>NC_080190.1:163809178-164110139 GCF_030028045.1 Hippopotamus amphibius kiboko
AGTCACCCAAAATAGAAGATGCTGCTCAGCGAGGAAAGTCATCAGAAACGTGTGCAGAAACAGAGTGAATCGATTCTGACAAATGTTTCTGCGTCTCCCGAAAGAAAACAAACACCACATATTTGTCCTTAGCTCCGCGTGCACCGCCGTGAAGTGTTTTTGCTGGAAGTGTGAAGTCGTTAGCGCAGGCATATTTCTGTGAGCAGAAAACAGCTGCTGCTGGAATTAGTATCCAGAAAGGAAATTATTTCCCCCCCATCATCCTGCTGAATTGCTCTGCTTCACAAACAAGAACTGAACATCATTAATTACTTGGGAAATAAGCCTGACCCAGCCAGGCTGAGGCTGCTGTGTAGAAGGAGGTAAAAATAAAATAATGAAGCTCTCTTCACTTCCTAGGCTAATGCCTGCTAATACAGCTGTTCAGATCCTTACAGTCACTTTCAATTTTTTGTTCAATAAATGTTTATTTAGACACCTACCATGCCCTAGAGAAACACATACGTCTGGCAAATGATCAACAACCACAACCACCCCCTGACAAGAAGTTAGGTACACACTGAACACCTAGCACTGCAGAGAGAGCTTATCTCCAAAATTTTAGTACATTAAAACTTTTGGCTTTTGGAAAGTATTTTGGTTTCTTTGGGGCAAGGTAGCAGTGTTCATTTATTGAGCATTTAAACTGCTAGATACTTTACAAAAAGGTTACTATTTCACTCTTGCAATAACCCTATGAACTAGGTACTGTGACTGCCCATTTTACACGTGAGAAAACCAAGGGCCAGGAAGGTGAAAGTGAATTGACCAATGTTTTACAGAAAGCAAAAAGAAAGCTGGGATTTGAACAAATTTCTTCCCAGAGCTTTCCCCATTTACCATGCTGTTTCGCTGTTCAGACAAACTCTCGGGACATGTGCGGTGTCAGTGAAAACATCTTTCCTGTTTTTCCCTTTCTGGTTCTTCCTGCCCTGAAACGGCCAGTTCCTTCCTTTTCCCTCCAGATCACTTAATGCTCCTCCTGAGAAGTCCCACTCATTCTCCACCTGTCCCACGTTCCAAAATTACTACCTGTGGCCAGAATTAAAGCTCCGGATCCCTTTAGTGATCCTTCAGACAGCTCAGGGGAGGAGGCACTGATCACCTAACTGAAGTACTACATCCTAGAGAGTGAATGACTAGGAATTCCCTTAAACCTCCCAACCATTTAAACCACAGGACCGATTTCTAGTTGGCAGAATGTGTGTGTGTGCAAGAAAGATCTATTTGCAAGTGGAGATTTTCTTGAAAATCTCTTCCTGCAGTAATGAACTTGCCACTTGACTTCTGAGAGCATGTTCCACTCCAGAATCAACATTAAACAATGTTATAGTGTAAATAGAAAAGAAAAAAAAAAAAAGAGGTTATTGGGGCTCCTGATAAGAAGTGGGGCTGGGCTTCCTAGGTGGCGCAGTGGTTAAGAATCCGCCTGCCAACGCAGGGGACACAGGTTCGATCCCTGCTCCAGGAAGATCCCACATGCCACGGAGCAACTAAGCCCGTGTGCCAAAAAAAAAAAAAGAAGTGGGGCTGATGTTACTGCATCTGACCAATGTGCTAGACAGTCATCATTAACTCATTTCCACAAACATTTATTGAGTGCCTGCTATTCATCAGTGTACAGCGTCTGGGCCAGTAGAGAACTTTTTAACTCATATTTCCTATTTAACTGTAGTAACCACTTTAATCCATACCTTGTTATCCAACAAGAGTTGCTACACTTGAAAACCCTCTGACTTAGGATGACTGTATGAAATGCATTAATCTGAGCTATGGAATATGTTTTTATTTAATTAATTAATTAATTAATTAATTTATTTATTTTTTTGGGCACATGGGCTTAGTTGCTCCGTGGCATGTGGGATCTTCCTGGAGCTGGGATCGAACCCGTGACCTCTGCATTGGCAGGCGGATTCTTAACCACTGCGCCACTAGGAAGCCCCTGGAATATGTTTTTAAATAAGAATTCTCATTACATTTTATCAACCAAATGGTCAGTGAGTTGCTGAGGCACAAATCTGTAACAGGTTTCTATTATCCTTACATATAGACAGCAGTTAATTAAAACAAGGGTGGCAGCAGCATCCTGACAATTACGTAGCACTTGTGCCAGTCACTGTTCTAAGTGTTTTATACATATATACTCATTTAATCTTCACAACTACCCTAAAAGTAAGTACTACTATTATGACTCCATTTGACAGATGAGGAAACCAAGGCACAAAACGGTTAAGTAACTCTGCCTTCAGGTCACAGCTAGCAAGAGCAGAATGTTAGGGGAAAGTAAACATTTTTAGGGAACTCATACTTTCTTCCTGTACTGGGGCAGGTGGGGTAGGGAGTAACATGAAAATGGACTGATTTCAGATAGCAGGTCCTTTATTTCATAACTTCAAGCCTGTAAAATTTGGGGGTTCCCTGGTGGCCTAGTAGGGGTTAGAATTCCAGGCTTTCACTGCCATGGCCTTGGTTCAATCCCTGGTGGGAGAACTGAGATCCCACAAGCCACATGGCAGGGCGCGTGGGCTGGGGGGGACCGACCAATCCAATACACTGTAGCAAGTGTGTGCACTTTCTTCATTTGTAGGCCCTAAATGAATGAGGTTCCACTCTACTCACTTTTCTGCTGAAATTACAAAGTCACACTGGAAACACACAGGATGACACCCACTGGGTATGACTCCAAGGCAAGGAACAAAAACCTAGCCCTCACAAGCTGCAAGGCCAGGGATTCTGATCTGTAACTTCTTTGATATTTTAATTTCTTCAATTTCACCTTCCCTTCCTCATCTAAGCATCAAGTCCCCTGCAGGAGTTTCCTCCAATCTCTGCTCAACATTGAAAGCAGGAGAGATTTACTTGGCAGTTCCTCAGATCCCAGGCAGCATCAGCACCCTTGTGACACCCGTGTGATTCCAGAGGATTAGCCACAAGAGGGGCTGGGGGGGTGCGATGCTTGGTCTCTGAAGCCGGAACTAGAGAGGCTGCCATAAATACCCGGCTTTCACGCAGCCACATTTTGGGAACTGAGGCTCCTGCTCGTGTGTCTGGAGCAACGCAATATATTCTGTTAATTCACCAAAGCAATTTACTACTCATACTATAAGGTACATGGCAGAATGGAGAGAAAAACAATTCTGGAGGCAAGAAGACCTGGGTTTGAGTCCTGGCCCGGTTGCCCACTCCTGGAGCCATAAGCCCTCCTGAGTCCCAAGTCTTCTCATCACAGAGAAGGAAGACGATGCCCTCTCCGCCGTGATAATGAACAAGGCAACGTCTGAACAAGCATTGGTGCGCCCCGTTCAAGTGGGAGGCGGCACAGGCTCTGGAATTCAACTCCTTCGGCTCAAACCTGGCGCCAAGCGCCTGCTAGTTGTGAGACTTTGACTTTTTTCCTTTAAAATGGAGGTGATGGCAACTACCTTGAGGCTGTTATGAAACAAGTGGGAAAACATGGAACTAGCATGGAGCATGTGCTCAATACATGTTAGCTACTATTTTTATAGCTATTAATTATTCCCAAAATACCTCCTCCAATGGTGTCCACATGGCTGACACCTAAGATTCTATACTGTCATCTGCTTCCTTCTAGATGAAGGCGGTATTGTTAAAATGCAACCACCTCTGGGAGAGTTACCTATTAAAGTCACCCAGGTTCAAAGAGAACACCAGATTCTGACAGGAGAGTCACAGAGGGTAAACTGAGGCCATGGGCGGGGTGGGGGAAGGGGAAGCAGGGTGCCCTGGCTCCTGTGTGAAGACATGCAGAGCACGCAAACCAAGTGAGGGGACTCCATGCAGATAGAGAGGAACCAGAAGAGCAGGTGAAAGGGCCCAGAAGCTCTGAGGACTCAGAAAATTGAGAGGAGCTTAGAAAGAAGCTTAGACCTGCCCACTGCTCTGATTTTACTGCTTCAGCTATCAAAAGGACCCTCAACTAGAATAAAAAAGGAGGTAGGGAGACTCAGACTTCAAACTGGCCAAGTTCTGAATGAGGTCCATGGCCGGCTCACAAACTTTCCAGGAGTCCTTGCAGCTGGCTGCAGGATTCCATCTTACCACCCACCCCTCTTGTCTGTTTGTCCTTTTACATTACACCACTGGCAAACTACGGGGAGGGGCTCAGTGAGTCTCCATCTGGCTGAACATTAGAACTACCTGGAAGCAATTCCTGGGCTTCAGCTCCAGACCAACTCAATCAGAGCCTTTGGGAGTGAAGCCAGATGATTCAAATGCACAATCAGGACCGCAAATCACTGAATCCGTTGAGCCAATTGCAGCCTCTTCCAATCACATGTAATGATTCATTCAGAGCCAAGTGCTAAGCGTTTGCATCAGAAATACACCCTCTACTGATGCTGCTAACACACAAGCTTGGGATCAAACGGTGTGAAAAGGAGCAGCTCCTTCTCCAGGATTCAAAAAGAGTAACAATCCCTGCTGAATGTAGTACTCAGAAGGATAAACAACCTGTAAGACGTAACCAGTTAGATTTCTAAACATATTTTATGGAACTTGACTTTGGGAAGCCCTCTAATTAAACGTCAATGTCTTCAGTTCTGCATGTGCAATGTGGCGGAAGCCTAGAAAGATACTTCACGGGGACCCCCTGAGTTTTGGAAACAGCACTGCTTATTTTGTATGTCCAAATAACATTCTCTGCGTGGAACAACTGTGTTTCTTTTGCTGGTGACTGTGACTATTTAGAAGATTCATCACCAGTGCCTCAGGATCTGAGGCTGCATTTTGAACTTGATTTATTAAAGTCAAACTCTGGTCTTCTGTTTAAAAAAAGGGGGTGGGGAGAACCACGTCACAAGGGCACTGGGGGTGGGGTGGGGGTGGAGCTGGCTGATGAGGTGCAGGAAATGAATTGGGAGACTGGGATACCAAATTGTACGCTCTAAATATACGTTGTTTATTGTCTGTTAACTGTATTTCAATAAAAGTTCTTAAAAATAAAAAGAATCTGCCTGCCAATGCAGGGGACACGGGTTCAAGCCCTGGTCCGGGAAGATCCCCATGTTGTGGAGCAGCCAAGCCCAACCGCCACAACTACAGAGCCTGCGCTCTAAACCCCACGAGCCACAACTAATGATAAGCCCACGCTCTGCAACTACTGAATCCTGTGCGCCTAGAGCCTGTGCTCCACAAGAGAAGCCACCACAATGAGAAACCCACACACCACAACGCAGTGTAGCCCCAGCTCTCTGAAGCTACAGAAAGCCTGTGTGCAGCAAAAAAGACCCAACACAGCCAATAAATTAAAAAAAAAAAAAAAAAGAATCCGCCTGCCAATGCAGGGGACATGGATGTGATCCCTGCTCCAGGAAGATCCCACATGCCGAGGAGCAACTAAGCCCATACGCCACAGCTACTGAGCCAGTGCTCTAGAGCCTGAAAGCCACAACTACTGAGCCTGTGTGCTGCAACTACTGAAGCCTGTGTGCCTAGAGACCGTGCTCTGCAACAAGAGAAGCCACTGCAGTGAGAAGACCGCACACCACAACGAAGAGTAGCCCCCACTCACTGCAACTAGAGAAAGCCTGTGCAGAGCCACAAAGACCCAACAGTCATAAATAAAATAAAATAAAATTAAATTTAAAAAAAAAAAAAGGGGGGGGGAGTCCCATGTCACGAGGGCAGTGCTGGGTGGGGGTGGAGCTGGCTGATGAAGTGCAGGAAAACAGCACCGCTTGAAGCCGACGGCAGGGACATAAAATAGAATTATTATTCAAGTGGAGGAGGGAGCAATTCAAATAGGAATGAAAAACACTGGTTCAGGATGCTCTGTAAACATTTTTTATGGCTCTTGCTTAATTGGAATTTTTGTTATGCTAACTATAAAGTATCTTTAAAATTTATCCTTGAATTCTCTTTTTTTGGGCATCTAGATAGCAATAGCTTTTAAAGAGTGTTTATTGATTTCAACCTCCAAATGACTCTTGAAAGAGTAAGGAAGTGACACCATTCTACCCATACTGGCTTCTCTTGGGTTCCCCGAACATGCTTTCTGGCCTCGGGATCCTGGACTGTCCTCTCCGCTCTGCTGGGATTGCTGCTCCCCAGCACGCCTGCCATCTCCTCCCCGGCCCACACCCGCGGGGCTGCCCCTCTTACTCTCTACCCCAGCACCTGCTCCCTTCTCTTACAGCGCTTAGCCCTTGTTTACTCCAGGCTCCAACAGGCCAGCGGCCACTAATTCACCACTCTTTCTGTAGTACCTGGCCCCGTGCTTGCTTAGAAAGGAATAAGATATCTTCATAAGCAAATTATACCCATTTTACACTGGAGAACACTGAGGCTCCAAAGGCTTAAGGAATTCATCCAAGGTCCTTTAGCCTGTTCAGGAGTTTGAGCCCAGGTCTAATTAGCACCAAAGTTTGTTCTTTTACATGTCGCAGTGCTGCTTCTAATCTCTTGAGAGAAAGGAAAATAGTCTCTTCTTGCAATGACAATGGGAACAAAGATGTGGAATCGGGCAGAGTCCAGAATAGCCTCAGAAAGCAATAAAGGCCAATCACAGAAACCAGGTTATTAAACACACTGCTAGGCAGGGAGCAGCCCATTGTGAACAGGCTTTCCGCAGTGCATCTGTTAAAGCCCTCGCAGCTGAATGTTATCTACAGGGCTCTGGATAGGACGGAGAACAATAGTCCTTGGAAAATGTCTGTGGGTCTAAAGAGCCCAAGGTCAGGGAGAGAGACATCAAATTCTTGCTTTAGTGAGATGCCCTGGAGATGTCTGTAGTGCTGTTCACCTCTAACAGGAAGAAATGAAATTCTTATGAGAACAGGTGCCTCAACCAGCTTCATCAAGTACCTCGGGAGGTAAGGGAACAGCAACACAAAGGAATTCCATCAGATTAAAATCGAGATGTTAACACATTAGGGAAGAAGATAATAGTAACAGAAATAACAACAGCTGACAATTATTGAGTGTTTCTGCTCCACATCAAGTTCTAATAACTTCTTTTTTTTTTTGAGTTCTAATTGCTTCTAATCAGTGATCTCGTTTAATCCTTACACCTACCTATGAATTGGGCAGTACCGTGAGGGACTGAGTGTCATCTGGACTCAAATCATGGCAGTGTGGCCCCACGGTGCTGTCACCCTACCTCAGCTCACCCAGATGGTGAGAGTAATTATTAAGTTTCCCACTTAGTGTGGTCCAGGCTGTACAAAGCTTTAAATGCATCATCTCACTTAATTCTCCCAACACTGAAAGACAGGTACGGTTACTATCCCATTTGACAAACGAGGAGTAAAGTTATGTATCTTAACAAAAGCCATACGTAATAAGTGGTGGAAGAGGCATTTAATTCCAGGGTGACTCAGAGGGCTGTGCTCTTAATCTCATCCTTTTAAAATGTCCAGCCCACCCAGAATCATCTAAATAGGCTCAACCTGATCTAGTTGAGCTGGATTCCCAACCATGTAGAGTAAAAATCAAACCTTAGTGGCCTTCTGCGTGACATTGAAAGTATTTTCATACTGAGAAACTAGTGGCTATGAATTCAATGATTGTTCTGGTGTTAATCACAAGAACACCTGCAGGCATTCAAAGAATGTATGACTTCTAAAAAAAATCAGTCTTCAGGTTCAAAGATAAGTTCACGGACCCCCTGTAATACCTTCAGGACCCAGACTCCTCTGCTCCCCCTTCCCGGAAACCCTTACAGCTGTCCCTACCCTGAGACTCTATGATGGATTCAATGACAAGATAGGGAGTTTGTTTCATTCCAAAGAACTATTCTTTATGAACCTTTCAAAGACCTAACAGGAAGGAGGAAAGGTCTATTGTGTAGTAGAAAGAGCACTGGCTTTGGGGTTTGAAAACTGGTTTAGCTGTTTATAGACTGTATGACCCTTGGCACAGGATTCAGTCTCTCTGAGCCTCAGTTTCTTCATCTATAAAATGCAACTTCATTCAGAAAGTATTCATTGAGCATGTATGTCAGGCACTGTGCTAGGCACTGGGAATTCAAAGGTGCGTAAGACATAATTTTCACCTCCTAAGAACTTCCAGACTAGTGAAAAATGAAGATTGGTGACACCACCCTTGCAGGTGAAGGCAGAGGACTGAGTGCAAGGGCACACTCTAAATGTTCAATAAATGGTAGTTGTCTTTCTTTTTTCAAACCATATTTGGCTGTATGTGACACTGGGGTTAATAAATTCAGGAAAGGTTTCTGAGAAGCAAAGCTTCTTATACTTTTGAAATTAATTTTTCAGGATTATTATAATAAAGTAATACTTCACCTATAATTCTTATAATTTCTTTGATAATTTGTTTTATTATATACTACAATGCTTATAGTAAAAAAAAGTACAGGCAAATAATACAAAGATATAGAAATTTATTTATAATAGTTTCATGGCTTGATATAAACATTTTCATCCTTAAGCTTTGAAGCTGACTGAAATGTTTGCCACAGATTTGTCAGAATTGGTATTTTTGAAATGAAAACATCTTATGCTGTGCTGAGCAGATACCAGATACTATCAATATTATTGTTACAGCAGATTCAGAGATTCTCACTGAATCTGAACCCTAAAGTGCTGCATTACTTTAAATAGTAAATTAAAAAAAAAAAAATGTCTTTGAACAGGTACCTGAACCAATGAATTTGCAAATGAAATCTTCTAGGGATGAGGGCAAATCTTGCAGGTGTACACAAAGTGGATTCCTCCCTGGAACAGGAAGCTGGGGAGATGAACTGTCCCTGGAACAGATCTCACGTGTGCGGTCAGGCCAACCGACCACGGCACATTAATCTAGGTGCATATCCGACCCTCTCCTGAGTCAATCTGACAAGAACAGCCTACAATAGTGGTCGGGGCCCCTCAAGCAGAAGGAATCCCCCTGTGGTAAGGGGTCCCAGACAAAGGCCCTGTATTTTCTGACAAAAAAAGCTCTTTATCCTCTTTTCCAAAGACCACTGAATTCCATCTGTTTTCCCAGGAAGCTGTTGGCCCTGATTTTCAACCTGATTTTAAGTAATCAGTGGTGTTTGCACAGTCTGGAAAAGCCAGCTAAAACCGGCTACAGAGATCTTCCTGTCGGAGCAGGTGTGTGATTACAAGGAGATGTAACTGGCAGCAAAAAAGGGTGGCCTAACGCCAATGAAAAGTGAGGAACAGGTTCACACAAGCCAGTGGGAGGCAGTCAGCAGTTAGGTGGAGAAGCCCATTTCCCTCTGGACTGCTCCGGGGACAGGAAAAGTGGACCCACTATTTCCAATGTTTGTAGCAGGAGAGGCTGCCTGTCAACAGACTTCAGTACCGCCAGTGACATCTGAGGAGGTAACCCTAACAGCAACAACTACTATTAACTGTGGCCTCCACACAGCACGGCATCTCACTTCATCCTCACTGGCACCTTTAGGAGTGAAATGCTTCTCTCGAGGTCATGTGGTAAATGGCGAAGCTGGGATTCAGACTCAGATCTGACAGATGCCACAAGTCCATTCTCTTCGCCACTAAACAATGCACCTGACGTGATGTTTGTTGTTGATTAGAGTCTTAAGAAAGCATAGAGGGGACTTCCCTGGTGACGCAGTGGTTGAGAATCCGCCTGCCTATGCAGGGGACACGGGTTCAATTCCTGGTCCAGGAAGATCCCATATGCTGAGGAGCAACTAAGCCCGTGAGCCATAACTACTGAGCCTATGCTCTAGAAACTGTGAGCCACAACTACTGAGCCCATGCACTGCAACTACTGAAGCCCGTGTGCCTAGAGCCTGTGCTTTGCAACAAGAGAAGCCACAATGAGAAACCCGTGCACCGCAACGAAGAGTAGCCCCCACTAATCACAACTAGAGAAAGCCTGTGTGTAGCAATGAAGACCCAACACAGCCAATAAACAAACAAATAAATAAATGAAAGCATACTGGGGACTTCCCTGGTGGTCCAGTGGTTAAGATTCCGTGCTTCCAATGCACGGGGCATGGGTTCGATCCCTGGTCAGGGAACTAAGATACCACATGCTACACAGCCAAAAAAGAAAAATGGTGTTTAAGAAAGCACAGAAACAGCTGGCTTGGCCACAATAACGTGTTTGGCAGGAAAGAAAAAGGGAGGGTGGAAGAGAACGTATGTTTTTATTTTCAGCAAATTGCCCAAGGCCACGTAAGTACACGTGAGCAGCGCTGCTGACTCACTTCACCATCTGTGATCTCCCACAGCAGGTTCTTAAGAGAAGTAAACAGACGGAACAGGACAAGGCCATTACATAACGTGTCAGGATGCTTACTGAGGACCGCCACGGCCAGGTGAATCCAAGGCAAGAAGACGGTGGAGACAGGGCACACACGGCACATTTTTAACTAACACCTCCCGATCTACATACAGTCACATGGTTGGAAATGTTCACTTTAGCATATTTAACCTGAAGAATACTCCCTGGGAGTGGAGAAGTCCTAACATCTCCCCTGGGGCCTTTCTGGTTTCTGTGTCTGCTCACGCACAAGATTCAGACTCAACTCAGGGTCACACTGCTTACACCTAACTCAGCTAATAAGATCAGACACTATTAGATATGAGTTGGGCTCAGGAAAGTGAGCTGAAGGCCAGGAACAATCACATTCAGGCAACTGAGGACTACACGCTTCCCGTATACCTTACAGAGCTGCAGCTGAAACGTCTCTCGTGATGCCAGTGACTTGAAGAGCACTGTTGTGACTGCTGCAGGCCTAAGACCACCCTGGACCCCTTTGGGATTCGCCCCGAGGTTAGGTCCACCTTGCAGGTAGCTGCCCAAGAGCACAGGACACCTGACCCAGGAGAGGCCACACTGAGGTTTTGATCACACAACGGCAGGGCCACCTGTACTGCACGGTCCTTATAATAAATGAATCAGCACCCAGGGGTCATGTCCTGTTTCGGGCCATCAGAGAATCCCAGCCGGCTCGGACAGGCATGTGCCACTCCCACACCCTGGCTCTTGGCACCACCGGTTCAGGGCTGTGTCCTGGGACCCCACACTGGGGAAGAACTGGGGTTGCAGGTGAGGGGGGGTTAATGTCCAGGTGTGTGGGAGTGTGTAAGAGCAGAGTCCCGGCCGGTACCAGATTCCCAGCCACGCCATTTGTTAGCTGGGTAACCTTGGGAGGTGAACTTCTCTAAGCCCTGGCTCCCTCATCTGTAAGACGGAGAGAACCTCACCTCTAAACTCGGGGTTGTTGATGATTAAACCTTAGCAAACGTTAATCCAGGCGCGGGTGATGCCTGGCACATGGTGAGCACTCCAAAAACATGAGCCCCCAGGATGACGATGATGGGATGGGGTAACAGGAGCGCTTATGAGACGTCAAAGTCCGATGGTGGAAATCTGCACTGTCACACGGGGCTAGAGTGGAGATGGTTTCATCATCTATGGGACAGGAGTAACAGAAGCTAACGATAATGCAAGACCAGCTGTGGGCATGTGCTCAGAACAAGGAGCGCCCAGCCCAGGGTGCACAGGCAGCAAGTGCTATCTGGTCCCTTGCGTGGTTCTGATCTTGGATCATGTGATCAGAAACCTTTATGACACAGCCCCACAAGTATTTTCATCACCAAAATAATGAGTAGGGCGGGTCCCTCCTTAGCCAAAAGACACTAACCATGAAGCCCTCCCAGAGGCTTCAAGAGTGAAATCCTAGCATCTGCCAGTTATGGGACTTGGGCAAGACACCTAACCCCTTTAATGACAAATTTACCTGGTAGGCTGTGGCAACTATTACCTCGCTCGTAGTGTTTACTTGTGTACCTCTGACGCCTAGTCCAGTGCATGGCAGAGGGGAAGCCTATTAAAACACTGCTGAATAAATGAATAACTGTTAGACGGCTTCAGTGATAACTACTAAGTGATCTAAGTCTGCCAGCAGGATTCCTGGTATCAGATGGGTGGCTTGTCCCAACAGGCATGATAGTTAAAAATCTCAGCTGGGCTGAGGGAAGCTGAAGACCTCCGAGGAATCAGCCCAAGGCTTCTGAAGAAGGGAAAGGACAGAGATGACATAACTGCTCAAGTTTCATAAAAGCCAGTAATGTTTAAGGTGCATGTATAACCAATTACCCAGAAGGGCTTGGCCACAGTGTGTACTGGCCACCTTCTGTGTCAGGGTCTGGGCTGAATGAAGAAAGGAAGATGCACGGGACCTGATTAAGTGTCCCTGGAAGAGGCATAAGGACCAGTGTCGGAGAGACCCAAGCCTGAGTTTCTGACTCTGCCAGTTACCAGCCAAGTCACGGCACTTCGTGGTGACTCATTTGCTTCATCTGTGAAATGAAGATTATAATACCACACGGGTGGTAGGGAGGATAACATGAAATAAACTTAATGAAGTATCTGGCGTGAGGACGTGCTTAGTAAGTGGTACCTCTTTTCCTCCTCCACCGAGGGAAATCTAAACCAACGTGATAAATGCTCATCCCTTGTTTCTGCTACCCTGCTGGCAGTTAATGGCTTACAAAACTGTAGGGCATCACTTGGCACAGGATACTGAACTCTAACCACGAGCTTCTCCATGCTGGGATCACTGGGTGAAACTGCACGCACCCCTGTCGAGACCCTTGCTACACTGTGCCGTTTCCATTCCTGCTTGTCACGTCTTCCATGATAATCTTTGCATCTTTGAGATTATATATATATATATATTTTTTGCTATTCTTAAAAGGGCAAAATAGTAACTCCTTGTTTTACTGTGCATGTCTTTGGCACCACCAAGACTGAACCTTTTTGACAAGTATATGGATTTTGTCCATACAGGAACTTTCAGTTGGAAATGTGTGATATGAAGCATAAAAATTAAAACTGATAGATTGTAAGTATCAACGATAACTTATGTAATGTATATGTATACACCAATCTGAAGGGAAACAGAATGTAAATGTTAGTAACTTGGCTTTATTATTTTCTACTTTCTATTAAACTGCCTTTATTCCTAAAAAAGGGGAGTCATAATTGAGGCAATTTTAGTATTTCACTGCTTTATTTATATATGTTTTAATCCTTTAACATACTGAGGGACTTTTTGAGTCTTTTAAATAGTAACAATAAAGAAAAG
This sequence comes from Hippopotamus amphibius kiboko, assembly GCF_030028045.1. Classification (NCBI taxonomy): domain Eukaryota; kingdom Metazoa; phylum Chordata; class Mammalia; order Artiodactyla; family Hippopotamidae; genus Hippopotamus; species Hippopotamus amphibius. Next base: position 163,822,269 of record NC_080190.1, read on the forward strand.
ACTGAACACTGTACCACGTGTTCTTTCATTCCCTACATTACTTTTTCGTGTATAGAACATTCTCTGCCATCTTTATAATTCGGAGAACTTGAGGTTTTTCAGAGCAACCAATAATATTTCCCCAAAGATGAGATTATAAAGTAAAAGAATACCTGATTTGGTTTGAGGGAGCAGAAGACAAAAAGTTTTGGTGGAGCAAGAGAATGAAGCAGGGCACCATAGGACCAGAGAGGACCAACTTCTTTGGTAAAGGAAAATCCTAAACCCCCCAACCTAATCCACACACTTGGGGAAATTCTCAGGGCTGGTTACAGCACGTGCTTGCTGTCTAGTCCGTGTGGCCGGAAGGCATCGCAGACACAGGCTGGTAACTAACCAGACACACTTACTGTGGCGTGGCAGATGGTCAGGATCCCGTTCTTGACTGAGCACTTCCTTCTCTGCCACACTTTCCGGATCCTGAGGAGGAAGTCAGACACGAGCTGATACGGTACCTGGTTCACGCAACTACACGGGGTTATGCTTAACAATCATTACAGAAAACCCCAACCCCAAACCAAAAACCACACAAACCAGAAAATCTGGGTTGCCTTTTATTATCCCAGGTGGAGGGTAATTCAGATGGGTAGGCATGCACAAGGATGCTCATTACAGCCGTTTCTGACAGTGAAAATGGGAAACGACAGAAACAACAGAAATCTAAAAACAGCAGAATAAGTAAATGATTATAGTTACATTCATACTACAGAGTATTACGTAGGAGTTTAAAAGAAAAGCACAGCTACACGTGCTGGCCTACATATACAGATTTCTAAAGCGCACTGTTGACCGAAAAAGCAAGCTGTTTTAAGATAACTCAAGTATCATCTAGTAATGTTAAAATTTCAGGCCTATAAAACAGTGCTCTAGGATGCAGATGCAGAGAATGGACTGGAGGGCACGGGGTTGGGGGGGCGGAGGGCAAAGGGGAAGCTGGGATGAAGTGAGAGAGAAGCGCAGACATATATACACTACCAACTGTAAAATAGATAGCCAGTGGGAAGCTGCTGTATAACAAAGGGAGATCAACTTGATGATGGATGATGCCTCAGAGGACCGGGAAGGGGAGGGTGGGAGGGAGTCGCGGGAGGGAGGGGATATGGGGATATATGTATGAATACAGCTGATTTACTTCGGTGTACCTCAAAAGCTGGTACAAGAGTGTAAAGCAATTATATTCCAATAAAGAGCTTAAAAAAAAAAGGGAAGATGTTTAAATTAAGAAAAATTAAAAAAAAATACTACCCTTTATTAAAAAAACAAAACAAAGCAAAAAAACAACAATCAAAAAACAGTGCTCTAAGTTTTCCACAGGCATATACATATACGTATAAACACATTTCCTTCTTTATTGTCTGTCTCCCTGCTGAGAATGTACGCTCTATAATGACGAGGATTTTCTTTTGTTCAATGTTTTAGTCTGAGTGTCTGCAACAGTGCCTGGCATGTAGGGCTCAGGAGATATCTGCTGGATGTATGGGGAGGAGGGTGAGTGAAACTGACAGTGATCCCAGAAACATACAGGAGAAAGAGCTGCGATTTTAACAAACAAATGAAAACAAAATGAAAATCTACATGTCTTAGATAAAGCCAAGGAGCACACATCCACAATCAGAAAACAAGAAGCTTTCTTTTAAAAAAGGATGATAATTAGTAAAGCAAGTAATCAAGATTCTACTTCCATACTTATTGTGAAACAGAAGCATGTGTTCAAACAACAGAAAGAAGGCGAGTGTGGAAGGACCAGGGGAAAAAATGGCACAAATGAGGCTGGAGAGAGAATGGGGGCGAGACCCCAAATGCAATGGGAAGTGTGGGAATGGCCCTGGGAACGGCCCAGTGTGCTGTGTGGAGATGGACTGGAGAAGGGATGAGTAAGTGGCAGAGAGACCAGTTAGGAGGCCACCAGAACAGGCCAGGAGAGATGCTGCTCCTTGTCTGGGAGCAGGGCAGCAGAGGCGGCAAGCCATGCATGACTTCTCATTAGAAACGGAAGAGCTTGTTAGGTTGGCTGTGATGCAAGAGGAAAGAGAGCAGTCAAGGTTGACTCTTGAGGTTGGGGTCTGGGTGGCCATGGGGGAGTCTGGCAGAGAAAACCCAGAGAGATGGGTGAGTGTGCAGTGAGCAAGCCACGTGCTCAAGTTCCACTCAATCCCTGCCTTCCTCAAACTGCACATTACAAGTTACATGAGCCATCTGGGGACCACAGAACGATTACTGCTGCTTCTAAAGACAGCAGGCTAAGTTTCAGGCTCACCCGACGAAAGCAGCGTCTGAAGCTGGTGCACTGGAAACCTTCTAAGCGCGTTTCCCTATCTGAGCGGCTGGGACAAGTCCCTAGGTTACTGACACCCATAAGTCGGCTAAGCACACGAGGGAACCCGGGCTGGCCATACACGTACCCATCGCTTTTCTTCAGCAGGTACCCCTTCTTCTCACTGCCATACTCCTTGTTGCCCTGGAGCTGGTGCATGCTGTATCCTCCCTGCCGGCTCTGGGAATCCTAGAAGGGAGAAACCACAGATGAGACACCTGCCAGAGACAGTTCGCACATCCTTGACTCTATTTTGCCACAGAACCTTTGCCCATTGGCCTAGAGCTAAGAGAACTGGGGACTTTCGAGAGCTGTCGGGTCGGGTCCTTGCCCTTACTCTAGAGGAGGGGACCAGGCAGGTGAGCCATCGTCAGAGTCACAAGCAAGTTCGAGGCAGAGCTGAGGCCTGGGGTCAGATCTCCTACATCTAGTTCAGAAGCCAGCTCTACTTCAAACAAACACTGCGGCGACAGACTACGTGATGACTCCAACCGGTTTACAGTGGCAGCAGAGGCGAGCACAGGAAGGTACAGAGGCACCAAAATGGGCTGCAAATGAAGCTCATGCATCGCGAGAGGTCCTCCTCCAGGTGTACTTCCTGGTCCTCAGGTGTTCTGCTAAAACACCCTCAACGGAAAGTACACCTTCTCAGTGAGGCGCTAAGAACTGCTATAAAATCCTTCTCCTGTAACTTACTAGTGCTCTGCAAAAATACACCTATCACCATGCTTTTAATTTAAAAAGCTGACTCTGTGGCAGGGAAGGGTATATGGTGTGGTGACAGGGTGACAAGGGCTGACAGGACAACACAGATGCAAGCAAGCTTAGTTTACCATCCACGGATGCTTCCCCTTGTTTTTAAGACTGCGTGACTAGATGCAGCCCTTACACTGTGGAAACGTAAGAACCTAACGGTGCTGACTTGGAGAACAGAACACGGGGCTTTAGACACAGAGGTAGGACAACACATTCTCACAAAAAGCATCCACTTACTCTCCTAGACTTCGATCAGGAAAGGCAGAAGCAAGAGAAAAAAAGGCAGAACATTTGAAAATATAGTTAATTTCATTGACAGTCTTATTGTCTATAATTGAAGCACTTTTTGTAACACAGAGAAAACATCATTGTAAAGATAATATCAGATCTCTCTCTCACACACACCCCCTTCAGAGTCATGATAAACTTCGGGTGATGGGACAATAAATATCCTTATCAAGTTTTATTTCAGGTCATTTGAGGACAGAAAAAAAAAGCTGAATGGAAGAGCATGAGGTACACATTTCACCAACATTAAAGGGTTGACGAACCTCAAAGTGTGTGTGTATAAAGGGAATCAACACTCAGTGAAACCCAGTTCATTACTTGGAAAATCTAAAAAGAGTGACAAACTGTAGGAAGGGCCTTTGTTTCCCAAGTGAAGAGAATTTACTAAAGATATCCAGTTCATAAGCAACCCCTGCAACTTGAGGGTCAGAGCCAGGAAGCTGAAGCCGCCGTTACTGGTGGACGGCTCGTGCACGGCCTGCCTTTCAGGCCAGGGTGGCCTCTTTCTGACATCCGGGATCCTCTGGACCAAACTGCATGTGCTCGGCGACTGCACATTAGAGTTAACAACAGCTGCGGGAAAACCTGCAGGACAGCGCACTTCTGTAGGGCTATTCCACATGCCATGAGCTCACAGTTCAAAAGCAGGCTCTGAGCACACCCTAAAAACCAGGCGCTATGAACATGCTGAGGACACTGGGACACAGCCCATCTCGGAGGTGGACGCTCACCCTTGGACCCCACACTGCACTGCTCTCTTGCATAGGTAACTGACAGCTGACTGCACACTGTACCAGGCAAGCTGACTCAGACTGAAGAGGTTACAAACTAGTCATTTTCTTAACCTGAGTGATTTCTTTAACTGGCCAGATTCCCTCCAGCTGAAACATCTCATTGGACAAGTTTCATCGCCTGGGGATGGGTGGGGCGTAGGACTCTTGAAAAATTCCCCTCCATGCTTACTTTTAACCTGGGTCCACAGCCTTGAACTCAGAGTACTCTGGCTCACTCTGCCCTCCCTGACAGCTACTTCCTGGATGGCGCTATGACTGCAGGCCTGTACCACATACCAAACAGGCAGAGAAAGCCTGCCCCTGCCAGGGCCTCTAGTGACAGCCCTCAATACAACAGCAGTGACACATGGGGTTTTTTCAAGGAGGCAGCAGTGCATCCATAATACTAATAAAGAACAATCAGGACAGAAAACTAGATCAGGTGGTAGAGACCTGAGCCACGGGACAAAATAAGAGGCCGGCATACATGAAATCCACAGAGCTTCTGCTTTAATCCAATGAAATCACATGAAAATCACTGAACTATGAACCTGGAGTCAGGGATCTTTGCCATAGCTATACCTCTCCAGAATATTAAAAACAAACTCTAAAATCTCCTTGATATCAATTCTTATTAAAATAACTCTCTTCCTTGGAACCCTTTTCTTTAAACTAAACTTCTCTTTATCTGTCCACATGATTCCTAGTCTGTCTCAATGCTTTAAAACTGCATCTCTCACTTTCACTGGTTTGCTAACCTTTAAAATAAAAGCCTAAGGGTTTTTAAAAGTATTTTTAAATTAATTTTTTGGAGTATAGTCAATTTACAGTGTTGACAGCCTAAGTTAAAAAAAAATAAAAGTAGCTATCTTTTTTAAAAAATAAGGATTCAGATGCTGATAACTTATGAAAATTATTATATTCTGTAAACTTACTACTAAGACATTGCTTACATAGCCTAACTTGCTTACTAGCCTAAATTAACTTCAAACTCTGAATAACAGGCGGATTGAGGAGGCTGTGCTTTATATCAGAGAAACATGGTTTTAAAGGTGAGTAAAGTGGCTGAAGCCTAGGCTTTGACCTCAGACGCCTATTCCATTAAACCAAGCAGGAAGAAAGTGTATGATGCACATGTAGCATCAACAATCCTAAATAAACTACTGAGTTTTATGGCCTAAGAAAGTCACACAAATGATTATTTCTGTGCTTAGAGAAATGAGGGTGTAGCAGGGCACTTCAGATAAACGAAAGGAGGATTCTTTTTCAAGAAAGTAAATCTTAAAACAAAACAAAACACAACCGAAGGAATGAAATAGGTTCTGAATCCTTTGACAGCACAATAGAATTCAACATGTACCGAGGAAAGAGAAATGCAAACAAGAAATTCACTCAGGCAAATAATTTAAAACTCAACTTGAATAATGAACTTAAAATAAAACCTTGGCAAAAATCCATGATGGGAGCCAAGAGATGTAAACTATAGAATGAAACTACGGTGTTATTTTTTAGTTCAATTTCCTATTCTCTATTAGCCATACAAATAACCTTATTAGAAAATCTTATTAACATATAAAATGCATTATTAAGGAGTAAAATCTCAAATCTTTTAAAACTGCAAGCAATTACACCCTCATTGACTTAATGGGTTATAAATGTTTCTGGCATCTGATTTAAAACTAAACCTCTGTTTATAGAAGCTTAAAATTTCTAATGTAAGGTATGAATTGAGTGGGCAAAAGAGTCCTTCTGTTTCATCTTACTAAATATTTATTGAGTAGTTTTGGGGAGCCAGGCGATGTACCAGACACTGTGAAAGGAGAGATGAGGAACACAGACAGTTTGCAAACTATGATGGGCTACTGAGACTCAAATACAGAGATGAAATTTTTGGAATAATTTATGGATAGAACCATTAAACATAAAATATTTTCAACCCTAAAAATTTCTACCCAAAACCCCAAGATCCTATTTAGAGCTCAAATTCTTTTTTTTTTTTTTTTTTTTTTGTGGCTTTATTTTATTTTTTCACATATTCCAAGAGAGGTGATCATTTCTTCGACTTTAGTTACACTGGTTGGCATGGGACAGGGCACGTTTTTTCCTTGTACCTCAATAACAAATTTTGGGACTTCCCTGGTGGTCCACTGGTAAAGAATCTATTCTGCAATGCCGGGGATGTGGGTTCCATCTCTGGTCGGGGAACTAAGATCCCACATGCCATAGGGCAACCAAGCCCACGTGCCACAACCACTGAGCCCATGCACCACAACTAGAGAGCCCGCATGCCACAAACCACAGAGTCCACATGAAGAGCTCGAATTCTTGAAGCTTCCTTTAATGGAGTTAGGTTGAACCTGGTGGGGGTGAGGATGCTGAATGATCTGATGGGTGGTTTTAATTTCTCAGGTCCCTTTTTAGATTACTCTACCCCTCTACCCTCTTCTTGAACAGTAGTGCTATGGCAAGAACTCTCTGGTGGATAGCCTCCTTCCATATTTAATAAGTCATTAAAAATCATTAGCTTCTAAATATATTTTGTGATAAGAGATGATACACAGCATGAGAATGGGACAGGCATGCTGTGAAAGATCAATTTTACTCGTAAAATACTCTGGACATGATGTTAATGAAAACTCATCATTTATTAATTTGGGCTGGAATTACAATAAGTTATGTGCATTTCCTCATGTACACAGGAGGTTTAAATGCAACTGTGGCCTCTAGGCAGCCCGAGCAGAAAATATCAGTCTCTATGCAAAGCAAAAAGGGACTGTGATAGTCTTTTTTTCCCCCAAGAAAGCTTCTTCACACAGGAAGAAGGTAATCCCATGAAACAAAACAAAGGTAGGAAGTGCTAAAGTACATACCCGCCAGTACAAAACCTCGCAGTTTTCTCCCCAGGCAGGGGTCTACCTTTTACCCCTCTATTTGGGTCTTTCTAGTGCCCTTACACTGAGAATTCATTCAAGGAGACAGCTTCTCCTAGGACCAGAAATAAACACCTTCTAAGAGGCCTCAAAGCACAGGTGCAGATGCTGCTGAGACAGGAGGACGTGGGAACACAGCCCACACACCTCCCTGCCCACAGGTCAGCAGGCGCTCAGCGTTACAGGACTACAGACTCCTCACTGTACAAAGACCCTACATGTATATAAAACTGGATTTGGGGAGGCAGGAGGGTAGAGGGCTATAGTCACTCAGTCAAGAGAACCTTCAAGGTTGCTTTAGATTAGTCTTGCTGGGGCAGGGCTTCCCGTGTTTAAGGGGGTTTGCTTTGTTTCTGTTTTGGACTCATGAGTCCCTTTTGGAAATTTTAGGAATTTACAGATAGTCAGTTTGCAACTGTGAGATAATATGATGAGGAACTGACAATATGAAAAATGCTGTATTTTGTGTGATTATGATTGAATATTGTATTTAAATATTGCACTTAAATTGAATCCATAATAATTTCATAACATAAACAGGCAAATGTTTACCTTCTCCCATGCAACAGACAGTGCTCACTATTTAATGTACCCTTTGAATTAAGTCCATCCCCTTTAGTGTGCATCCAAGGTCCTCCACAATCAGGTCTGGTTTTCACCTCAGAACTGGCATCTCTCACTCCCCCACCCACCCTGCCCCAGTTGCTGCTGGCCTGTGAACATGCCGGGCAGTTTCTCACCCCTGAGGCTCTTCGCTTTCCTCTGTTTCCCAGCACGGCCCCTCCCAGTCTCTGTGTTACAGCATCAACACCGCTTTAGGTCCGGCCGCTTGTTCACATGGCTGACTCTCTGTATTATCTACTAGACAATCGGCCCCTTGATGGAAGGGACTCAAGCTTAATGCCTACAACGGCTGCTGGCACATGGTAAGTATTCATTAAATGTTTGCCAAACAAGTGAACAGATGAGATGAATTATTAAGGACTTGGACTGCATTCACCGAAAACCTACCATGCCCTGTCTACTCCAGTGCAGCACCCAAGGACCATCTCAGCTTATTTCCCTAGCTGTGGGGCAAAACCTCTACAGGATCCTGTATCAAAATATTTCTCTATTTCTCTGGGAAATTGAGGCAGGCTCCCTTTGGCCTTCTGGAAAGACAGGGATGATGTTAGAGGAACCTGAGGTATACACATTACGCCTGGGAGGATGCTCTCCTGAAGCACAAGTCTTAAAGCCAGGATGGAAAACCTGGTCACTGAGCTGGGGGTGAGGGACATCTTTTCTATAAGGAGGGAACGGAAACTCAGAGACCATTTCTGCTGTGTTTTATACGATAGGTACACACTGTATCTTATTTCTCATCTTGTCCCCACCCCGCCACCACCCTGGCAGGAAGCACTCACTATGCTTGTACTGAAGATCAGGAAACACAAAGGCTATCAAAAGTGGCCCCGCTTACACGGTTAGCCCTGCTGGAAACACACAGATCACCTACTTCTTTCTGATCGAGTTGAAGGGAGGATTTTATTAAGTCTCGGAGTGCAGTCAGCTGTTTCTTTTCTTCATCCTGGGTCTGTTTTATCTGTGAGAGAAAAACATTTCTCCTTTCACTTATCTTTCATACATTTATGAGCAGAGTTTAATTCATCCAAATGTATATATCACTCATCAAACAATTCAATTATACAGTCCATTTCCTTATTAAAGTCCTTTGCACAGTCTCATTTTTGATGTGAGAGGCACAATTTTCTCATCTTCTTAAAGTACCAGTGAGTTTTGAAATTAGTGAATAATGCACCATGCTTTCCTATTAAATAATACATCTAGGCTAGATAACTCTGAATGACTATTTTAAACAAAAGTAAGAAATAACATTGAGTTATTTGCTTCTGGTTTTTCAAACGGTGGCAGTGGAAATACCACAATGTAACTGAATGGGACAGAAGACAACACTAAGAATAACCAGATGGGGTGGGATGAACTGGGAGACTGGGATTGCCATATATACATTACTAATAAGAAAAAAAAAAATCAAATTGTACACTTTAGATATATGCAGTTTATTGTATGTCAAAAAAAAAAAAAAAAAAGACGTGGCAACAAGTCCAAAAAAAATTTATATGAAAAAAAGTTCTTAAAAAAAAAAAAAAAAAAGAATGACCAGAACCCCAAGAGCTAGTGCATACATGAAAGTTTACAAAGTTTACGTGAAGGGAAGGGACTGATGCTGCTTTCCTTAATCACCTGGAACTTAACTGCAACCTGAACCATGTTAACTTTTCAAAGAAGAATCAGAAAAAATACACAGCTTTGTATTTTTAACGTTCTATTAGATTATCTTTTATAACTCTAAAACCTTATCTGAACACATGTATTGGGCTGGCCAGAAAGTTCATTTGTGTTTTTCTATTACACCTTATGGAAAAACCCTAATGAACTTTTTGGCCAATCCAATAGTTACACTCCTAAAACATATACGTTTAATATTATTCATTGCCAAGTGGTTCATGGGGAACAAACGAGATTTCTACATATGCAATTAGTGTTTTTCTCAAAAACGTTTTCCTCTTGATTTTCCTATTATAAAAGCAAAACCTAGACAGTAGGGGAAAAAAGGAGAGGAAATATAAAACAAACAAGCAAACAAACAAAATCATAAACCTGCTGACTCAGAGACAGTCACTGAATTTTTTTCCTACCAGGATAAAAATTTCTTTCTGCAGTTGCTGACCAAAGGGCACTCACATGTGATGTCACTGAACCCAGAATAGAGAACCATTCAGAACCAATGGCCAGCCATCTACACCCTGCCCTGCTTCTCATATGTCCCAGAAATTATTCTGGAATATCTGACAACTGATGATCTCTCTGAGTTAAACCAGAAAAACAAAACAAACAAAAAACCCCACAAAAAAACATTTATTGGCCCTAGGTTTATGACACATTACTTCACCTTGTCTTCTCTGACACTCTTCTAATACAGATTTCAAATTTACTGATGTTTACCTACAAAAGCAAGTTGAAGTGCATGTATTTTGTAAAGAACTTACATTATATAAATCAGCAGCCAGTTTTTCAATGTACTGTTTCAATTTATCAGCTGTTTTCAAGCCATCTTGAAAGAAACTACAATGGAAAACATCAGAGATTTATCAGCATTGTAAAAAAAAGAAATGAACTGTAATTACCTGAAAAATCTGAAAAATTTCACAGATATATATTTACTCTCTACCCATATATCTATACAAAACATTTATAAAATGAATTTCAGTATCTTATAAAGATGTACCAATACACAAATTATAGGCACCATTTGAAATGAGCTAGCATGTATCACATGGACACTGCAAATAACAGTGACTTCAAACAATCAGTCCCAATGCATGGATTTGTACACAGAACAGTTGTTCCTGGTTGTGCTGTATCTGAATTCTAAAGAGACAGAGAGACACATTTACCAGTGGAATATCATGAAGTCGAATTGGACACTAAGGAGAGAAATAAAGGCCGGCGGACAGTCAGCAAGGGTTCTTTCAGTTTCCCAAAGATCCTTGTGTCCCAACACACTTGGAACCCAGGATGCTCAATCAGTGGTACGGATGCATATGGAAAGCTTTCTCCTACCACGCATACAAGAAGGGGGTGTCATTTCACCCTGAATAACAACAAGCACTGACATCTGCTGAGCATTTATCCCTTTACACGTCCTTTCATTTACTCCCCACAACAACCCTAGTGAGTGAATAAGCACCTCAGTCTCGTCTGTGTTCTAAGCGATGAGCTGAGACACAGAGCAAGGATGCAACTTGCCCAAATTGCTGATACAACTAGTAAGCAGCAGAACTGGGATCAGGTCCAGGTACTGGTTCTGACACCCCTGCTCTTACTACCAAGCGAAGAGATTTCTTGTCTGAGCCCTTCCACTCAGGAGCCCCACTTGTGTCTGTGTTTAGAATGTCTTCCACTCTGCTGGAAGCTTCTTTACCCTCCACGGCAGACTATTTCTCAATGCACGTTACCTGCGCTGCTGTCTCCTCAGGAAAGGATGAGGTCCTCGAGGACGAGGACTGTCTCTCATCCCCACATCATACCCAGCACAGAGCAGATGTTCACTTAGAAACTAAGAATGAAGCACTGCTAAGAATTCTGGGGGCACATTTTGGGATCCGTGTACTGATGTATCTTTCCAGCTTAATATGTACACTCAATGGTAACAATACATCTGTGTCAGAACTGGCCTTCAGAGTGATTAGTGAAATTCTACAAGTTCCAAAGTTTTTAAAGGTTCACATATTTAGCACAGAACCCTGACTGAAACACGGGTTTCATGTAACCAAGCTACATGTAAATTCTCAACTACTAACATTCAGGCTTTCATCACTGCCTTTCGGGATGAGAGTGAAACTTCTTGGCACAGAATTGAATAACTGCTATGTTCTGGCCTCTAAGTATCTTTCTGGTTTTCTCCCTTACCATTTTCCCCTTAAAAACTCTGGCCTCCAGCCATGCTCCATTATTTCCAGTTGCTCCCCCAGCCTTGCATATGTGCTGTTCCCTTTCCCTGAAATGCCCTTCCCCACTATACGTGCCTGCCAAGCTCTCATTCTACCCTGGCTCAGCTCAGCTGCTACCAGTCAAGGCTTGCCAGTTAAGGGGACAAGCATCCTGGAGCACTTGTTTGTGCCCAGACCTAAGTGCCAACCCTAAAACAGCAGACAGTGTTCTGCACAGAGCAGATTACCCATAAGCGTTAACCTGAACCAGCATCTTCTATATCCAGGAAGAAGTGTCCGTCAAGGAGGCAGAAATATGGCTAAAAAGTTAATCACAGCAAAATGAATTTTAATCTCTGACACTGTACTTAATTTCTGGAGGAAGGTTTTGAAGGTAGAACACTTTTTAAAATTTATTTATTTGCTGCGTTGGGTCTTTGTTGCTGCGTGTGGGCTTTCTCTAGTTGCGGCGAGTGGGGGCTACTCTGCATTACGGTGCGCAGGCTTCTCATTGTGGTGCTTTCTCTTGTTGTGGAGCACGGGCTCTAGCAGTTGTGGCATGCAGGCTCATAGCTGTGGCTCATGGGCTCTAGAGCACAGGCTCAGAAGTTGTGGCACATGGGCTTAGTTGCTCCACGGCATGTGGGATCTTCCTGGACCAGGGATCGAACCCATGCGTTGGCAGGTGGGTTCTTAACCACTGCGCCACCAGGGAAGTCCCGAAGTTAGAACACTTGATGGATGCTGTCAGGACTTCTTACAACAGGAGGAGCAAGGGCACTGGGGTCAGATGATTATGGCCTAGCCTATGCTCTGGGACTTACCAGCTATGGGACTTTGGCCAGTCACTAAGCTTTTGCCCACGTTATCTGTATTCAATGGGATAAGACATATGAAATGACTCAGCAAAGTGTGGGGCAGTTAGGATGTGCTCAGTAAATGCTGGTTTTCTTCCCTGGAGCCGCAGAGGTTTATCATGGAAGGAGTTATTTCTTTCTCAGAGGCATAAAGATTCTTTCAAGATATTTTTATAAAGGTGTTTCATTTTCACTTTCAACATGAAGGGAATTTAATCATCACGTTAAAAAAAAAGTGAATTTAAATGAGAATGTTCTAGATCTGTGTTTTCCAATACAATGTTTGCCACTAGCCACATGCAGCTAATTCAGTAAAATTACGTAAATTTAAAATTCAGTTCACGAAGTCTCACCAGCCACATTTCAAGCGCTCAGTAGCCACACGTGGCTGGTGGGTACCATGTGAGACAGCAAAGAATATTAACATTTCCATCATTTCAGAAAGTTCTATTGGACAGTGTTGCTCTAGATCAAGAATAAGCAAACAGATCTGAACAGCATGCAAGGAATGCTATAAAACACACATTTTATGGAGAAACAGGGCACTGTTTCAGTTTGAGATGGTGTTAATAAAAATGAGAAGTTCTTTATCAGCAGTGAAAGCAAGCTGGCAGCGGGGCAAATTCCCACCAATTAAAAAGCTGAAGAAAGACCCAAACAACCTATTTGCCTATAGTTAAATTCTTCTGAACACTACAACACAGACTAAGAAAAGTCAACATAATGAGGAATCATTTAAGCTACACTATGATCCAATTTTTGTAAACAAAACAAATCATATATGTAAATTCAGTAATCTTCTGAGTAAGGAGACTATGGGTCCCTCCCCTTTTGTCATTATCTCCATTTCCTAAATATTTTCTTAAAGAAATAATATATTACTCACATAGGACGGAATTTAAAAAATCAACACGTAGCCTGGGAGGACAAGGGTAAGCTGAGCCCCTCTCAGATGGTTATTATAGGGACCACTTCTAGTTTTGGGTGGGAAGCAGGAGGCGGGGGGAAGGGGTTGCAAAGGAACAACACAGCCTGGAGTCATTAGCGACACCACAAAGGCCAACACACTGTCAACCCTACTGTCCCTCTGGTGAACCCCCCTCCCCCCCAATCAGTGCTCAATTCTCCCACCTACCAGCTGGGTGGGACTCAGAGACACAGCCTTCTCCTGAGGGTACCCGCTTCTCTGTTCCCTTCCTCCCTCTCTTTGAGCTGGTTCTGGTTCAGGGGAAATGCATGGGCTTAAGAGCCAAAAGCATACCGTATTTTGGCTCCAAACCTGACTGCACGCATGACCTCGGGCGGGTTACTGGCCTTGTCTGACTGTGAGCACGCTCATCTCCAAATGTGGACACTTTCCAGCTTCAAGGGACATCAGATGAGCTACTACAGGTAAAAGTATTCTGTTCACCACAGAGGGAAGCACAGGTGTCAGCTCTGATGACCTATCACTCAACTTGAACATGGATGCTCTCCCAACAGAAGGGGAAATTATCTCACGACATTCCACTTGTCCCTTGGTCAATGTGTCCATAAATTACTGAAATCTTCTGGAAAACAGGCAATGATGTAATAAATATAATAATGATTACGTGAAACTAGCAGGTAATTGAGTATTTACTGTGCTAGTCACTCACCAGGATGCCTAATTCATGGAATGTCCCTTTCTAAAGGTCTCGTTACAATCTAAAAAGAAAGATATGATTATATTAACCTGTAAGACAGATAAGGAAACAGGCCCAGAGAGGTCAAGGTGATTGTCTAAGCTCATCTAGTCACTGAGTGCAGACACCTCAGTGTCCTTACACAGGAAATGGCGAGAACTGCATGGACCTTTGAGAATTCTTGTGAGCATCAGATAATGTTCTTAAAATGCCAGGCACAGAGAAGCCGCTCAATACACAATGGCCACAGGCCAGCAAAATAGGCTTCTTCATTTTACTGACCTTAGGGACACAGCAGGACCAGTTCACTTTTTAAATAAGCAGGTTGAAAGAAATATGACCATATTTTAATGACATTGGATGCCAGAAAAAGATGCCACCTGATGGGCAGAATGACCTCTGCATTTACACTGACGGCTGGAACACAGCCCCAGGTGCAGACAACAACCTCAGGGGTATCTGGCGCTCACTCATCAGGCAGCACACATCCTCCTTAGAACAAACCGGAACCTTCTCGATCCTGAGAGAGTCACTATGTACTTCACTTCCTTCTTAAGTCACTCTAAGCAATGACAGGGAGGGGAAACACTATGTTCTTCCTGCTTTTAATTTAAAAGAAAGAGAGACCAGAGAGTCTCCCTGGTTCCCCTTTATCACATGTTCTGCTTGGCTTAGGAAGAGGTATTACTTGGCCAAAAGCTGAAAGATTCAGAGAGCATTATATTATTTTCAAAAGAAGTTAGGATACCCTGGAATAGCAGAGAGTATGGTTTTATAAAGCGAATCAAACTATAAATCAAATTTTTAAAAAAGTAACCTCTTAAGAAATCAACCATTAACCCCTTATGAAAGCCTGATTTCCAAGCTTCAGGCTTGGACTAAGTCAGGCACTGACTTCCAGCCAGGTAACAGGGACATTTTCTCCCAGACCTATTCTGTGTATGTCCTGTGGTATTTAAGAAACTTGAATGCACAGGGGTAGCGTAAGTACTAATTAACTGCAAATACATCTTGACAGTTCAGCTCAATGAGAGAGTAAAGAGTGGTATACTAGACTCATATATGGAGATTCTTAAAAACACAGACATCCAGGTCTAATCCCAAGCTCACCAGATCAGAATTTGTGGCATACTAAAAGCATGTACTCTGAGTTACAGACCTGTGTTCAAGACTTGGTTCTGCCACCTTCTAACTATAAGTTCCAAGAATCGTTGTTTTCGTTTTGTTGTTTCTTTCTTCATTAAAAAAATTAAGACAAAATCCATGTAACATAAAATCCACCATTTTAGAGTGTACAATTCAGTAGCTTTTAGTATATGCACTGTGTTGTGCAACCACTAATTCCAGGACATTTCCACCATCCCCCCAAAATACACTGTACCTGTTAGCAGTGACTCCCAATTTCTCTCTTCTTCTATCCCCAGCAAACAACAATCTGCTTTCTGTCTCAAAGGACTTGCCTTTCCTGGACATTTCATTTAAATGGAATCACACCATATGTAATCTTTTGCATCTGGCTCCTTTCACTTAGAATAACTTTTTTTTTTTAAATTGAAGTATAATTGATTTACAATATTGTATTACTTTCACGTGTACAGCAAAGTGATTGTTATACACATACATACAAAATCTTTTTCAGATTCTTTTCCATTATAGATTATTACAAGACATTGAATATAGTTCCCTGTGCTATACAGTAAATCCTTATTGTTTAGAATAAATGTTTTAAGTGTTCATAAATGACACAGCATTATCAGTGCTTCATCCCCTTTTATGGCTATACAATATTTTGTTTATCCATTCACCAGTTGATAGGTATCTGGGTGTTTCCACATTTTGGCTATTGTAGATAATGCTGCTATAAACATTTATGAACACATTTTTATTAAATACCTGTTTTCAATTATCTTGGGTACACACCTAGGAGTGGAACTGCTAGGTCACAGAACTCTATATTTAACTTTTTGAGAAACT
Source organism: Hippopotamus amphibius kiboko (assembly GCF_030028045.1). Classification (NCBI taxonomy): domain Eukaryota; kingdom Metazoa; phylum Chordata; class Mammalia; order Artiodactyla; family Hippopotamidae; genus Hippopotamus; species Hippopotamus amphibius. Next base: position 163,838,360 of record NC_080190.1, read on the forward strand.
GATGAACTGTTTTCCAAAGCAGCTGCCTCCATTTACATTTCTATAGCAATGTACTGAGGGTTCCAGTTTCTTCACTTTTCCATCAAGATTCATTTTCTGTTATGTTACTGTTTTTTTTTCTTCTTTTTCCATGGATAATAGCTTTATTACACTGTCAGCTGCTTTTTTTTCTCTTCTCTTGGAATCAGCTGCCTGGGTTTTCCAATAAGGCTGCAACCCCCTCTTGGCGTCTCAGCTAAGACCTGTCTCAGTTCCGCCTGAAAACCTATCATCGTACTTGCTGCCGCTGCTAAGATCCCCTCGGGTACAGCTGAGTCTCCTGGTGGCTCAGTGAGGCTGTCCCTCTGCGTCTGACTTGGACGTCCACCTTTGGAACGTGCTGTCCTGTAGCCCATCTCAGGAGTAAGCAATCCCTGACCCACTCCACTGCGCTGCCGGCCGGTCCTCAGAACAGAACGTTGTGCATTTCCACCAGCCTCGCCACTCTGCCACTACTGTTTTTAATTATGGCATCCTAGTGGGTGTGATGCGGTATCACACCGTCATTTTGATTTGCGTTTTTCTAATGACCACTGATGTTCAGCATTTAATCATGGGCTTTCTGGCCATCTGTATATCTTTTTTGGAGAAATGGCTACTCAAATTCTTTGTGTGTGTGTTTTTTTTTTTGCTGGCTGCGTTGAGTCTTCGTTACTGTGCGCGGGCTTTCTCTAGCTGTGGGGGCTACTCTTCTTTGCAGTGTGCAGGCTTCTCAGTGCAGTGGCTGCTCTTATTGGTGGAACAAGGGCTTAGCTGCCCTGTGGCATGTAGGATCTTTCCAGACCAGGAATCGAACCCTTGTCCCCTGCATTGGCAGGTGGATTCTTAACCACTGTGCCACTAGGGAAGTCCCTTTGCCCATCTTTAAACTGAGTTGTTTATCTCTTTGTTGTTGAGTTGTAAGAGTTCTTTATATATTCTGGACACCACACACTCATCAGATAAATGATTTGCAAATACTTTCTCCCCTGCTGCGGGCTGTCTTCTCACTTTCTTAATAGTGCCTTTTCACTCATAAAAGTTTTTAACTTCTAAGTGCACTTTCTTTTTTTCTTTGGTTTCTTGTGTTTTGTCTGTTTTGACATATATTTATTGAGCATCCTTTAAATGAATGACTGTGACTTTGGGCACATTAGTGATCTTTTCTGAGCTACAATTTCCTGATTGCTCTTGATAAAGGCTAGCTGTTATTATCTGTAAGACGAAGCATGATAAAGTAATGTTTGTAAGTGCTCTGGAGTCTGCAGTCCATAATGATACTTGCCAAGTGGTAAAAGGAGTGGGTGAGCAGCAGGAGAACATGCTTGTTTTGAAAGCAGCATGTTACACACAATGATCATGTTTGAAAGTGAGGAGCAATTGGTGTGGGTGAGCTGAAATGGGTAACAAAAGCTCTTCTTTTCTGTTCCCTTTATTTCTCCACCGTAGCAGCTGTACCCCACTGAGGCACTACGAAGTACATGAGAGATTACCGGAGCAATTCATTCTTGAGCTCCACCTGACTTTGTATTGAAAATCATTCTGGGAACTAGATAAGTTCTCAGAATATGAAATCTCTCTTTTTAAATCTAAGTAGAGGATTCTTTACAGGTCCACTAGACATCTATAAAGGGTTTGGAGAGTGACTGAAGTAGGAAAGAATAAGAGTAGTCCTCAAAAGAAAGCTACCCTGGTTTCTCGCTGTGACAGCATCCTTGTGGCTCAACTTGGGGCAGCTGGGGTTGAATTACATCATAACCCAGTTCTACTACTGGATGTCTTTGACCCTCTCTCCCTGCAAGGAGGTATTTAGCGTGTAGGGTTTCCTTCTGCTGATCTTTCTCTGTCCTGGGGTAGATGCTTCTGATTCCAATGCTCAAATGCCACCATCCACCAAACCCAATCCCAAGTGCCACCACCTCCTTCAAGGACTGCTCCATAGTCTCTCTGGCCAGAATTCTCTCCTCCTCTTGATGCCCTGTGTTATCAGTCACTTTCCAGTCCCACTGTGATTACTGATGGACCTGACTTACTTCCTGTACCAGACAATTAACTCCCAAGGGCAGAAGCCTTGTCTCATCTCTGTAGCCCAGAACCTAGAGAAGTACCTGGCCTCTGTTAAGAGAGTAATAAATATTTGTGGGAAGGAGAAAAGCCAAGAATCAAGGGAGGATGCTCTTCTTTTCACCTTTCCCAACAAAGGCTAATATATCTGTAATTTACAAAATGCCTTATTTTTGGGAAAACACATGTTTGTGTAGGTTAAATCCTCCTATACAACTTAGAGATTTTGAGATCAAAAAAAGATTTCTGAGATCAGGTGAAATCAGACTTGCTGCGTAAGTGTTGCAATTGAGAAGACAGAGAGATTCACTTATTTCTGTAAAAGTTTCAAAGAATGATCTGTTTGTAGGAAAACTGAAACTGATGAAAGGGGAAGAATTCCGCCCTAAACTAAAATCAGGGACCACCATCACACACCTCAAAGTTCCCTAAGCATCCTGCTATGCCACGAAGGCAAAGGTCTTCAGTATGAGGCTTCTGTAGGCACAATTATCTTATAAATGTGACACTACTTCCACGTCACTATATTATCTTTATACATATCCGAAACTTTTATGCAGGGTGGAATTTACTTTGAAAAGAGGAAAAAGGAAAATAAAGTTTATGTAAATAACAAGTTGATCATTAAAAGTTTGATTTTCCGAAAGAGAAATACTCCTGTATAATAAGCACGTGAATGAATGATTTTTAATGCCACTTTGCAAACAGGCACAACGCAGCAGGCACTGGGTGGGGCAGCCCGTGCGCATTATCCCACTCAAGTCTCACATCTTCGCAAACCCGAGGTGGGTCTACTACGAATCTTAACCCCACCTGCCAGATGAGGACACTGAGGTCTAGAGAAGCACAGGGCAAAGATCACGTGGTTACGAGAGCCGGGATATGAACTCATCGCTCTGCCTGACTCAAGCCTGGTGCTTTTCTCACCACATTAATGCTTCCGTTGAACACAAAGATCTTCCTAGATGTAACATTATCAAAAAAAATAAGAGATGATCAAAGGAAATTGTAAATTTTATCTTTTTGGAGAGTAAGCATTTTACCTGTTCCTAATGACCTGTACATTATTCTACATATAAATAACTATGAGAGCTGTCTGGACCACTTTGGAAAGTCCTTGCCCTATTTTTCTCTATAACTTCCACTGATTCACTACAGACTTGAAGAGGACAGGTACATTTTCAGACAAAAATTCTACCATAAAACTCACGCAAGCTAACCCAGTAAGTAAACAAGAAGTAAATAAGCAAATGTGATGCCACAGAATCTCACATATAATGAAAAGGTAGCCCTGGGACGTCCCTGGTGGCACAGTGGTTAAGAATCCGCCTGCCAATGCAGGGGCACAAGTTCGAGCCCTGGTCTGGGAAGATCCCACATGCCGCGAAGCAACTAAGCCCGTGAGTCACAACTACTGAGCCCACGTGCTACAACTACTGAAGCTGGCGAGCTTAGAGCCTGTGCTCACAACAAAAGAAGCCACTGCAATAAGAAGCCTGCACAATGCAATGAAGAGTAGACCCCACTCTCTGCAACTACAAAAAACCCGTGCACAGCCACGAAGACCCAATGCAGCCAATAAAAAAAAAAAAAAAAAAAAAGTAGCCCTGCAACACAAGTAAAAATGGTGCCGGTATAGAACAATAGATGCCTCTCAAAACATATCACCAATTACACAGGAATCCATTTACAAATACCAAGTACTGCTAATGTCCAAGGTATTTAATCTCACTTAATTTGGATGATGAAAACAACAAAACAAAAATAATTTCGAGTAGGAATATGTGGTACAAATAACCTAATAATAGGTAAAATGCCAAGTAAGGCAGGAGGAAGTTACTAGAAGGGCCTCTTTAGTGACAAAGTGACAGAATCAAGTGCATTTGTAACAACAGCTCCACAGGCTGTCAAGGCCAACGCTAGTATTTGTAAGACAGCCTTTAGAGGAGCTGAACAGTTACACTGATTTAACGATTTACAGAAAACACTGAAGATGGAAGACAAAACCATTTCTTATCATCTGGTCCTAGAAGGTCATTACACAACTATATACAGGCACCAAATGAAGACCAGAAAAGAGAGAATTAAAAAACCTAATGAAGTGAAGGGTGCCTTTCTTGGGCTAATAATCGCGACTGCCATAGTTCACTTACTTGCACTGTGCGTGATAATACTTTATCAGATTCTGCAGCAGATCCACACCCTTTTTGGTCTTGATTTCATTAACTTTAATGAGATACTGTGGAAATAAAACAGAATTATACGTTGATCAGATTACCAATCGTGAATCAGTGTGAGTTCCTGAGGCTCGGCTGCCGCCAGACAGTGTGAGCTTAATTTAGGGAACGCTGATTTGACACAGTCACAAGTGTGCAAAACAAATTGATTAGCGTGTTAGCATTTTATAAATGCTTAAGATTAGTTTACTAGACAAGCGGAAATCAAGCACAGCAAAACATTCTGGAATAACTGATTATTTCCCCCCGGGTGGAGTGGATCTCAAACTCATAGTTCACGTGATCAAAACCGGAAAGATGGATTGAAAGACAAATGGCATTCTCTTTAAGGAAGATGCTTGTAAGATACTGAAACTTTTAGACCAAAGAGGTGAAATGGAAAGTACTTTTGCTACTAAAAAGTGAAAGGAAAAAAAATAAAAATAATGTATTATTGGTTTATGCACTAAACACTGCTGGCTCTGATTTTCACAACTGGCCAAGACTTCCTGTTTATACTGTTTGCTTCTTGTTCATTTGTTTTATTGCGTGGAAGTGCTCACGAACAGACAAGCTCAAGAAGGAGCCAAAGGCTAATAAAGGGGGGCAGAAATAAAAAAAAATTGGGGACGGAAAACTTGAAACTGAGAAAAGTCTATCTCCTTTAATATTTTCTGAAAACTGCAAAAGGAATTCCATTTCTCAGTATCAGAATCAGAACGGGTTGGTCTGTAGGTCAAGGAATGCCAGTGTTCAATGGGAACCCCGTTTGAGAACCACTGCTCTAAGTCTAAGGCAACATGCTTCTCGTTGCATTTTTCCCCACAAACTCAGACTTTCTTAATGACTACTTCATTTACATTTTCATTCAAACTGGACACATGGTTAAAGAAAAAAAACCAAAAACATGCTGTACACCTGTACCAGTATAACTTAATATTCACCAGTGTTACCCCTCACCAAAACTTTTTTTTTCCACACTCACTCACAAGCAATATGAAAGTTCTCACCAAAGAATCCTGTTTTGGCTTAAAGAGCCCCATAGGACCCAGGCTCAAAATATGAGACAACAGTGAAACGGCGGATCCCAAAAGGCTTGGAGAAAAGTGGAGATTAGAGTCCTTGAGAAACAGTCCCCTCCTCTAATCACCAAACACAGCCTGCATTTAAGCAGAAAGACTGCTGACTAGCAGGAAGGGTGACAGCTAATCAAACTCTCGGCAAAGAGTTGAAAAGTCTTCTCTGACCTCGCACATCTGGAGCTGAAAGAGGCGTCTCTCCTTCTCCATTTCTTCTGCGATCTCGGCCCCGGTGATCTCCGTGCGTATCATCCCGTGCTGTTTGGCGTGCTCCCTTTTCTCCTTCTCGATTTTTGTACTGTAATGAAAGCAGACGCCATCATTAAAAAAAAAACAACAAAACCAAACAAACCAAAAAACCAAGAAAACACATTCATGTCTTTCCTTTAATGAGAGCCACTTGATGATTTCTTAATCACTAGAGTTAAAAGGCAGGAACGCTTATATGGAGAGCTTCGATCAAAAGTGAAAATCTAAGTTCAAAGAGAACCAACACATTGCATGGGTTGTCACCAAGGAGACTTCCTACATTTTAACTCTGATCTCACACATGTATGGATTCATATAAATTCTCTTACAGTTTGGTTGGCATCAGTAATTTTGACAGTTTACTTTTTCTAGAGTAAAGCACTTTACGATGAAGAAGAATCAGAAGGCTGGAGGCCTGAGGCATATCTTGATTATCCACAGATTATGAGACTTAAGAGTTATTTCAAGATAATTAAAGTATATAATGGGTCTTCGTAGGCATGAACAAAAATTAGTCAAAAGTAACCTCCAATACTTCTCTAAACTTAGGCTGTTTTCATAGCATTTTAACATTCATTTTAATCATTCAACCACCTGGCACTGGATTGTACAAAATAAAGATTTAGGAGAAATCCCAATCTATACTTTGGAATGCTGTGAAAATGTTCTTCAGTTGGGAGGGAGCCAGGAGGGAACCAGGGAAATAAGAGGGCGGGGCCACGTTAAACCTACAGTACCCGAGACTAATGCTTGGCTATGATAGATAATACTTCCGGCATTAACACCAATGGTCATAGCCCTTTTCCCAAAAGTCCGTTTAATCTGAAAGCAGACTTCTAATTTCAGAAAGAGCCTATAATTTCTGGTTGTGAAGGCAGAGACTAACTGACTAAGCCTTCGAGTCATCTTCTAGATTGTGGTGGTGGGAAATCAAACCCCCAAAAAAGCCAATATCCTTGTCTATATACAAACACAGTGGAAAATCAAGCCATCACCCAATGGAAAACCTACAAACCTGGCTGGGATTCACTGTAATAGCCTAGTGCCATACCCAAGCAACTCTTTCCTCACGCCACCTGGGAGGGTTAATGGGTGTGAAGGCAGGGATGTTACCAGAAGGAGAATAAGCCTCAGCTCTCTCTCCACTGGCATGGGTGGGAACAGAAGCAGGAAGCTACAGACATAGGAGAAGAAACAAGAGGAGCTGACATAACTCAATAGTAGTAACAGACGTCTGCACCTGACCCCGTGCATTTATTTATTCTCCCTTCAGCAAGCCCACTAAAATGATAGGGAAATCATTAAAAAAGCATAATCTCCCAAAGACAGGAATTGGACTGCCCGCCCCCCGCAAAAAAAAAAAAAAAAAGAGAGAGAGAGAGAATTCAACACAGATTTGGAAGAGCAGGTCTGAAGAGAGAGAAAGTCTGAACTCCAAACGACAGGGCGCCCTGCCTCCTGGCTTCAGCAGCTTTCAGAACGATATATGATCACTAGATGGGAGTGCAGGGAACTGAGTGGTCCCAGAAGACAGACCTCTGGATATCGACACTTAGAATAATCCTGATAAAAAGCTGTCTCAACATCCTAAAGCTTAAAACCTAAAGAGGCAGCTCATAGCTTTCTTTTTTTTTTTTAAGGAACTTTTATTGAGATACAGTTGACAAACAATAAACTGCATATATTCAGAGTGCACAATTTGGTATTTTTTTCTTATTAGTAATGTATATATGGCAATCCCAATCTCCCAATTTATTCTCCTCCAATCCTCCCCACTTTCCCCACTTGATGTCCATTTGTTTGTTCTTTACATCTGTGTCTCTATTTCTGCCTTGCAAACTGGCTGATTTGTACCATTTTTCTATATTCCACATATGTGTGTTAACATACGATATCTGTTTTTCTCTTTCTGCCTCACTTTACTCTGCGTGACAGTCTCTAGATCCATTCATGTCTCTACAAATGTTCCAGTTTCATTGCTTTTTACAGCTGAGTAATATTCCACTGTATATATGTACCACATCTTTTTTTATCCATTCATCTGTTGATGGACATTTAGGTTGCTTCCATGTCCTGGCTATTGTAAATAGTGCTGCAATGAACACTGGAGTGCATGTGTCTTTTTGAATTATGGTGTTCTCTTGGGTATAGGTCCAGCAGTGGGATTGCTGGGTCATATAGTAACTCTATTTTTAGTTTTGCAAGGAACTTCCATACTGTTCTTCATAGTGGCTGTATCAATTTACATTCCCACCAACAGTGCAAGAGCATTCCCTTTTCTCCACACCCTCTCCAGCATTTATTGTCTGTAGATTTTCTGATGATGCCCATTCTAATTGGTGTGAGGTGATACCTCATTGTATTTGCATTTCTCTAATAATTAGTGATGTTGAGCAGCTTTTCATGTGCCTCTTGGCCAACCATATGTCTTCTCTGGAGAAATGCCTATTTAGGTCTTCTGCCCATTTTTTGGATTGGGTTGTTTGTTTTCCTGAATTGAGCTGTTTATATATTTTGGAGATTAATCTTTTGTCTGTTGATTCGTTTGCAAATATTTTCTCCCATTCTGAGGGTTGCCTTTTCGTCTTGCTTATAGTTTCCTTTGCTGTGCAGAAGCTTTGAAGTTTCATTAGGTCCCACTTAGTTATTTTTGTTTTTATTTCCATTACTCTAGGGGGTGGGCTCATAGCTTTCTTGACAAGCCCTGCTGATGTACAAGATCTTTCAGTCAACGTTTGGGTGCTTTGCTCTGAAATATGAATGGGCAGTCAAGGATTATAAGACAATTGAGGAAAGGCTCCAAAATGAAAGTGAGAGATCAAAATAACAAATAGCAGGGATGGGGTGGTAGGGTAGGGAACCAGAAGCAATAAGAGAGCAGAAAAAACTTTCTAAAATGTAACCAAATCCTCCAGGAGCTAAAAGAGTGCATCTACAAAACAAAAAAACTATAAAAAGGCAACCCCCTCCCCAAACCGCAACTAATTGAGAAAAAGAGCTTTTAGAAATTTGAAACATAATAGCCAAAACAAACAAACAAAAATCAACTCAAACAGCAGGGGCAAAAAGGTTGAAGAAATAACCTAAGACATAACATAGAACAAATAGGACAGAAAAGAGAAGAAAATTATAAGAGCAATCTAGGAAGTCCAATATTATATGATGAGGCATGTTAGGAGAGTAAAAAGAAAAAAACAAATGTGAGGAATCACAAGAAAAATTTCCAGACATGAAGGACTAAAAAATTGCAAATAGAAGGTCAAAGCACACACCATGGCACAAGAATAAGCTCTGTAAAATCTTTTATAAAGAGAAGACCTCACCATCTTCTAACTGAAAATAAACCAAAAAACCCCTCCAAAATCCCCATGTGTCACACACAAGGAAACAGGAATCAGAGGCATCAAATTTTTTTCACTAGCAACACTGGAAATTAAAAGACAATGGAGTGGACTTCCTAGGTGGCGCAGTGTTTAAGAATCTGCCTGCCATGCAGGGGACACAGGTTCGAGCCCTGCCCCAGGAAGATACCACATGCCGTGGAGCAACTAAGCCCGTGCGCCACAACTATTGAACCTGTGCTCTAGAGCCCGTGAGCCACAACTATTGAGCCCATGTGCTGCAACTACCGAAGCCCATATGCCTAGAGCCCGTGCTCCGCAACAAGAGAAGCCACCACACGAAGCCCACGCACCACAGTGAAGAGTAGTCCCCGCTCTCAGCAACTAGAGAAAGCCCGTGTGCAGCAACGAAGACCCAACACAGCCAATAAAAAAATAATAAAAATCCAATAAATAAGTAAATTAAAAAAACAAAAAACAAAATCAAAAAACAATGGAGTAATGCTTTTGACAATTGAGAGAAAATGATTATAAAGTTAAAATTTTATATTTGGTCAAACTCCCGTTCTGTGTGATAGCAGAAGGAAGGTATTGTTGGAAATGCCAAAACCTGAAAAATCTGAGCTTCTTTAGAGCTGCTCCCTGGAAAGGGCTGGAGCTGGTGTGCCAGCAAAACATGAGACATCCCAGGAAAGAGGAAACGGGAGCTCTACCACTAAGGGGAGCCCCAGGATGACAGCCGCTCTGCTTGCGTGAGGGCCCCTGGAAGGATGTCTCCAGGAAAGCAAAGAAGGAACTGGCGAACGATTATACATGTGTTATCAGTGATAACACATGTATAATCGTTATGGTAATATATATCACGCATTTTCTAAGCAGAAACATTAATAGGTGTTGGACATCTGTTGGAATAGGTGATAAAAATTCACAAAAGATTCGTACAGAACTAAGTAAGTAAGTTAGGCAATTATTTCACTAAGAAAAAGCCAAAAAATGTTCTATAAGAGTGGAAATCCAATCATGATACGGTTGACATGTTCAGGTTGACAATGCATATTTATACTCACAAAAATGTAAACACTGACAACTGGCTTAACCATAAATTACTGCATTAATCTAACTGGATGAATGGGGCAGGGCAGGGCGGGAGTGGGGTGGGGTGGGGTGGGTAGGTGTTGCAGAAAGTGATGGTGGGGAGGTGTGCAAGAGAGCTAAATCCTCACCTACCACAGCAATACGTTACAGACAAACCAAGAAGGAACAGCAAGAGAATTCTGAGGGACGTGCAGATAAACCCGGGAGCTGGTAAGAGGTGGACAAAGGAGGGAGACCAGGGCGGTGGGGTGATGCCAAGAGCTGCTGAATTTTCCCATTAGAAGCACACTCGTTGCTTATTTAATATCCACTCTTCTCTTCATCATCAGAAAAAGAACCCTGTATCATCTGTTCAACGTAATCTCACTGAGTTTAGAATCTGAGAACAACACACGTGACCAGCTGGACGAGCTTGTATGTCCCGTGAAAAGTGCGCTGAACGTGCCTGGTCTGCCTAGAATGCTTTATATTCTTTGATAAGCTGCAATGCTGAAGCCACTGTTATTTGGGGTTTCTGTTACACGCAGCCGGAGTAAGTCTTAACTGATGCTTAATATGATGTTCTGCGTACATGTACTGTTTTGACCAAATAATATACGATTATTAAAAAACCAAACAAACCATTTCCTATACCACCCTATGATGGAAAACTGTGACAGTGGCTTCAGCATATTATCTTGTCCTCACAAAAACCTTGAGAAGTGGGTAATTTTTATATTATTTTACAGGTGAGGATCACCAGAGTTAAGTATTTTGTCTCGAGGTCACACAAGCAGTAAGTGGAACTGCCCAGGTTCTCACACGGATCTCTCATTCCCAAGTCTGTAATCACAACCATGACACCTCATTGCCTCCTGCATTCTGAACGGAAGACCACAGAAAAGGCTAGCCTTCTCAGTTAAACAAATTAAATTTTTTCTTCCCGAAGTCGTTTATTTTTCTGTAACTCATGATCAAACAGGTCTTATTACATTAAATAGACAAATATTTGTTTTTTTCTCCCTGTATCACTACCGATCAGTGAGAAAGAGCCTATCTTAGAAAAATAATTCATTAACAGAGACTTACTAAAAAACAGAGACAAAAACCAACATCTTCCTGGTGAGGCCCTAAAATCAAGACCCACTCAACTCACTATTCTTGTTATACATTTCCAGGTGTTGATAATTCCTTTATCCCTTCAGTGAATATTCCCTGGGTGCCAACTCTGTGCCGGACTTCCCTGGGTGCCAGGAGCCTGACACCGTACTCAGGGACAACATGCTCGCTGCCCTCCACGAGGCAGATTCTAGAGGACAATGCAGACAGGTGAACAGCCAGACAAGTACATACACCACGCGAGTGAAGCAGTGGGCGGGGCACCTGCATCACCGTAGGATGCTCTACGTTCTATGATATTCACAATACTGACCAGCAGGCACCTCAAGGTCTTCAGACAACACATAGATGTTGCTATAAATACAGTTACACCACTAACATTGGTAGCACTTTAGTTGACAAAGCACACATCACCTTGTAGTGTTGTTCCTAGGTTCTACAAAGGAGATACACACTGAAATGAGTCTAGAGCAAAGGCTTTCCCCCCTGGTTTCGTGGAGCCCCGCCTTCCTCGTAAGTACTTAGTTCTAATTCCTTCCCAGCACGTGCAGACGCCCTGGGCACGGCAGTACTGTGAGCATTCACGACCCACTTCTGTATGGAAAGACACGGCCCGACATGACGGCCCACAGCATTCACTTACGTCAGCTGACCATTTTAGGAACTGTTTTGTTCTCAGCTGCATGTGTAACTGTCAAAGCACAAAACTATTCCTAAGGCAGCAAGTCCCCAACAGTGCACTTATTACATAAGCAAGTGCAGAAGTAGTTTGGGGGAAAAAATTTTAATCCTGAAATTTGTTTTTCTTTGCCTTGTGTTTTCACTCTGCCGTTACTGCTGCCTACGGAAATGCTTTTTATTCTGTCATGTTTACAGTTACCCAAGTTTATAGCCAAGACTTTTATTAAATGCTTTTAAACACATTTCTCCTCCCACCCCACCCCACCCCACCACCTGATGTTACAAATGTCTCAAAGTAATAATGATAAAGGGATGTGGTAGGACCCGTACAGCCTGAAGACAAGCCAGGCCCACAACAAGACCTCACGTGCAGCGTTCCCCTAATCCCACACGATCCCCCCCAGCATGCAGGCCTCTAACGGCAGTGATGCCACACCGCTCTGGCTCTGGGGTCACAAAGACTGGAGGGGAAGCCAGCTTGACACTTACTAGCCTAGCACCTTCTGCAAGCCTCTCAACCTTTCAAAGCTTTCGTTTCCTAATCCATAACCAGACAGTGCAAGGTGCACACCGAGAGGGTTGCTGTGAGGAGGTCATGCATGGAAAGGGCTGTGCACAGGCCGTGGTGGGCAGACAGATGTCACAAACACTGGGTATTATTTTTATTTTCTAGTTGCCACGCTATCTTGAAATGTGTAAATGGTCTATAGTTATGTGCCAACTACAACAAAAGAAAAGTTGCAACAGTCACAGACCTACAACTTGACAGTTAATGTCAGCCACGGATGCCAAAATACAGTGAAAGTACATCTCGCTCCACACAACTAGCACGGGAGGTATAACCACTTCGAATTAGGTCAGCGTACTCAGCCTCTTAGCCCTTACGAGGATGGACTCAACAGTGTTTTGTCCCGAAGGCATTAGTTGAAGGCTCTGTCCTTCTTCTAGTTATATTCTTTTTCTTAGAACGCTCATGACAATACAAAAAACCAAGCCAACCAAACAAACAAAAAAATGCACTTACAACTTTGTCTCATAATCTTTCCAAGCTTTGTCAAATGGCTTCTTGAGATCCTTAGAAAAGAGAAAACAAAATTGAGATTGAATGTACTTTTGCTTAAAGGTGAATAATTTTCCAATAACATCTTAGCAGAAATGCTTTCCTTGAAATTCCACACAGGACGCTTTCAGGCATGCCACATGACTAGTCACACCAGAGAAGGTGAGAGAATGGGACGGTGAGCGTCCTGGTCATGATGATGAGCGGGGGTCCATGGGGTCCCCCAGGGTGGAGCCCAGACTCAGGGCAGACCACGCCCCGCCCCCACCCACCCCACGCCATCTTCCTGACAGTGTCTCGTCTTGTTCCTTGGTCAATAACACTATGTGAGGTGGTGCATTTTTTCTAATGATCATTTTTCCAACAACATCTTTTATGCTGGAGATGTTCAGAGTGCCTTTCAGACATGGGTACCACCAGGATCTTAGATGAGAAAGAACTCAATCCTTTCAAGCTAAAGTGAAAATCAAATTTCTGAACACTCACTCCTTTGACTCCCTTCAGGTCTCCTTTCAACAAGGAATCCAAGGTGAAGATCACATTGTGGCTCAGGCCCTGGAGCTGAAAGGCAAACAAAGACGGGAGATGGTTAAAAAGAGAAAGCACACACGCAGCAGCAAAACCAGCCGATGCTGACGGCACAGTCACTCCCACCCAAACACAAGCTCGGTGAAAGGAGGGCAGAGACCCTGAGGCTCCTGCTCACAACTGCATCCTCAGCGCCCAAGTTCCGTTAAAAAGAAAGCTATTTAGGAAGTGCAGCCTACAGCTGGAGTAGGGTTTTTCTCACTGTTCCAGGGCAGTGGCCTGGGTCTCCTTGATTTCAGGATGGTGCAAAGAGGAGTCTACAGAGGAGAGGGGGAAGGAGCGTACCCAGCTGGGGGAGCAAGGTGGCAGGGAAACCAAGGGGGGGACGGTCCAGTGTGGAAAGAGTCAGGAAAACAAGGGCTTGTCTTCAAGGAGACCCCTGGCATCTTGGTGAAATCAGTTTTAGTAGTGTGGAACCAAGACTGCAGGGAACCACAGCACCAGTTACAGACGGAGAGGCTGGTGGGTTCCCTCATTCGAGAGGTGATCGCACTCATGTGTAAGCATATTCACACGTCAGGCCATCCACCCATCCAACCACCCTTCCGTCGATCATTTACCAAGTACCTATCCTGTGACACCTGCCATGCCAGGGGCTGGGACAGGGGTACAGTGATGAACAAAACACCACTGCCTTTAGAGAGTGCGCACCCTAGGGGGAGATGCAGTCAGTATGCAACCAACTCTGCCACGTGATGATGTTACGTGTTTATTAGAGGTGGAGGGAGAAAGCGGTGTGAGAAGGAGCAGCTTTGTGTGTGACCCTTTTAACCATCTCTCTAAATCGAGGATATCAGAACCTGTTGCAGACAGCTGCTGTGAAGATGCGACGAGTCAACGCATGGGGAACGCGCTGGTGTGCTCTCTGACACCTGGCAAGTGCTGAATACATGTGAAAATCCTCTGGGATGTTAACTATGAATAAGGCAATGTGGAAGCAGAGGGACCGGGCAGGGAGATCTTCCCTCTGGCGGTGAGCTCCTCCCTAGCCCTGTCCCGTGGTTCTCATCCGAGGCTTCCTGCAGCTCCAAACCACTCCACGTCTTGCCCTCCCAAGACCACCAGGGTGACACACGAGGGCAGTTTTCCAATGCATACCACCAGAGGGCTCGGGTCAGAAACAGCCATCTCTTTCTTTTTTATTTCAAAGACAGATATTCCTACCAAGACATTCCATCTGTGCAATCTCACCACCACCCATGCAGAGAAACAGCCAGTCTGGCAGGCCGGCCAACAGTGAGAGGGCCACAGATGCACAGTCTATGTGCTGGGATGGCCTAAGGGCACTGGGTCTTAGGGCGTGGGGTGAAAATAACCTCAGATACTATAACAGTTTGTGGCTTTCCAAAGAGTCATAGTATATAATCTGACAGAGAGCATATCTGTGGTAATAAAATTTCGTGGAGAAAGTTACCAGGAAAAGAATGTCTTTTAAAAAGTTCCTTGGGGTGGGGGTTTGCAGGTAATAATAATAAAAGACTGAAAAACACTGGCATTGGGTATGAAATGGGAAAAATAAAGATTAACAGGATTCATTTTGCTCTGAGTCCTCAACAGTCTCATTCCTGGGTCACGAGTCCTCTGCATCCTGCTGCCCGGTGGGTCTTGGGCATTTGTGTGGATGCTGGTAGGTGAGGTAGGGACCTCCACCAATCAAGCCAGAACCTACCTTTCCTCCGTTTGTGGAGATCCTTGCATTATTTTCATCTCAACACTTAAACTACCCCTAACCATTTATATATGTATCTGTTTCCGCATCTGTTTGCTGTGTTCCCAATGTGAACGCAAGCTCTTTCAGAGTGGGTTCCCTAAGTTCACTGCTATGTTTCCAGAAATTAGAACACTGCTGAGCACAGAGTAGGAACTCAAAAAATATTTGCAGAATGAAGGAGATACAAAGTCATGTGTGCATCAGGTTCTTCTTTACCAGAATGTTTATACTGATGGTAAATTTAGTGCTTATCAATAGGGGACCAGTTAATAAATTATGGAAGTCCTACACAACAGCCATAAGAACGAGAAAGCTTTTTTATATCTAACTTTGGAAATATCTCCAAGATAAATTGTTTTGTGAGAAAAGCAAAGTAACAGTATTCAGGGACTTCCCTGGTGGTCCAGTGGTAAAGAATCCGTCCTGCAATGCAGGGGATGTGGGCTCGATCCCTGGTCGGGGAAACTAAGATCCCACATGCTGTGGGGGCAACTAAACCTGTACGCCACAACTACGGAGCCTGTGTTCCTCAACCAGAGCCCACGTGCCTCAAACTACAGAGTGCAGGCGCCCTGGAGCCCATGTGCCGCAACTAGAGAAGAGAAAACCCACATGCCACAACTAGAGAGAAGCCTGTTCACTGCAATGAAGAGCCCACATGCCTCAACAAAGATCCCACGTGCCGCAACTAAGATCCCACTTGGCCAAAAAACAAAAACAAAAACAAAAAACACCAAAAAACACCAAAAAAACAAAAAACAAACAAACCAGTATTCATGGTGTACAAGGATTTCTATAAAAAGAAGAAAAAAATATGTCTATGCTTAAATTATTTCTGAGAGGATACAGACTGAACTGCTGATATTGGGCCCCTCCAGGGATGGACAAGGGATGGGAGAGAAGCCTTGTACTGTGTTGTACCGTCTGCATTTGGAGGGGGGTGGGTAACATGTACTGTATCATCTATTAAAAAAGAAAAAGTAAAAATTCTAAAACAAAACATGAAGACACAGTGATCACAGATCATTTTTAACTATTAGTCCTAAATCAAGGCTTTCACTAATGCCTCTCATCCTTTGGGAAATGAAGCAGGAAAAAACAAAAAGTACATAAATGTCATTGCCACCTTGGCCTGAAGGCTGTTACAAAATAACAATAAAAGAATCATGAGAGCCTGTGCTTTGTACTGAATGTGGGGGTTGTTGGGAAGGAAAAGTCCCTCAAAAGCCACCTACTGACCACACAGCAAACACGCGGCATCACCTTTCGGCCCCATCATCGTGGTCAGGCACTCGGCAGGGGTGGCGGACTGCAGCTGCAGTGATGGAAAACCCCAAGAACTAAGAATTTCTCTGTGGTTATCCACACACATACTCTGGGGGCTGATAAGAAACCAAGAAGGCAAAATACCGTATATAATAAATTCAGAATCTCCCTAGCGATGATCCTATGAAAAGGCCATAGGAAAAAAAATTTAAGCCTATAAACTCCACCTAGCTTATTTCCCAGGGAAAAGGTAGGTTAATTTACAAAAACTGGCAAAAGAGATTACGTGAATAGTAACTGTCTCTTATTACAAAGATACCGAGAGAAGTCAAAGAGCAAGCAGAGCAATCTCGAGAGGAGGAAACTTTTAGGACATATTTGGGCAAAACTAAATTTCCTTCCTTGGCCACCTCAACTAAGAAGAACACCTACTCTCTCAGATATTTTAAGGTGTTGCTCTGTGACAGAGGTGGGGCACGTGGCTTCTCAGTTGCAGGATTCTGTCATTTTCCTGTTTTTTTGTTTTGTTTTGTTTTAATTCTCTGACTCTTTCAGGAATCCTTTTCACGGCCTGAGCAAACTTTTCATTGCCAACAATGCCATGTGTAACAAAAGCATCCCATGGGCAATGCAGCCAACGGAACACAATACTAGTTGACAGACTTCCCCTATCACATTCATGAGCCTCAGATTTTTAAAAGAAGCCTTTCAAATCTATTATGTAATTACTTCCCATTTATTTTACTGAAGTCCTATTGATTACTCCACTCCCATTTACTCCCAAGCCATTTCCTTTATCAATAAAGTCGAATTAACATAAGTTCTTTATGTGATTCAAGATTATACAAGGTTAGAAGGCATGTTTTAAAACGTATATCTTTTCCATTTTATGAAGCACACCACACATTAAAGAAAGACCATTTCAGGAATGATGTTTAGTTGTGGTAAATACATCTGCTTTCCAAACAAACTGCTGTTTATTTCCTTCTTCACAAAAGGGAAATTTCCCTGGGACCGTCCTGGTGGTCCAGTGGTTAAGACTCTGCACTCCCAGTGCAGGGGACCCGGGTTTGATCCCTGGTCAGGGAACTAGATCCCACGTGCTGCAACTAAAGATTCTGCATGCTTCAACTAAGACCCAACACAGCCAAATAAATAAATAAATATAAAAAAAAACCAGTAAATGCTGGAGGGGGTGTGGAGAAAAAGGAACGCTCTTGCACTGCTGGTGGGAATGTAAATTGATACAGCCACTACGGAGAACAGTATGGAGGTTCCTTGCAAAACTAAAAATAGAACTACCATATGACCCAACAATCCCACTACTGGGCATATACCCAGAGAACACCATAATTCAAAAAGACACATGCACTCCAATGTTCATTGCAGCACTATTTACAATAGCCAGGACATGGAAGCAACCTAAACGTCCATCAACAGATGAATGGATAAAGAAGATGTGGTACATACATACAATGGAATATTACTCAGCTGTAAAAAGCAATGAAACTGGGACATTTGTAGAGACATGGATGGACCTAGAGACTGTCATACAGAGTGAAGTGAGTCAGAAAGAGAAAAATAAATATTGTATATTAACACATATATGTGGACTATAGAAAAATGGTACAAACCAACCGGTTTGCAAGGCAGAAATAGAGATACAGATGTAGAGAACAAACAGATGGACACCAAGTGGGGAAAGCAGGGAGGGCTGAGGGGGAATGAATTGGGAGATTGGGATACCAAACTGTACACTCTAAATATAAGCAGTTAATTGTAAAAAATAAAAAAATAAAAAGTTTAAAAAAAAAAAAAAAAAAAAAAAGACTCTGCGCTCCCAGTGCAGGGGACCCGGGTTTGATCCCTGGTCAAGGAACTAGATCCCACATGCTGCAACTAAGGATTCTGCATGCTGCAACTAAGACCCAAAACAGACAAATAAATAAATAAATATAAAAAAAAAAAAGGAAATTTCCCCTATGAGCATATACATCAAGCCTACCAAGAAATCTGGAATAAATCAGGAGGTGGCTGAGGTCTACCATTCTGTATGGTGATGCAAAAATGACTTGTTTAAGCAAATAAACTGTAATTAATATTGGCTTTGATAAAAATAACCACTGATTCCTTCCAAGTGCTTAAACACTACCAGACATTATACAAACTGCCCTCTGTAATTCCAGCCATTGGAAATGACTTCATAAACAGTTTTCCTGTGTATGTCTTTTCTTTACCCCTATAGAGCTTTGCTATAAAATGAAATGAACTTGTTACCTGTTTAATGATGTATCACCTGTCTTTCTTTTCTGGAAGGTAAGTTGCTTAAGGGGAGGCAGCTCATCTGTTTGGTTCACTAATTGACCAGATTCCAACACAGGAGCCAAGAGGCAGCTGTGGGTCGTTGCGCTGCAGGGCAGTTCCTGGCTGGCCTGTGTGGGCTTGGGGGGCAGTGACTCAGCAGTGCAGTTCGGTACCCCCATAAACCCCCGCCCCCGACACCTAGTGCACGACTGTGTCAATTAACGAGGATGTAATCTGTTCGCTCTGTCATCCTGCATTAGTTCTGACAACCTCTTTCCACTGCCCACTGGTTCCCTCCCTCTCTCTCTCTCTCTCTCCCCTCTACAGACAGAAACATATCCTCTGAAAGCAAGGCTACTGCAAATCTGCTGACTTGCTCAACACATTGGAAAATCTAATTAAAATAATGAGCCAGCTCCCAGCAGCTCTGCAGAGATTCCCTAGTAGAAATTCGGTATTCTGTCTAGTGTGTTAACTCCTTCCTGCCCTACAGAGTTGCTCACCACCTTGAAGCTATTTTACGCTGGTGCCTTGTCATCAGGCTGTTGTCTAGGGTGTGAAGATCTGAGGAAAGAGTTCTTGGCAGGAGCCGAGAGGCACAAGACCACACGTCACTTCTGGCCTGTGACTCTGAGAGAACAATATGACCTTGATGACTTGGCTTCCTGGCCACACATCACTCCTGGCCTGTGACTTTGAGAGAACCATCTGACCTTGCTGACTTGGCTTCCTCATTTAAAAATGGGTGTCCTGGCACCTTCCTCAACTAGTCCACGCCGATGAGGGAGACCAGGGCCTGACACCAAGGAGGCTCCCACTTCAGTGCAGACACACAGGGCTGCTGCTGCGCTGGCTGCTCCTGATAACCCTGCAAGGCTGTTCAAACACCCTGAGCGGAGGCATCAAACCACAGACCAGGTCCGACACCAAAGACAATGAACTGCTTATAGCACCGTCTTCTTATAGATATCAGAGTGCTTTGAAAACTACAATATACCATATACACGAATGAACAATTATTATCAGCTATTACTGACCTATTAGGCTAAACTTTATTTGGTTGCATATGCATTAAGGGAAAACAAAGAAAACTGCTCAGAGGTGGAGGGGTGAGAGTTAACGATGCCACCTCATCGACTGCTCATGGCTTTGTAAGTGTACGCTGCACAGCTGCTGGAGGGCCCCGTGCTCACATGGTCAGGTGGGCGGCATGCACTCAGCGAGGGTGTGCTTGGGCAAGTCGTTCAAGGCCGGTCCGTATGCTGCCCAGGGGCTGGGTGACATACAGATACTGCTTTGCAATGCATACAAAATGCCTGGTACAACTCAGACTCTTAATAACATGTAACTCGGTTTATTTTCTTAGAATTCTTTACACTTGAAAAGCTCAGCAGTAGTGGTGGACAGAACACCATGATAGCATTTCAGATACTGAAATAGGTCTTTTGAGGCTGGGGAGGGGGAGGGGGAGAGGCC
Organism: Hippopotamus amphibius kiboko; assembly: GCF_030028045.1. Classification (NCBI taxonomy): domain Eukaryota; kingdom Metazoa; phylum Chordata; class Mammalia; order Artiodactyla; family Hippopotamidae; genus Hippopotamus; species Hippopotamus amphibius. Next base: position 163,858,606 of record NC_080190.1, read on the forward strand.
CAATGTCCTTCACATCGCAGCACTCTGTCCACTGGTAAGTTTTGTAGTAGTTTCCCTGCCTCGTTCTTCTATAAACTGCAAGATACTGCATCCCATTACACCCTGTTCTAACCTAGGCAGTCTGAAATAGTAAAATGACAGGCGGTACTGTGTTTAGCATATGTTATCTAAAATTATGGCTTGAAACAAATCTGTAAGATGGGTCTTAGTCTCATCCAATTAATGAGGAAACAGGCTCAGAGAGGTTAAGCAACTTGCTCAAGGTCAAACAGTAAGTAAAGCAGATGGTCAGGTTATTAATTAAGGTTTTTACTAACTCCAAAGGCCATTCTCATGTGCTGTATCACGCTGTTAGACTGATGTTTTAAAGTGACTGTCAGATCACATCACTTCCCTTCTTACAACACATCAACTGCTTCCCATTGAAATAGATTCAAATCCAACCTCCCAGTGTAGGTGTGGCCCCAAAACAACGTGTCTCAAGCCCCTCTACCCATTCCCACCACCCTTCAACCATGCCAGGCCTCCTCTGCTTCCTGACCCATCAAGTTCTCTCCTCCTGGCTCACGCGGTGTCATCCGTCTGGACTACTCTTCCTCTGGCTGCTGGCAAAGCGCCGTCCAGTCTCATGCCACTTCCTCAGTGAGGTCTTGACTTTTCTAGTTCTGGATTGATCGATTCTCCCTAATCTCCCATTACTCTCGACCAGGCAGAACAGACGCGTTTTCAAGAGAGTCTGCATTTTAGAGACACTTGTTTCTTCGATGTCTGGAGCAAAGCTTCTTGAGGGCAGGGGCTATGACTGTTTTGTCCACCACTGTGTTACATCAACCCCCTAGCCCAGTGTAGACATGCTATACACTAAATAAAATGCTTATTGAGTAAATGGATGGAGAAATGAGTTCCCCTCCAAAGCAGGCAAGCTGTTCTGAGACTCAGAAGTGTTATAGCATCTGAACCAGTTCTGGTCTTCCTGGTGTCTCAGCATCAGAACAGAAGGGGATCAGGGGAGGTGAGGGGGGTGTTCTTAGGAGAGGGATGGGGCACGGCTGGGGTGACAGACCAAGGGTGCCCTCTGAGCAGCTGCGAGGCTGACAGCTGGGAGAGAAAGGGTGTTCTGGATGTGCGCTGCCTCCAGCTGGCTGTGTGAGTTCAAGTCCGTCACTTCTCACTTCTGCCACAGACAAAATAAGAGACCCGTGAGGTCTCTAAAGTAGCTTCCAGTGACAATCCTCCTGGAGTTTAAAATGAGCTACTGAGATACAACAGTAGAAAAAAAAAATCCAGACCAAGTGGGTGTAACAGCTACGGCAGAAGCTCCAACTGCTGAAGGAGCTGAAGGACAGCCCTGGTCCTCCCCAACCAAGTAACAGAAACAATAACAAACAATTCTGCAGTAATGCTGAAGCGCTAGAAGGGTCAATTCATAATTCCTACCAAAAAGCTAAACTGTTTTGCACACACCACAGTGTCCACTATAAAACTTCCAGCGCAATACAGCCTCTTCAAAATGTCTCAAGAAAATGAGCTTTGGAATCTGCCCCGAGCAGGGACTGATAGGTCTACCAGGGTGCCTTGGGCTACTGGCAATCTCTCCGCATTTCCCGACTGACGGAAACAATAGGGAAGGAAGGGAAATGAAAATGAAACATTGAAATGAAAATATTACAAACTGAATTGATGCTCATCACAGCACACCATCACAGCACACGCAGAGATTTCAAAGATGCTCTCAGCTGTTATTCTAAGCAGTGAAAAAGTGGAAACAATGGAAATGTTCAAAATAGGAGAGCAGGGACACAAATTATGGTGCGGATGGTGAGCATTCTATACAGGTGTTAGAATGACGTCACGGGCAGCGCCTCTGGGTTCTGCAGGCCCCTCTTCGGGGGGGCTGCTGCTGGTGATGGGGGAGAGGCTCTAGGCTCCTGACCCCGCTCTAGCCCGGGGAGCTCGGCTCTAGGGGGCTGTATGCATCCAATGAAACAGAGGTTCTTAGGCTACAATATTTTATGAAACGGGAAAACATTTTCAAAGTATATAAATAAATAAATAATTGAGTTATAAAACAGCACTACAGTATGAATCCAATATTGTTTAAATATTGTATGACAAAAATTACACACAGGAAAACAAGATGTATATAGAAACAGAAAAAAAAGTTAGAAGAAAGATAGATAGATCCCAATCCCTTAATGACAGATTGTAAGGGGACGGGTGATTTTTATTTTAGTCTTTTTTCCCTGTATTTTCTAAGTTTTCAACAATGAAGTGGTATTATTTTTACATTCAGAAAGTTATCAAAAAAAGAAACATGACAGAAACACAAGAGGGCGATATAATCAGCAGGTGCTTATTTCTCATTCAACTTATTTACTACTATAAGATACAAAGCAGATGGTGTGTGTAAAAGTAAAAATAATTAATTAGGTAGTGAATTTGGGTGAAAAACTTACAGCTTCTCTATGACGCTAGGGAACTTGAGATCTCTGCCCAGAATGACACTCCTGATTAGTGGTTCTCAATGTGTGGTCCTGGGACCAACAGTGTCAGACCAGGTGGAAACTTCTCAGAAACGATGTCTCAAATCTTATTAATCAGACTCTAAGGGTGGGATCCAACAACCTCTGTGTAAACAAGCTTTCTAGGGAAGATGGATGCGAGGTCAAGTTTGGGCTCCACAGCCTTAGCTGTTCAGAGTAGAAGAAAAAGAAAGACCTACAGTCAGAGAGTGGAAATCACTTGCCTGAGGTCTAAGGCATAATTCCTATGAAGAAGGAACAGAGGGGAGTGACTTCTCTGGGAGATCCGGGAAAAACCTAAGAAATAGGGGGAACCAAGTTTCCACTTTATGCTAAAGGCATCGGGAACTGGCAAGACTGAATTTAAGTGGAAAGTATAGTTTTACTGGTAGTTTTACAGAGAAAATTGGGTACTGTAGGAGTGTCAGGGAATATGAGAATTCCTTAACATAGACTAATGCAATTATATTTTGTCTAACTCAAGTAAATGATTGGTTAGATTTAACATCATCTACATCAAGAGTGAAAATGAAAGCACGATTTTCCTTTGCCTTTGCTTTATGCAAAGCACCTGATTTCATCTGAGGATAATTGGGGGGGGGTAGCTAAGTTTTATAAAACCAAGATAAATGAAAAAGGAAAATGCCTATATAGCTATGCCTTGGTTTAAAAGAGTCAGCCCGACCCTAAGGGTTTCTCTATTGTGCTTGAAATGATTAATCAGTTAGTTCATGATGAACTTTCAGACCTTTAATTTCATTTCCATGCGTGTCATCTATAATCTGCTATGTTTAAGCTAGAACAAAACCATAATGAAAGTGACATCAAATCGCATTTTCCTGGCCTTTGCTGAACATCTTTATCACACATGATGGCACGTTTCACAACAACAAACTTTACTTAGGAAGAACCTTCTTATCACAATTTAAAAATTTAATAAAACAAACACATACAAGCACACAGGGCTCACCACGTACTGGGAGGACATCATAACGCCTCACACTAGACGTTTACTGTCTTCATGTAACTGATAAGAAAATAGGCGCCTGCTGCTCCCTTTGCCTGCACTGCCCTACTCTGTCTGCTTGGTCCATCTCTCACATGTTTTAAGACTCACTTCACTTGATCCTTGTGGATTACTGAGAATTCAAAGAATTTATCTAACTGGTGGCTGCGATGTTTGCTATCAGCTGATGTACTTCAAGGCCACCCTTGCAGAAAAGAATCTTCTTATATATTATGCCTGTGATGCCAAGTGCTGATAGGAAATCAAAGAAAAGTTTTCTCTGTTTGCGGGAAACAGAAAAGCAGGATGTTCTAAAAATCTGGTCCTATACCCATGTGCATCTTTCCCTATAGAACGAAGTAGCGCCTTAGTGTAAACTATTAAAACACTCTGTATAAGCAATCTGTTCAACAGAAAGTGACAGTCAAACTTAGCACAGAGCCTGGAACAGAGTGGACACAGTAAATGCTAGCTGTGTCAAGGCCACAAGTTTAGAAAGTCTTTTATTTTCTTTTTAATAATACTGAAGTTATCAATTTCACTCTCTAAATATCAGGTGTATCAACCAATGCTTGACGTTGTGTAATGTTTCTATTTAAAGAGTCTCTGCAAGCCCAAGAGAGTAGTTTCACAAAACATCTAAAAATTATTTGTGGCTCAGGTCAAGGGTCCCTCTTCTGGGAAGCCTTTCTCAGTATCCTTGCTTTCTTGATGAATAAATGAGGGACTGCGTGAATAAATGACTCTGCCTCTGGTGACCTAGCTTGGGAAATAGTGGAGCAGAGACCTGAACTCAGTTGCAACTGACTTCGAAGTCATGCTATGTCCACCAGCTCTCTGAACTTTCAATTTTTTTTTAAACACAGCTGGGCAATAAGTCAATAAAAGGGCCATTCACTTTTAGTGGAAGATATAGTAAGCTATAGTTCCAGGCGGAATCAGTAGGCTGTTTCCTCAGGTTTAAACCTGAAAGTATCACAGGCAAGGGCATCATCTAAAATAAAGAGGCAAAGTATAAATAAAGAAGCTTAATATACTCGGAAATCAGATACTGAAATAGAAGTAAGAAATAAATTCTAGAAGAGTAGATGTGAAATGGAAAAGAAAATTAAAACAAACAAACACAGCAGATAAAATGCATCCCCAGATCCAGCAAGACATCTAAACGAGCATTTCTCAGAGTGGGTTTGTGGGAAGTTAGTGTTTCTAATACAACAAGAAAGCCAGTGGTTAAGTGAGTTAAGAAAGCATTGAATTCGACAGGTCTCTTTCATTCTAGGGTGTCTCTCACCTTCGATATACAAATGTGCACTGTAAATCCCCAAGAATATTATTTAGTGCTTCTCGATCCAGAACTCTTGTCAAAGAACAAGGCATGGGATTTGTATCTTAAGGAGAACTTAGGGAAAGGTGTCTCCCACTTTGATACGCCTGCTCCCAGGCAAGAGGGAGTGGAGGCACTGGGTGTACATAGCTCAAAGCATCCACCTGGCAGGTACACGTGGAGCCTGAAACCCAACCACGCTCCCCTCAACTCATCCGTGTTCCCTGGCTGACATCAATCAGCCTAGGAGAGGCTGGCTGGGCTGTACTACCTCTGCCCATGAGTCCGGGCTGGAGGGGGCAGCCTTGTCTGAGGGCTACAGAAAGTGGAGGTGAGGAGAGACCAGAGGCAACGTTCTGCAGAGGAATCCAAACCAGCTGAAGACATGACATGTAATGTGTAGCAGGGAGGTGGAAAGGCAGAACCCAGAAGAGGCCACGTCTGGGGTGGCAATGGGATCTCAAGGAACAGTAGAAAGGGGCAAAGGAAAAAGAGTGAGGCTGAGTCTGGCAGACTTCTCTGAGCCAAGGAAAACACCTGCATTTGCTTCTCACAAAGCACCTCCCAATCTGGGCCTGGAGAAGGAGCTCCGGGGGCTTCTGGGACCAAGATCACGCAGGCAGAGGGCTGTTGATTATCTCAAAACAGTTTTTGCCTTACTCTTGCAACATCCATGCCACTGTTTTGCTTGCTGTTCTTTAAATCGATACTTTTTACCTAAGTAAGTTAAATGTAAACTTCAGGTTATGTCTATAAAAGGACATCCACATCCTTTGAGAGGCAGGCAGTCCAGGGCACTGCTTGCAAGCATGGACTGTGGAGTAGACTGCCTGGGTTTGCATGCTGGCTCCAATATCCACCAAACGCTCTGTGACTGGATTTTCTCAGCTGTTAAACAGGGATAATTATGGCTGTTACCTGGTAGGGTTGATGTGAGGAGTGAAGAAGGCTACAAAGAGGTGAGGCAGAAACAGTACTGCTCATCAAATACTCCATTTGTTCCCTTCTACCTCCTGGTCCCCTGCAAGTGGGGCCAGGAACACAGTTTAAACCAAAGAACTAATCCATCAGGGAAAGCTGAGACAGGTCTTCATATGATTCTCCAGTGTCTCTCGTCCTCTGCACGGCAAACCTTGTTGAGAGAAGCCTCCCTCTGCCTCAGTCTCTGAATTACTGTTACTGTAGAGCAGCCCCCCTCAGCAGACACGGGACATGAGGAGGAAATAAACCTCTACTACGTTAAGCATGGAGATGTGGAATTAACTTATTACTGCAGCACATCCTCGGCTATCCTAGCTAATACAACATACAAAGTGATTAAAACAGTGCCTGGCATGTAGTGGGCATACCATAAACACTTGTTATCGTTACTAGTTGTATAGACAAACGTTAACTATAAAAATAATGAAAACTTTACCTGCCTGAAGGCTGTGAGGATAAGATCAGATCCATCTGTGTTTACAAGAGATGCTGATAAGGAAACTTTAGGGACATCCTAAAGCAGCCGGCACCAACCAGAGACTCCCTCCTCCAGCAAGTGCTAATCTCCTTCTCCCCTCCTTCCTCTTTCTTCTTTTCCTCCTTTTTCTTCCCTCTTCTCTCATAGATCCACAGCTCTAAAAATGTCAGTCTTTTGAGCATCAAAATGCTGTTCTGTGAGTCTGTTTCAAGTGGTGTCAACACTTGACAGTCACATAACCACAGGCACACACATTTTAAATGAGAGGTGTTATTCACTGCAACTAAAATTCACAAGATGAAAATCAATCCTATTTCAAATGCATTATATGAACTTCCTATTTAAAACACTTTTGGGCTTCCTAGGTGGCGCAGTGGTTAAGAATCCGCCTGCCAATGCAGAGGTCACGGGTTTGATCCCAGCTCCAGGAAGATCCCACATGCCGCGGAGCAACTAAGCCCGTGTGCCACAAAAAAATAAAAATAAATAAATAAAAGCACTTTAAAAAAAAAAAAACACTTTAATTAAAACACTTTTAATGTAAATCCTTAAAAGAAAAAAAAAAAAAGGAGGGAAAACAAAACATATTAAAATTAGGCCTGGGAATACCAGGATTTCTGTATATTGAATGTATTTAAGACAAGGTACATCTGTATTGATGAATCCTGTACAGGGAATTATGGTTTAGTTACGTGGTGAAATACTAGGTTGCCTGTTAAAGTGATACTCCAATTTTACTGTACAGTCATGGACAGCTAACAAGCTTTAAAAACAAGTCCATAAAATATATGTATAACAACACAAAATTGTTTAAAAAAACAAAACGGATATGGTAGCAAAACCTGACCTGATCTGAATTCACCTGGTGGTTAACTTGAATTGAGGTGGGACTCCTCACTTACCCCACTTCATGTAACTATTCACCTGAGAAGTCACTAGGGGGCGCTACATAATATATGTCATATGCATGCTGTCACCCTTCTGGAATCTATAAAATTCTGAATTTTGAAAAACATCTAACCCCAAGGATTCTGGTTAAGAAACTGTGGAGTTGGATGTTATGCACACACGCACGTGCGCGCGCACACACACACACCCACCCCTCCCATGCACTGTATAAATTATCAGTATCTGTGTATAAATCTATGAAACTGTTTCAAAGAACAAACTATAATATTAGTATTCACAGAAGTTAGGATTATGTAATGATCGTTACTTTCTTATTTAAAATTCCCTGTATTTCTGAAATTTTCATAGTAAACACATTCAACTTTTATAACAGAAGGGAAAAGAAACCCTCCTTCTTCTTACCCACCATCCCACTCATATGGACAGATCTCATTTCATGAAAGATCCTACAATACTAATTGGCAGTGAAGCACGTCAGGACATGAAGGAATGGCTGGCAGATCAAAAGATTAAACCTTCCCAATCATGGATTACCATTCTGCAAAATGATGAGGTTTTAAAAATGTATCCTATAGTCCAGAGCACCCAGGGGCTACCAATTTACTATTGAGGAGACCCAGGCTTTCAGCACTTTTCCATGTTTCAAAGAAGAACTTGAGAAATAATCTGTTTGCTACAAACCTAGATCCAATCTACACATTTCCAACTATTCTCATTTGAAGGGGAAGAAGAAAAATTAAAAATTTAAAAAAATTCTTAACTCAAACCACAATACCCTGCAGTCAGAGATTGCAAACAGGAAATGCTATGCAGCTGGAGAAATCTTTTGCTTTGCTTCAACAGCTCTGAAGCAATTAACTGCCCTCCTGTTAAAGGAGGTTCAGGCTCTTATGCAAGCTTCAGAATTGTCCAAAGGCTCAGGGAAGAGAAGGAAGCAGAGGCACAGAGAGTCCTGGCTGCATTGGAATCCTCCTGGGCACCTCCTACTATTTCAAAAGAGCTTTTACATATATTTCTAAAACTACTGCTACATTTGGGCTCTTGGGGTATGGTTTAAATGGTTCCCCTCTGCCCACTGAGAATCTACTTCAATCTACCAATTACTCCTTTCCTGTCCCATTTTTGTGGTTTGGTAATTAAATGGATGCAAAATGCTCTGCTGACTCCTTAACTTCTTCGTCAGGATCACAGGATGATGGCCTGATGCTGGGTGGAGAGCACTGTTCAGCAAGTAATGACCTGATTGCTTTCCTTATACATAGTTAACAAAAAAAGAAAAAAAAAAAAAGCCTGAACATAATTTTGGTACTGTATATTTGATCAAATGAAAAATAAAAATACCCAGAAACAGCTAAAATTCAGAATCATCCTGTTCTTCTTCTTTTTTCTTCTAAGGAAGCCTTGATCATTAATACATTAACTAAAGGGCATCTGAAGTAGAAGGAACTGAATGTATAAAGGCATGGAAGCAAGAAACAGCCAGTGCTCCAGCAACAACAGATCATTTGTTGTGTCTGGAGCTGGCTTTGATTAGGAAGGCATCTTTGAACTAGAGGAAGGATGAGTCCAGAGAGACTGGTAAATCAACTAAAGAAGTATTTCTCACAATTTTTAAAAAATGCTACTATCTACTAAGCAGATTATGAACCAAACCTACAAAAGATAATTCATAGAAAAGCCCACACACTTAAAATCTCACCACAAACATTTTAAAAACATCAACAAAATAGATCATGTCTACATTTCTCTGGCCTCTCACCACTAAGAGGCAGCATTCCCCAGACATATTCAAACATGATGAACGGACTCACTTCTGGGAGGAAATAGCTAACCACTTCTGAGAATAGTGACCACACAGAGGTGTTTAACTAGAGGGAAAAATTCAAAAGACAGAGAAAGACTGGTTTAGAAAACCTGTAACAGTTAAAAGGAAGTAGGAAGTGGTCTAAAGGAAGAGTAGAGAGGTGAGAGTTTGGTTTTTGGTCTGTGCATTTGTTTTATTCTGAAATTGTTATACAACAATAGCTATATTACTAAAGACTTTTCCCAACAGTAGCTATATTATTAAAGACTTCCCCAACAATAGCTATATTATTAAAGGCTTTTTCCAACTTTCTCTCCCTGACTAGAATCTGATAATTTACATTTTTATTAACCTTATTATTTTGAAAAAAAAACTAGACTCACAAAAAGTTGCAAAAATAGTACAAAGAGGTTCCTAGCACCCATCAACCCGCTTCTCCCAATAGTAATATGTCACGTGTACTATAAACCACATTATCAAAACCCAGAAACTAACGCTGGCACAAGATGATCAACCAGGCTACAGATCTTACCTGAATTTCACCAGTTTTTGCATGCACTTATTTTTTGGTACATCTCTGCGTATATTTCTAGGACATTTTACCACATGTATAGATACATGTATAGGTACAACTACACCACAGTCAAGACAGAGAACTGTTCTGTCAACACAGAGGAACTCCCTTGGGTTCCTCCTTTATAGTCACACCCTTGCCCCCACCTCCAACCCCTGTTCTCTCTAATTTTGGATGACTTAGACTTAAGTCAGAAAAATACCTAAAAGGAAAGGTTATCTTGTTAAAAGTCACTGTTTAATGGAACTTTTTGTTTTCACTTTAAGACGTCAAAAGCCAACAGTGGGGCTTCCCTGGTGGCACAGTGGTTAAGAATCCGCCTGCCAAGGCAGGGGACATGGGGTAGAGCCCTGCTCCGGGAAGATCCCACATGCTGCGGAGCAACCAAGCCCGTGCACCACAACTACTGAGCCTGCGCTCTGCGCCTGTGAGTCACAACTACTGAGTCCATGCTCTGCAACCACAGAAAGCCTGTACACAGCAACGAAGACCCAATGCAACCAATAAAATAAATAAATTTATTTAAAAAAAAAGCTGACAGTGGTAGAAAGAATACAAAAGTAAGAGACAAAAGACCTTCCTGTAGGTACTAAAGTAGTTCCCACTGGACAGGCAAGTCCCTGATCCTATTCCTGCCCCAACATCTGGATTCCCAGCACGCAGATGTGAACAGGGAAGGGATGAGGGCTGAACTGCCAGGGATGAGGAATCCATCAGAGGGGGGCTCTTTGGAGGGTCACAGTCTCTCAAACTTCTCATGAATAACTCGGTCCCGACCGGGAAAACTGCATAAGCTGTAACGTCAACACTAAGCGAAATTCACAGAAACACAAAGTTGCTTAGGACATGGGATTTCAGCTATCTGAGGGGAAAAGTGCAGAAAAAGAGGCCCAGAAAGACAAACACGAAACATCACTGAAGGCTATCTCAGGGTAAGGAGGATGTAAAAGAGAACCTGCAATTTTCTCTTTGAATTCTAAAATTTCCCAACTAGACAGGTGTTTCTTTTTATAATCAGAAAAAAAATACATAAATAAAGCCCCTGCAGTGGCCATGAATGCCACAGTTGTATTAATATTAATGTAGTTAATGTTAGATGGTAACCATGTTAGATGGTAACAATCCACTGTGTGAGATCAAGGACTTTGCAGTTTACAAGGTTTCTGAGGTATCAAGGTCGTAGGATCTGATTCTTACACAAGCAATAGGGTAGGAAGGGAGGTACTTTCCCCCATTCTCCCAGTGAGGAAATTCATGCTTATAAGTTCTAGTGAACCCACTCAGCAGGGCTGGACTCATAACAAAGCCTTTGATTTCTGATGTCAGTGGTTCTCAAGGTCCCCAAGGTCGAAAGCATTTTCATAATAACACTAAGAAGTTTTATCTGACTTTTTCACTGTCACTTGCACTGAAAAATAATGGAGGTGAAACTGCTGGTGCCTCCGTGTGATGTGAGGCGTTGCCACAAACTGTAGTCACTCTATCCCTCATGGTCATGCTCTTACAGTAAAAAAATAAAATAAAAGGCTATTTTCATTTAAGAAAGTCCACCATGAAACAGTAGAAACGACTGATTTTATTGCATACCAACTCTTGAGTATATCTTTTTAATACTCTGTTTGATGAAATAGGATGCGTAGAGGAAGTAAAGAACTCCCAAGGCATGCAAAAATACGATGGTTATCTTGAGAAAACACATGCATGCAGTTTTTCAAGCTGGAAGCTGAACTAGCTGGTTTTGTTAGTTTTCTAGTGGAACACAACTTTTTTCCTTGAAAGAGTGACCGACAAACTGTAGTATCGAGGCTTGGGTATTTGGCAAACATTTTCTTGAAAATGAATTACTCGTCACTACGAGGTAAACAAGTGACAGCACTTGCTGCTAATGATTGGAGCTTTCAGAGAAAAGTTAAAATTTTGGAAAACATCTGTCACCATGAGCTTGACAGTTTCCAAATCCTTAAAGTTAATTTACATGGTTTCAGATTCTTACTGCCACTAACTTTTAAGGAATCACCATCATGTTTTGACATAGTATCAAAGAAAAATATTGATAATTACCTGAAAAGGCTCTTAAAGTACTTTTCTATCTTTCCAATATATAGACCTGCATGAGACTGTGATTTTTTTTGTCTACTTCAACTAAAACAACATATTGCAACAAAATGAATACATTAAAAAATTCCTCAGTTTTAAGTTCTAAGATAGTAAACATGGATTGAAATAGTCTACATAAACACAAATTCGTTGGGGTCCTCAATCATCTTTAGGATTGGGGTCCTGTGCTCACTTTGGCAGCACATATACTAAAACTGGAATGATACAGAGATTAGCAGGGTCCCTGTGCAAGGATGACATGCAAATTCGTGAAGCGTTCCATATTAAAAAAAAAGATTTGGGTCCTAACACCGAGAAGTTTGAGGACTAGTGGCTAAGACTCTTCCAATATAATATATGTAATTCACTAATGTGGGAAACCAATGGGAAAAAGCAGAGGAGAAAGTACTTTGCAAGTTAATGAGAAACAGGAGTGGGATGATCACTGGTACAGGTTCCAGTCATCCTGTCAGAAGGGCTGTGAGCACCCACAGTCTAGAAAGGCAATGTCACGACTTTGTGATTCGTGGGGGCAGCACCGCTGAATCCACGTGAGTGTGATCAGTCAGGAACCTGAGCTCAAGCCCTAGTTCCACTGCTTCCCAGGCATGTTATTTTTTGAAGACTTGATGCACGTGTTTGTAAAATGGGATATGACGACCCACACCTGCCACTACACTGGGGCTGCCATGACGACCAGGTGAGAAGATGTAAGTCATAACAAAAACTTGTGTTGTTAAGCAAATTCCATAGGTCAGGTACTGTGCTTGGCAATTTACTTCCAGGATCTCGGTCAAGTCCCATCACTACCAAAAACCAGATACTGTAACTTCTTTTTACAGATAAAGAAATCACTTAGCAGTAGAGATGTGAAGTGGTTTGCTTTAGGCTAGAAAGCTGGGAGCTCGGAGTCCAAGCCTGATTGCAACCAAAATCTATACTCCTCCAACCACACTGCACGGCCTCTCCCATCCTACATTGTAAGGTAAAAGACCTTTTTATAAAAACCATTTTCTAGTATGTGGAGGGCACGGGCAGTAAGAAAAGCAAGTTACTTTAAACCTGTCTGCGGTCCTCAGACATCCTCAGACGTCTGTTAGTTAGAGGTTAGAAGCTGTTAGTTAGAGGTTAGAATACTGTTAGTTAGAAGCTGTTAGTAAGAGGTTAGAATACTGAGTGCTTAAAAAGTAACACAGCTAATGAAAGTTTTCCCTACTTAGAGTGAGTCTAAAGCAGGACACTAGACCTGACCCCAAAACCGACCCTTTCCTTTCCTCCATAAAAATAAATAACATTTTAATATAAACTATTAAAATACCCTTTGTAAGCAATATCTTAATTAGAAAATGACATTTTTCAGGATTGACCGTAGACCTCAACACAACAGACATTTGGGCATTTGCTGGTTGAACTGAGGATACAATTTCGGAAGTCTAAAAAAGACCAAAGTACCTTCTTTTATCTTACTTTCTAAATTTCAACTGTATCCATTATTACTCAGTGTTTCCAGCCTTCACTAGCCTAAGAGAATAGGATTTTCAGGAATCTCCTGAGAGAAAAACAGAGTCGGGGAGGCGTGCTCCCCCAAACTCATCTGGGGCCCGGAAGGTGCTGCAACCCACCCCGAAACCCCTCCCTCACTGAGGGGCTTGGCTTCCTCTGCATCCTCTGCTCCAGGGCGGGGCCCCTTCAACCTTCCTGGTTTGCTCTTCCCTTTCCGGGCAAAACCAAAAAAGGGAAGCAGCAGGCTGTTCACTGTTGTTGGGTTGTACAAACTCCCGGGACTGACTTTATCCGAGCAGAATAGTGTTCCCTTCGTAACCAGCTACAGTACACGCTGAGTCTTCTCTCTGCTCCCTCACTGGAAATGCCACCACCTTCTCTTTTTTTGGCCACGCCACGCCACTCGCGGGATCTCAGTTCCCCAGCCAGGGAATGAACCCAGATCACAGCAGTGAAAGCCCGGAATCCTAACCACTAGGCCACCAGGGGAATCCCTGCCACCACCTTCTTCTAAGGGAAGATGACTTTGTTTTGTTTTAAATTAATTGAATGAAATCTTCCAGCAATTTCTTCTCTTTCTTTGACTTTTGGAAGGAGGAGGCCGACAGCTCGGGATCTGTTTAGGGAAAGACGACCACCAAAGCATGAGGCGCCAGGCAGTGCGGAGCAGGCTGGAAAGCAGAGTTCATGTCTCCTCACTAACAGCACGCCTGAACAAGTCGCAGACAGAATCTCAACGTGCTTCCGTTTCCTCGTGCCGATTAAAGGCATGACCAGTGCTGGGCTGTTGTGAATTGTTAACTGAGAAATCCACACAAAGCCCGCTGCCCAGGTTCCTCAAAGCGTTCAGTAACTACTGGTTGTTTCTGTACAGAGCTAAGCAAATGCAGACAACGACTGATGCTCGAATGGCCACTGACTTGTACGGACGGCATTAAATCCACACACGTATCCCTGCGCTGAAGGGAACCTACAGGGTAGGGAAGTGTGGAGATGGACTGGCCCAGGAAAAGTGAAAGTGATGGCTACTGACTTATGCCACATACATTTGGTCTCCTGGAAACTGAAAGTTAGCAAGATATTCCTGCGAACATGCCCATCTCAGGGAAAACAGAACTTCCTCCCTAACCAGTTATTACCGAAGGGAACTGTCAGTCTTCTTTCACTTCTTTTCCTTCCTTTAAGCAACGCCATCCGCAAAAAGGCAGGCAGTACCCAGAGGAAGGAGAAATGGGAAGGCCTCACCTGAATCAAAAGAGATTCAAATGATCTGAGATTTACAGAAATATCATGGGTTTGTCAAACAAACCCCAAAGTGTAGGAACATATAGGCCCTAAGTTAAATACCATCCTTTCTCTGAGTTTCTGAAAAGAAGTCATATTTCTATTTTCAACCTTTAATTTCTTTAAGATTAGCTGTCACTGTGTAAGACTAATTCAGTGGCATAAACTATCAATTTGAATTAAATTGTCAGGAAGACAGACACATACATATATTTATCTAGTGGGATAAGGAAAAAAAAGGAATATTCTGATTGGTCAAATAATCAGCTTAATTTACTACAGAAAAGAGGCCTTTATTGTCCAGTAGGGTGTGTCCATAGTAGGAAGCTAGCCATTTGTACCAAGCAGGTTTGCGACACGAGTTGCACATAAGACCACCGACGCCTGTTTGATATGAGTAACTGACCCACGGTCAAGACATCGTAAGTTTGAGTTCTGGATCTTTAAATGAGCCAAAGATGCAATGCTGAGAGACTGGGGAGAGGAAAAGCAGAAAACAGCTCCTTTTCCAGAAGGAGCCAAAGAAAGTATGGTATATTTTCCTTTGGCATCTTTCAACCTTCCACTGTTCCTCTCCTGGAACTTAGCAGAAGAAAGGACTTGATTAAATTAACTCACACACAAGTGTGGTGGTTGTGCTACACAGAATGAACCTCTCTTGGAATTAGCACAGTGTGAGGGTGAAGGAGGGTGCTGGGCACAATTTGGAGACACCCAGACAACACTACCTGGCAAAGGGGTCCCCCCACCTCTACTCTGTGTTTGCTCCTAGGTCAGCAGCTCCAGTGTCTCGGATTTTTAGGGATTCTTCTTGTCATCATCTACTTCTGAAACCACAGATTCCCCAAATCTTAAAATCTTTTTTTCTTGGGAGGGTGTTAAAAAGATATGGGGAGTTGGGAGAGGTTAAATATTTGTAAATCAGGGACTGAAATGCCTGCTGGTCTTCACACACATGAAGGATGACATGTATGTTTGACACAAAAATATCATCACTCTTTGAACTAATTAAAAGGCAAGAGTTACTAAAACTTATGTAAACAAACACAAAAGCAAAATGATGGGAGAATGTGGAAGAGAGTTCAGGTTAACCAGTTCCTCCCAGATTCAAAAAACCTACCCTACTATCCGTTGGGCCAGAGGTACAAATTCTAGGCATTTCAGAAGGACATTTTCCTTAAATGTGACTCCATACTAAGGACTACAGAAGCTTTTTATTTTTATTTTTTGGCCACCAGGATCAAGAGCTGGGGAGAGGATTATTACACTGTTCTCTTTATGATCTTCTTATACTTTGACTGGGCTGTATTTAAAAAAAAATCTTTTATGAAATGGCTTACCAGATTTTTCAGCAGTGTGGACAGTTCCTTTGTGAGAGTAGAAAACTTGACAAAGGCGGTGCCGAGATCTGGGTTGTCTCGACTTAAAAAATTACTCCCAAACTTATCAAGAACTTGTGCATAGTTTTCTTCATTTTGTACATGATCTGAAAAGAAGAAGAAAGAGGAGTCTTAGCTATTATTTGCCACAAGGACAAGTTACTCTGAACATTGACTGATCACTAGAAACTCAAAAGGAAAGCAAAGAAACTGCATCAATTCTTTATTGAACATGTCTGCAAGGTGGTTAGCAATGTGCGGAGTGCTCTCACTCACTCTATCAAAGGTGGTTTCCCCTTTTTCTATCAGAGCATTGAGTTCATTTATATCCCAACTAATCCACAGACTCACCATAGGTTGAGGGGTCAAATTATCACCACATTTTCAAGCAATTAAGAAACTACGATGGTGAGGAAACATGGAGAAAATCCTTCTTAGAAAATCAACTTTGGAATGCAGAAGAAAAATCCATGTGTTCTAACACGTTTCCTTCTCTGCAATTAACCTTAATTTCCTTTACTTCTGTCTAAGACCCAGGTCTGAGGAACAGAATCTGTACAATGCTTTTGCACACATCATCTCTTGGTGCAAAATGTGCAGGTGTCACTCAGACAGATCTAGATTTCAAGATTGGTTTCACTACCCATGAGCTTGCTACCTTTTAAGTTTTTTTTTAACTTCCACGGCTACTAACCTTGCTGGCACATGAGAGGTCTTAATACAATATTTGTGAATAAACTTCCCCACTCTGAGCTTTGGTTTTCTGATCTATGAGATGGAGACCGATATTTACCTTACGAGACTGTGGGGCTGATGAGTTGATACCAAATATATAAAAGTTTCTCAACAAAGTGAATGCCCTGTAAGTAATAATAATTCCCTCCTTGATACATGTTCTCTATTTGGCCTCCAGGATGTCACACTCTCTTGACTGTTCTCCCAACTCACAGCCGTTCCTCTCCATCATCTTTGCTGGTTCTTCATCTCCCTGACCCCTCCCTGTTGGAAAGCCCTGGCCTCTCTTTGGGTCTTTGTTCTTCCATATTGATGCTCACTCTCGTGGGATCTCACCCAATCTCACAGCTTTAAGTAACTTCTATCAGCTGACAACTCCCCAACTGATATCCCAGCCCAGATCCAACCCTGAATGCAGACATACATCAAGTGTCTGTTCAGCATCTCCACTAGGATGCCCGATGGCTATGTCCAATCTTAACTTGCTAAAAACAAACCTTGATGTTCTGCCCCAAATTCTCTTTTTTCTGCAGCCCCCTTTATCTCAGTGGGTTAATGGCAAATACATTCTTAAGAGTTGTTCAGGCTGAAACCCATCAAGTCATATCTGATTTTTCTTTCTCATACCCCAGATGCAATCCACTGGCCTCTAACTTTAAAAATATAACTGAAATCTGATGTCTTGCCACCCCCGTGACTATCAACCTTATCCAACATCATCTCTCGCCTCCATCACTGCAAACCTTCCTGCAGAAGTTCCTTTGCTGCAGCTCTTGCTCCCCTACAGTCCTTTCCCCATTCAGGACCCCGTGTGATCCTGGAAAATTGTGCGTCTCATCCCGTGACTCTCGTGGCAGACACTGCTATTCATGCATATCCAGCTTCCCAACTCTTGCAGGCCTATGGAAAGGGATACTGCACGTCCCCATACCCTGAAGGAACAAGGCACTGACCAAGGAAATGTGAGTGGAGGTGGTGTGTACCGCCTTCACATGGAAGCATTTCAGATGCCCGTGCTCAGCTCAGCACATCTCTCTTCCTCTGTGGTGGAGTACGGGGAAGCATTACAGAGGTCCACAGAAGACGTGTAGTATTTATTAAATGAATAAATGAACAAAAAATATCTATCAAAATCATCTTTAAAGGCTTATTTCAAACAACAGCTCTTTCTTTTTAAAGCATCCCCTTAGTTGGCCATGATCTTTCCTTGACCGTAATTCTCTATACCTCTACTGCTGTGTTTTCCATCACATCATATTTGTGTAAGTTCAGCTCTTTCCCTGCCACCGGACACGAGAGGCAGGGTTCCCTCTGGCTCACCTCTGCATCCCCACCCAACAAGCACCACTGCATGTGTTTCAGTGCACTGGGATTATGAAACTAGCTTTACTGAGCTGTTGACTTGGATTCGTCGATTTCCCTTTCAGGAATTTAAGAAGCATTCACTTCTTAAGCCTCCTAGATTGTTCAATAATTGAACAATAAATAATTTAAAAATATTTCAATCTCAAACACACCCTCCATAACTGCAATGGGAACAACAGTATGAGCCTGGACTGGGCAATGTCCCAGGAAGAAGTCGAAATAAGGCAAAGGTAACCAGTGTCCCAGCATCCAGTGAAATGAAACGAGGCCTTAGCAGCCTTCTAATCATCACCACATTAAAAATGCATGATGCCAACAATGGATGTCAGCATTTCGGGCTGAGATATTAAAAAAAGATAAAATGCAGCTCTGGTTACTGCCTAGGTTCACTCTGAGAAGCGGATCAGAGAAACACAAAAGAAAGGCCACATCAGCTGCACAGACAGGATGCACACATCTGATCTCCCTTGTAAGCCAGAGCTGCCCCAATACCTCCTGTCTGAGGCCAAAGGGCCTCACATTGCCCTGGAGAATCCCACTCCGCCTGAACCCTTTCCTTCTTCTGGAGGCCAGCAAGAAAGGGGTTCAGCTGCCTGTTCATTTCAGCTGCTCTCAAGAGAAGGATTTGGTGGTAAAACCTAAGGGGTAGGGACTTCCTAGGTGGTGCAGTGGTTAAGAACCTGCCTGCCAATGCAGGGGACATGGGTTCAAGCCCTGCTCCAGGAAGATCCCACATGCCTCCGAGTAACTAAGCCTGTGTGCCACAACTATTGAGCCTGTGTGCCACAACTACTGAAGCCCATGTGCCTAGAGCCTGTGCTCCGCAATAAGAGAAGCCACTGCAATGAGAAGCCCATGCACCACAATGACGAGTAGCCTCCATTCACCGCAACTAGAGAAAGCCTGCGTGCGGCAATGAAGACCCAATGCAGCTAATAAACACATAAATAAATTTATTTAAAAAAAAAAAAAAACCTAAGGGGTAGGCTTTGTGTTTGTTTGCTGGAGATTACAAAATGTTTCAAATGGTATATCAAAATCTTTATAGTTAATAAATACCCATGTACCCACTGACCAGTTAAGAAATAAAACACTGCAGAACATTTCCTCTCTCTCCCATCTGCTACCCAATCGCAGTCTCTTCTCTGCCTCCATAGACACAGCCATTATCCTGAATTTGGATTTCCAAGCAGGGATTAGAAAGTATTATGAGAAACTCTCAGTTTATGAGGGATGACAGATTCATCAAAAAATAAGATGAACTTGGCCAAGGCAGGGAGAGAGGCCACAGGAAGCTGGTTGAGAACCTTCTCTGACCCAAATGTTTTTCACAATACCCTATTTAACCCTCACCAGGACTCTGCGAGGGAAGAATTATGCTCATTGGGCAGATGGCACATAAAATGTGGTGTGAGAGAGGCAGAAGGTGAGACTGGATAAGTATAGGCTGGATCGTGAGTCCTGTATGTTTTAATGTTTTGCTAATTCCACAACTGAATAACCATGTATATACACATAAGCATGTGTATGTATATATATTGATCACGTTTATATATACACACGTACATAAAATTTCCTACTGTAGTTGCACATTTTAAAATATAACAGCTAATTTAGTGAGCCGGGTCTTGGAATAATATCACTAATTCTATTGAGGGTAGAAATTATGGGAATTAAATATAAGGTGCTTAGAACAGTGCCTGGCGTGTGGCATGTGCCCCTAAAAGATCAGCTAACATTACCCCTACAACCACGATTACTTATAACATAGAGATGTGTTTCAAACAACATAGGAACATACGTCTCATATATTTTAACTACCTTTTTACATACCATGTTATAAAGCTAACAATGACAGTTCACCCGAAAGATTATATAACCACACGCATCCCTTTGTACAAAATTAAGGGTCTGCCAAGCAGGTTTTCAACAGGCAGGGAGGGCAAGGAGACAGGATTCTGGTGGAGGCGGAGGCAGAGGCAGAGGGGAGGGACAGATTATAGAGCTGAGTAAGCAACTTGAAGGGAAGGTAAATTCAGGGGTTTAGGGAAGGAGGGGAGATAAAGGGCTCTGCCTGGGGGCGCACCGCACAGGCACACGTGGGACTCAGGAGGCAGAAGATGGCCTCATCCGCTCAGGACACTTCAGAGAGCAGGGTAAGCTATTCTAAGATGTTTGCTGTACCCAAGGGCTACATGACTCTGGGGAGCTGGTAAAGTAGGGGCTGAGAGAAGCAGGTGAAGACAGAGACTGAGTAAAAGCAAAGAAAAAAAACAGGCTGAGAAATCTGATGCAGCCATTACAGAGATCCACGCTTTCCCAATATTTGTAGGGAGCTTCTGGCATGCAGGTTACTGTTGCAGAGTTAAGACAGGAAGAGTTAGGTGACTCCTTTCAATTCTGATAAAAGAACAAAATGATACAGTTTTACCAACTGAACCAGAAAGGGCCACTTAGTCAGGATTTCAACTGCTGGCGTTTCTTCAGAGACATGACTAACGTACTAATCACCTCATACGTTCCACACAGCCTGAAAGGGCCTTTACGTACATCCCAACATTTAGTCCCCACAGCAATACCTAGGTAGTGATTTCTTACTCCAGTCGTCATAGTGATAATAGCTAGTTTGTTGAGCATTCCGTATATGCCAGTTACTGCATGAAGCACTTTACATACAATACTTCAATCACTCTTATTAATAAGTCTATGAGATAAGTACTGTTATCATCCTCATTGTGTAGATACAAAAAACGTGTCCAAGGCCATACAGCTCATAAATAAGGGAATTTAAATGAGGGCTTTTTAATCTCAGAGCTGAGGACTTTCCCCCGTATCTTAAAAGTGAGATAGACCCAGGTTCCAATTCCACGTCTGTCACTGACACTTTGTGGTGCACTAATTCAGCAACTTCACCTTTTCCTAATAGATAGTCTCAATAAATTTCGATGATGGGGACTTTCCTGGTGGTGCAGTGGTTAAGAATTCGCCTGCCACTGGAGGGGACGTGGGTTCTCCATCCCTGGTCCGGGAAGATCCCACATGGCTCGGAGCAACTAAGCCCGTGTGCCACAACTGCTAAGCCTGGGCTCTAGAGCCCTTGAGCCACAACTAACTGGGCCCGTGAGCCTAGAGCCCATGCTCTGCAACAAGAGAAGTCACTGCACTGAGAAGCACATGCACCACAATGAAGAGGAGCCCCCGCTCGCCGCAACTAGAGAAAGCCCATGTGTAGCACTGGAGACCCATGCAGCCAAAAAGAAAAAAAAAAATTCTACAATGACAAGGACAACAATGATGGTGACAACAGCACGCTGCCCATCCTGGGCCGGGTGGCAGGGGCTTCCAACAATCTCTGAAATCAATGCTCGCACTCAGAGTCTACATTCCTAACGGCTGGCAATAACAAGTGCCTTGGGAATACATTAAAATTCAGTATCTTTACAAATGTTGAATTATTTGTAAAGAACTATTATAAATACTGGGAAATATACAATTCCCAATTGTATATTTGGGAACTGGGAAAAATACAATGAGGCTCCCCCCAGAATTTCCAGAAGCACAGTGATGATTAAAAAGACCTTCTGAGGGGTGTTTGCCTGACTGTCACCCTGCTAGACTTCACACAAACTGCGAAACTTCCACAAACCCTCCCCGACTGGCCCACCAACCCCACCTTTGATTCTCTGTCACTGTAAGTGGGACCCGTCACAGTGAATCCAAGGCAGTTGTTTTACAGATAAGAAAAGGGAAACTCAACGGTGAAGCCAGGTTAGGATCCAGCTTCGTTTGACTCCAAACCCCACCATTTTCCACTGACAGACTCAGGAAAGACCATCACGGATGTTGGAGTGTGCGGTGTGAATGCCTACTTGGAATCTACTACATGAAAGCCTGCAAGATAAATACCAAGAAAGAAAGGGGAGCAAGACAGACCACCTGGCCCATAACAATGACAATGATATAATTATTATAACAATAATTGCTAAGTTATTAATTGTAATAATAATAATTAATTATTATAGATAATTTTTTTGATGACTTCACGTGCCAGGAACTGTTCTAGGTATTTCTCCTAAGAATTCAATGCTCACAAGAACACGTTAACATTACCCCCTTTTTATATACGCAGAAACTGGTGTAGGGAGGTTACATAAGTAGCCCCAGGTCACACAGCTAGTAAGTGGTGATGACTTCGCTGACTACAGAGTCTGCGCTTTTTTTGATCATGTGGCTTAGGAGATCTTAGTTCCCCAACCAGGGATCAAACCCAGGGGCCCGGCAGTGAGAGAGCTGCGTCCCAACCACTGGACTGCCAGGGAATTCCCTAGAGCCTGTGCTCTTAACCAATAGGTTGGGCTAAATGCTGGAGCCCCTAGACATTTTCTGATTTGAGCCAGATGTCAAGTGATGGAGGGACCTGAAAATCTAGCTCTTA
This sequence comes from Hippopotamus amphibius kiboko, assembly GCF_030028045.1. Classification (NCBI taxonomy): domain Eukaryota; kingdom Metazoa; phylum Chordata; class Mammalia; order Artiodactyla; family Hippopotamidae; genus Hippopotamus; species Hippopotamus amphibius. Next base: position 163,881,002 of record NC_080190.1, read on the forward strand.
GTTCCAGCCTCTACTGTGCGAACCTAGTCAGGCAACTAAGGCTCTTAGGGGCTTTAATTTCATCTAGAAAACAGGTCTAATAATACCCACCCAGCCTACTCCTGGAGGCTGACTACTAAGAGGTAAAGATATTATAATTAACGTGAAAGCTCTTTGGGGAAAACAGTAGCAGCAGTAACAACAGAGAACACCAGAAAACCACAGAGGATTATTTCTATTCAATGAGCATAAGGCCTGGAAGGCACTCATAATAAAACCCTCCTCGAGAGCAGCCCCAGCCTTGGCCACCACAACCTAATGTTCACGGAGGCATCACCCGGTGGCCGGACACAGTCCCGGGTGGCGCAGAGACCTGGGTCTGAATCTCCCTCTGGTCCTGCCTGGTCATGTGTGACCTCAGAAAAGGTACCTAACTTTTCTGGGCCTCAACTTCATATGTGAACTGTGATAGATAACACCCAGAAGATACACCACAAGTCCCTGAAAATATCTTTGCTTTTACTACTTTCATTTACCCTGAGACCGAAGGCTGAAGTTCTAATGTGATGGACAAAGAGAATCCAAATATGAAGGTATTTTTTGGAGGGTTCCAAGATACGTAAGACAACTATGGACCAAATTCTAGGTCTTCCATTTACCAGCTGTGGATCTAGGATAATTTCTATATCGTCTTTGACTGCTTAACTGCAGTAATACCTCCTGATAGAGTTATTATGTGAAATGGATGAAAAAAGCCTATAATGTGCCTTATCTTGTGTCTTGCTTACTCTGGGTTTTATGCAGTGGGAGGTACCATCCCTCACTCCAAAGCAAGACTCATTCCTCTTCCATGCCAAGAGTCCAGAGCAGCTTGTGTTTATCAGTTTACCTTCATGATCTTAGAAAAATCATCAGGAGGACAGCTTGAATACATGTATTATTATACCATAGTTATACAACCTAGCCCAAGTTCCCAGTCCACCAAGCTCTATCACAATTCCAGGCCTAACCTGCCTCTTTCAAGGTCAAATACAAGTGTGACCTCCCAGGTAAGCTTGTCATTCACTCTCAATCTCTTGCAATGCCTGGGTTCCCAGCTTTATGTAATCTGTTGTTGTACACCCATTTCCCAGCATTGAGCCAGGCACATAGTTAGTGCTCAGTAAAATGCTCATTGCATGCAGTGAATTCTCCTGGAACAAGTCTTCTTTCTTCCTTTAAAAAAGACTCAGCATGGGCCATGTGCCAGGGATGAAAAAACAATGAACTATAACTGTAATAATAAAGCCATGTAATACATGTCATAAATCACAGTGCTGGTATAGAGGGGGAGGTGAAGAATTCTTTTATTTTAGCCTACACATACTTTGTAGCACAAATCACACTTGCACAAATTTAATTCCATTTGTTTTTAAAATTACAAAAATAATTCATACACTACTACAGAGACATATAAAGATAAAAATGACTATCTTTCCTCTTCTCCAATCATCTCCTTGAAATAAACAAAGTTAATAATCTATAATGTACACTTTTCTCACACAAAAAATACACACGAAAAAGGATTTTCTTCCGTTTTCTCACTTAAAAAAAAAACAAAAACCAAATGTGTAAGACCCCACGGCTTGCTTTTTTCCTACTGAATAAAGATCGAGAAATTCAATACAATTAAATCTATTTTAATTGTGATTATCTTCCATAATAAATTCTATCACAATTCATCTAACTATTCCCCTCACTGAGACACTTCCAGTTTTTGCCACCAAAAAAACAATGCTGCAATTAATATTCTTATACACAAGCTCTCATGTGCTGTTACTTTATGTCTGGAAGGATATATTCACAAAAGCAGAATTGATGAGGGATAGGACGTATATTTCAAATTTTAATTAATATTGCCATATTCCTTTCGAAGAGGTTGGTTGTAGCAAGTCACATCCCCAACAGCAATGCAAATACGAAAGGGTCTACTTCTCTAGAAACTCAGCAGCACATATATGTCATTATTCTTTTTAATTCCTGCCGCATGGATGTGAAAAACTTGACTACAGTAAGCCTGAGTGTCTTTTTGTACTTATTCTCCATTCACATTTCCTTTTCTGCCCGTTTATGCACTGCTTATCTTCTCCCTGTCTATTCATAAGAAGACTATCTTGCTGAAGGGATGGCAATCTTTTGTAATATTTGTCACAAATACTTTCTCCCATTTGTCTTTTAACTTTCTATATGGCATCCTTTGCCATAAACTTTTGAAATTTCATGTAGTCAAATACACCAGTCTTTATTTACAAGACTTTTGGGTTTCCTGCTTTGCTTCTACTCCTAAACCTTTCTAATGTTCAGTATTTCTTCTAAACATCTAAGACTTTAATCCAATGCAATGTACTTGTTCACGCAGCAGAAAGGGTTGTTACTTAAAGTATGTCCTAAACCTTCTAGTAATAGTTCAGTTTTATTTTCTTTTTAATATTTAAATACTCAATCCATCAGCAATGGAGATATTCATGTGGTGTGAGGAAGAGTTCTAACTTTATTTCCTCTCTGTGGTATGAAAATACATTGCTTATTTAACATGGCCTGTTGTAGGCGCCCATTCAATATCTGATAAATAAATGAACACACGGCAAAACTTGGATGGAGCAGGTTAGGTTTCATAAAAGACGGTAACTGAGCAGCGAGCCAAAGAATAAAAAGTTGGTTAACAAGCAGACTTGGGGTAAAGTGCATTCCAGGCAAGAGGTAAACGGCCTACCATCAAGGCACCATCAACTACCCAGGAGTTAAGAAGAGACTAACACAGGGCCTTGGGCCTCTCCAGAGCTCACCATCTTCGGTCTAGAATCAGGAAGGTGAAGTTTAAAAGCACTGCCCCCTCCATTCTTGTTTGCTGTCATACTGGGGCTCAGATCGCTTTCGCCACACCAATACATAAAGCCAACAACACCTACCCTGTGACCCTGGAAACAACCTGTTTTAATCGTACAAGACACCATGTTACTGGGGGACGAGGGCTGGATTTCGAGTCCAGAGTCTGTATTTTCTGAGACACAGCATCTACTTGATTATGAGCCGTTATTTCACATCCCTGGGCCTCCGTTTCCCAGTCTGTTCCCACTCCCACTCCCTGCACTGGTCTATTGTTAAGATTAAAGGCAACGTCCTTGGAGGGAGAAAGCCCTCTGCACATTTTTTTTTTTAACTGCCTTTCTCCATACCACTTTGGATGATTCATTCCTCTGATTTCTCAAGGTCATTTTGAATCTGGATTTGTTCTTGCAAAGTTCTAGCCAAGCTTCTGCAAGAATCTGCCCCAGCCCCTGGGGTGTTATCTGGAAACTCAGCCGTGCACACTCCCATTTCCGCCGCACTGAGAAATCCATTAATGAACAGAGCCCCAAGAAAAGATGCCTGCGGAGTTCCAAGCGGCCATTACTCAGCATTTAAATGGCACTTGAGCATCACTCCATTACAGCAGAAGCAGAAATGTTCTCTCTCTGGCTCCATTATTCAGGCTTCCTAACTGCCAGGTCAAATACACACCACACTTTGGCTTGTTGATGGCTCCTGAGGTTGTTTTAGATCTGGTCCCTAAAAAAGCCAGAAAGGAGACAAGCAGTTCCTCTCCTACTCAAGTCTTCCATGGCATGAGTGCCCATCATCCAATGGAGCCAAGTTTTCTTACAAAAAGATGTACTTTTATACACTAATACATATAAAATAGAAAACTAATGAGAACCTGCTATATAGCACAGGGAACTCCACTTTGCTGTACAGTAGAAATGAACACAACATGGTAAAACAACCTAATTAAAAAAAAAAGTACTTTAAAAATATGGCTCCAAGAAAAAAGTATAGCTCCACATTTTACTATTAATTCATAAGCTTTCATCAAGTACCCACAATGAGATACAAAGATTATTTAGGTCATTACGTGTGTGGCCTTGGGTACATCCCTTAGTTGTTCTGAGCTTTAGCATCTTGGTTAGTAAATTATGTGGCATTTAGGGGCTCTAAAAGCCCCTAAAACTGACTGAAAAATTCTGCCTTGCAAATTTTTTTTTTCTTTTTAATTCAGGAGAAGATCTGTTTTTCTCAGATTATAAAGGGATCTATGACCCCAGAATGTTCAGAATCACAGAGGAAATGTTAGCTGAATCCAAGGACAAAGCTTCTTGCCCTCAATGAGTGCAGAGTCCAGTGAACTGGAGGGAGGGCAACAGCCCACATGCAGAAGAGATCAAGAGGGCCGGGCTGGCCTCTGGTTTCAGCCGCTGGAGAAAAGTTGTTGGGTCCCATGAACTGCCCCCCTCAGGGTACATACTGTGCATCTTAGGCTGCAAAAGAATCTTCATCTCATTTTATAACCACTAACTCATACACAGACATGGTACAGATAATCTTCTGTGTTTCACAGATAATAAAATGAAGTCCTGAGAAAAGAAGGCACTGGCTAAGAAACGTGCAGCTACTTCTAGCCTGGGCACATCCCAGCTCTCCTGCCCTGGGGCTGCTGCTCTTTCAGCATTCCCCTCCCACTCCTCACTGTGCACACAGTACAGCAGCAAGCAAGCAACACCATTCTCTCCATCTCAGAACTCCTGGAAAAGGCATCGCCCTGAGGGCAGACAAGCACGAGGAGGGCTGCAGAATTAACACGTGTGCCGGGTGCCACCTAAATGTGCCATTTGTGATTGAGAACAAAAAAAGTTTAGAAAGAAACATGACCAATTAGTATTTTCTTCTTTTAGCTCATTTGAATCCTCTACAGCAAACATGTTAATATACACTATACTTCCACACAGTGGAAAAAAAAATCAAATAGAAAAAGCCACACACACACACACAAAAATCAAAGTAGCAGCCCCTTGCAATTCTCCACAGAGAAAAAGTGTATGTTAGATAGATTATCTGCGACATGCAAGAATACCCTTTTGTTGTCTGTGAATGCAACTGACAAACCGTCCATGAGAAGTCAGCCTCCGACAGTCGCTGAGTGTTCTGCCTTACAGGATCGATCATCAATGAAAAACACTTCAGAATCAATAGCAACTTGCTTGATTTCCATACCCAAATAGGGTATCAGAAAAATCAATACGCAGTTATCTTTCTGGGCTAAAGACTGAACTGCAAAGTCCCTCTAGTCCTGGAAACAGACACTTTAGAATTCTCGTCCACTCCCAAACCACAACTGGAATTAAACTCATGGACGACAGCTTTCTGGAGGTTATCAGAGAGCATGGCTGCCGTAAGGTGCTGTGTAACGTGAAGAACCATGATGGAGCTGCTTCACGTGTGATACCCCAGGTGGTCGGGAGAGTGTGTACAAAAAAGGGAAGGTTTGAGCACACCTGGGGAAAATACCACACACAGAAATAAAACCAAAGACCCTGGCCTTCCTCCAGACTCTGTGACAGTTTAAGTGAAGTATCTTTATACAAGAAAAAAACCATCTGAATTTGATGAGATATAAACCGTCCAAGTGGTCAAAACACAGTTTGCAATAAGAGGCGGCAAGGTATAGGCAGACCGCAGAATCTTAACTGCAGTGGTCAGGGAGGGTCTGTTCAAAGGAGAAAGGTGGTCCTGCAAAGAAACTATACACAGTCACTAACCTGAATCCTTAAACAGTAAACAGGGTTAGTGAGAAGGACTTTAATGGATGAGATTTAACTTAGCCGATTCGAAAGAACAAGGTTGGGGACGGGGGGGGGGCATTCCACTCAATGAGCATGTGTCCCTGGGGCAGAAAGACTCACGCCAGCGTGCTCTTCACCTGCTCGCAGGGGGTACCTCTTCCTGGGCTAAGGGTGACTGGCTTAAAGACTGTGTGTGTGTGTGTGTGTGTGTGTGTGTGTGTGTGTGTGTGTGTGAAATACCACGGCTCCTAAAGGAATGCCGATAGTAGGTAAAAACACCACGTGAGTTATATTTTCAGTGTACTTTACAGTCCATCCAAGGATTTCCAAGGCTTATTCTGATCCCGTGGGTTACTTTCCATTCATGCAGACTTTAAAATCTAACCTCTAATAAAGTGTGACTGTAGGTAAATATATTTTACTTTGCGATAAACTGTAAGTTCAAGAGTGAAGAAATCACTACGTATCCTGTTCATCCTAGTACCCACTCACCTCTCTGGCACTTAATAAATAGTTTTGACTGGATAAATGAAGCGCCAACTTTCAACTCCACCAACCTCAGTTGAAGGTGTAGACCTCTCTTAAGTCACTTGTCATCATATACTGTCATCTATTATTTATTTATATAAGTTCAATTGCCCTAAAACACAGTAACCACCTGTGAGCCAAGAGTGTTCTGTCAACCCCTTCCAGCTATATGCTCAACAAATGCTTAATAAATAAATTACTCATATATAGATTTTATAATTAAAGGCCTGCAGTTGATAATTTGACAGAGTAACTTGTACTAGGCTAATGCTCCTGTCAGGAACATTGATAAATGATGGACAAAATAATAATAAAAAAAAACTGAAGCCACTGGAGAGCAAGCAAAGGCATGAAGAAACAGGTAGGGGTATTACCCTTCCAGGAAGGGAACCACTCTGGGAAAGAGCATCTTTTACTGGCTTTTCTCCTGAGGGCAGACTTCAGTCCATGCTAGGCAGGGAGAAGAACTCCAGCAGAAAGTGGCATTTTACAGAGCTACAGTGTCAGAGGTCAGAGTTCAGGATTGTGTTAGCAGCTGGAAATTGCGTGGGGGGATCTTAGAAAGGAGGAAGTCAGAGAAAGGAGGGCCTGCACATCTGTATCTACTCTCCCTTCAAATCCCTGGCTCACCCGGAACTGCACATGCATGAATGATACTCCTGGCAGAAAACAAGATCTTAGAGCTGAGCAGGTTTCAGCCACTTCCCAATGCTGAGAAAAGTATGGAATTCAAGTCCCACAAAGTTAGCAGGGCTTCGTAAACACTCTGGGCTGAAGTCCCAGCGATCATGCCTAGGAGCATGGCACATGGAGCAGGACTAAGGGCTGTATCCTAGGACTATGAGCGAAACTAAAATAAACTCACCCTAAGAAAGCCTTTTATAGGATCAGGGTGACAGGGATCACCAGCAATTTAACTGTGCATGAAAATAAACACACTTCACAGAAAGATGACAATCCAGAGTCTCTACTGTGCAGCTCACCACGCCTCCCATTCGAACAGACACTATGGGACACGCGACAGAACAGAAGATACGCAGCCAAAAATCAAGAGACAAAAAGTCAGGAGAAATAGAACCAGAGACAACCCAGATGGTGCATTTGGTATGCAACAACTTCAAAAATAAATATTACAAATATATTCAAGAATCTATAGGAAAAGTTGGATAAAATGGGTAAAGAGATAATTTCAGAGGAGACAAAAATTCTAAAGAAGGACTAAACAGAAATCCAAGAACTAACAATTATAGCACTGAAATAAAAATTGGGTAAGACTAATTGCAGACTGGACAATGCAGAACAAAGAAGCAGTAAACTTGAAGACAGGTTAAGCAGAAATTCTCCTGAAGCACAAAGCATATAAAGACTAAAAATAAACAAACAGCATCTTAATGACCTATGGGGACAGTATCTAACACAAATGTAACTGGAGTCCCAGAAAGATAAAAGAATATAAAAATAAATAAATAAATAATTTGAATACTGGCTAAAAATTTCCAGCTTTGATTAAATTTTTTGCAATTAACTGTAATTATAATTACCACTATGGAAGTTTTAGCCACAGCAATCAGAGAAGAAAATGAAATAAAAGGAATCCAAATTGGAAAAGAAGAAGTAAAATTGTCACTCTTTGCAGATGACATGATATTATACATAGAAAACCCTAAAGATTCTACCAGAAAACTGCTAGCACTAATCGATGAATTTAGTAAAGTAGCAGGGTACAAAATTAATGCACAGAAATCTCTTGCATTCCTATACACTAACAACGGAAAAGCAGAAAGAGAAATTAAGGAACCTCTCCCATTTACCATTGCAACAAAATGAATAAAATACCTAGGAATAAACCTGCATAAGGAGGCAAAAGACCTGTATGCAGAAAACTATAAGACACTGATGAAAGAAATCAAAGATGGTACAAACAGATGGAGGGACATACCATGTTCCTGAATTGGAAGAATCAACATTGTGAAAATGACTATACTACCCAAAGCAATTTACAGATTCAATGCAATCCCGATCAAATTACCAACAGAATTTTTCACAGAACTAGAACAAGAAATCTTACGACTTACACGGAAACGCAAAAGACCCCGAATAGCCAAAGCAATCTTGAGAAGGAAAAATGGAGTTGGTGGAATCAGCCTTCCTGACTTCAAACTATACTACAAGGCCATAGTGATCAAGACAGTATGGTACTAGCACAAAAACAGAAAGGAAGATCAATGGAACAGAACAGAGAACTCAGAGGTAAACCCAAGCACATATGGGCACCTTATCTTGACAAAGGAGGCACGAATATACAATGGAAAAAAGACAATCTCTTCAATAAGTGGTGCTGGGAAAATTGGACAGCAACATGTAAAAGAATGAAATTAGAACACTTCCTAACACCATATATAAAAATAAACTCAACATGGATTAAAGACCTACATGTAAGGCCAGACAGTATAAAACTCCTAGAGGAAAACATAGGCAGAACACTCCACGACATACATCAAAGCAAGATCCTTTCTGACCCACCTCCTAGAATAATGGAAATAAAATCAAGAATAAACAAATGGAGAGATCAAAAATCAGGAGGAGAGAGGACAGGATCAAGATGGCGGAGTAGGAGGATGTGCACTCTCTCCCTCTTGCAAGAGCACCGGAATTACAACTAACTGCTGAACAATCATCAACAGAAAGACACTGGAACTCACCAAAAAAGACACCCCACATCCAGAGACAAAGGAGAAGCCTCAACGAGATGGTAGGAGGGGCACAATCGTGTTAAAATCAAATCCCATAAATGCTGGGTGGGTGACTCACAAACTGGAGAACAGTTATACAGCAGAAGTCCACCTACTAAAGTGAGGGTTCTGAGCCCCATGTCAGGCTTCCCAACCTGGGAGTCCAGCAACGGGAGGAGGAATCCCCAGAGAATCAGACTTTGAAAACCAGCGGGATTTGATTGCAGGACCTCCACAGGACTGGGGGAAACGGAGACTCCACTCTTGGAGGGCACACAAAAAAGGGTGCTCACCAGGACCCAGGGGGAAGGAGCAGTGACCCCAGAGGAGACTGAACCAGACCTACCTGCTGGTGTTGGGGGGTTGCCTGTGGAGGTGGGGGGCAGCTGTGGCTCACTGAGAAGAAGGGGACACCGGTGGCAGGGGTTCTGGGAAGTGTTCATTGGAGTGAGCCCACCCAGAGTCTGCCATTAGCCCCACCAAAGAGCCTGTGGGCTCCAGTGCTAGGTGGCCTCAGGCCAAATGACCAACAGGATGGGAATACAGCCCCACACATTGGCAGACAAACAGATTAAAGTATTACTGAGCTCCACCCACCCACCCCTACCATCAGTCCCTCCCATCAGGAAGCATGCAGGAGCCTCCTAGATAGCTTCCTCCACAAGAGGACAGACAGCAGTATCAAGCAGTATCAGCACTATTTCCTCTTGTGGAACCGAAAACCACAGCCACAGAAAGACAGAGAAATGAAAAAGCAGAGGACTTTGTACCAGATGAAGGGACAGGATAAAATACCAGGAAAACAACTAAATGAAAAGGAGATAGGCACCCTTCCAGAAAAAGAATTCAGAATAATGATGGAGAAGATGATCCAGGACTTTGAAAAAAGACTGGATGCAAAGATCAAAAAGTTTACCAAAGACCTAGGAGAATTAAAGAACAAACAAACAGAGATATGCAACACAATAACTGAAATGAAAAATACACTAGAAGGAACCAACAGCAGATTAACTGAGGCAGAAGGGCGAATAAGTGACCTGGAAGACAGAATAGTGATAATCACTGATGTGGAAAAGAAAAAAGAATGAAAAGAACTGAAGACAACCTAAGATACCTCTGGGACAATGTTAAACGCACCAACATTCTCATTATACGGGTCCCAGAAGGAGAAGAGAGAGAGAAAGGACCCGAGAAATTATTGGAAGAGATTATGGTTGAAAACTTCCCTAACATGGGAAAGGAAATAGCTACCCAAGTCCAGGAAGCACAGAGAGTCCCAGGCAAGATAAACCCAAGGAGAAACATGCCAAAACATACAGTAGTCAGACTGACAAAAATTAAAGACAGAGAAAAGTTGTTAAAAGCAACAAGGGAAAAATGACAAATAACATACAAGGGAACTCCCATCAGGTTAATAGCTGATTTCTCAGCAGAAGCTCTGCAAGCCAGAAGGGAGTGGCATGATATATTTAAAGTGATGAAAGGGAAGAACCTACAACCAAGAGTACTCTACCCAGCAAGGATCTCACTCAGATTCGATGGAGAAATCAAAAGCTTTCCAGACAAGCCACAGCTAAGAGAATTCAGCACCACCAAACCAGCCCTACAACAAATGCTAAAGGAACTTCTCCAAGCGGGAAACATAAGAGAAGAAAAGGACCTACAAAAACAAAAACAAAACAATTAAGAAAATGGTAACAGGAACATACATATCGATAATTACCTTGAATACAAATGGACTAAATGCACCAACCAAAAGACACAGACTGGCTGAATGGATACAAAAACAAGACCCATATATATGCTGTCTACAAGAGACTCACTTCAAACCTAGGAACACATACAGACTGAAAGTGAGGGGATGGAAAAAGATACTCCATGCAAATGGAAATCAAAAGAAAGCTGGAGTAGCAATAGTCACATCAGATAAAATAGACTTTAAAATAAAAAATGTTGCAAGAGACAAGAAAGGACATTACATAAAGATCAAGGGATCCATCCAAGAAGAGGAGATATCACTACAAATATATATGCACCCAATATAGGAGCACCTCAATACATAAGGCAAATGCTAACAACTATGAAAGAGGAAATGCAAGGCAGAAATAGAGACATGGATGTAGAGAACAAACACATGGACACCAAGTGGGGAAAGCGGGGAGGGCTGGGGGGAATGAATTGGGAGATTGGGATACCAAATTGTACACTCTAAATATATGCTGTTTATTGTCTGTTAACTGTATCTCAATAAAAGTTCTTTAAAAAAAAAACAAATGGGATCTAATGAAACTTAAACGCTTTTGCACAGCAAAAGAAACCATAAACAAGACTAAAAGGCAACCCTCAGAATGGGAGAAAATACTTGCCAATGAAGCAACGGACAGAGGATTAATCTCCAAAATATACAAGCAGCTCATGCAGCTTAATACCAAAAAAGCAAATAACCCAATCCACAAATGGGCAGAAGACCTAAGCAGACATTTCTCCGAAGAAGACACACGGATGGCCAACAAACACATGAAAAGATGCTCAACATCACTAATTACTAGAGAAATGCAAGTCAAAGCGACAATGAGGTATCACCTCACACCAGTCAGAATGGCCATCATCAAAACATCTAGAAACAATAAATGTTGGAGAGGGTGTGGAGAAAAGGGAACGCTCCTGCACTGTTGGTGGGACTGTAAGTTGGTACAGCCACTATGGAAAACAGTTTGGAGGTTCCTTAAAAAACTAAAAATGGAACTACCATATGATCCAGTAATTCCACTACTGGGCATATACCCAGAGAAAACCATAATCCAAAATGAAATATGTACCATAATATTCATTGCAGCACTATTTACAATAGCCAGGGCATGGAAGCAACCTAAATGCCCATCAACAGATGAATGGATAAAGATGTGGCATATATATACAGTGGAATATTACTCAGCCATAAAAAGGAATGAAATGGAGCTATATGTAATGAGGTGGACAGACCTAGAGACTGTCATACAGAGTGAAGTAAGCCAGAAAGAGAAATACTGTATGCTAACTCATATATACAGAATCTAAAAAAAAATGATACTGATGAACTCGGTGACAGGGCAAGAATAAGGATGCAGATGCAGAGAATGGACTGGAAGACACAGTGTTGGGCGGGGGCAGGGGGTGGGTGAAGGGGAAGCTGCGAAGAAGTGAGAGAGTAGCATAGACATATTTACACTACCAAGTGTAAAATAGATAGCTAGTGGGAAGTTGCTGTATAACACAGGGAGATCAGCTCGATGATGGGTGATGCCTTAGAGGGCCAGGACAGGGAGGGTGGGAAGGGGTTGTGGGAGGGAAGGAATATGGGGATATATGTATACATACAGCTGATTCACTTTGGTGTACCTCAAAAGCTGGTGCAAGAGTGTAAAGCAATTATATTCCAATAAAGAGCTTAAAAAACAATAATAATAATTACCACTAATTACTATGTCCCAGTAGCACATTAAGTATTTTATATGTTTCCTGATTTTCACAAAGTAGGCACTGCTGCCCCAGTTTAGGAATGAGAAAACTAAAGCTTGAAACAGGGTGGAGGGCAAGGTGAAGCATCTTGTACACATCTCCATGGTCGTGGATCTAAGATGACAAACCAGGTTTGTCCTGAATCTCTCCCCACTATTTCAGAAAGCCTCAGGTTGATGAGGATGAAGGTGATCACTGCCGCCGCCGCCGCCGCCGCCACCGCCACCGCCACCACCGCCGGGTCTGAGTCACATGTGTTACGCTTCACAACAGTCCGAGGTAGAAACTGACTTTCCATTTTCAGAAATGAAGAACCAGGTGCTTGAAGTGTTCTTCGTCCACAGGTTCCCTGCCACCAACCAGGGGCTAAATCAGCATTTGATCCCAAACCTGTCTGAACTAACCCACAATAAATTCATGAGGGTGTGCAGGATGCATGGTTAGCCTAGCTTAAGAGAATATACTGGTTTGAGTGCATTCCTGTTCATGTATAAATTATGCTAATTACAAAGGATCTAGTAATAGGAGTGAGGCTGGAGAAATACTTTGTAGGTTATCCTAAATTCCAGCTCTAGTTCGAATCTGAAGCAATAAAACTGCTTATCCTTTTAACTGACCCACCTAGCACTTTCCAGCTACAGGATTACGGCTTGTTTTACTTGTCTGTCTCTGTTCACGTGAGAGGCACTCCAGGGCGGCGTGCCCATGGCCTGCCCACAAGCCTTGCACCCCACTGAATCCTTAATGCCCCAACCTCGGTCGGCAGTCACTCACCTCCGACAGTTAATAACCTGGCAATTCTGCTGCAGCAGCTTTGGAATAGTAAAGAACTAAGTTTCAAAACGTGTAGCTACTGACTAGCTGTATAAGTAATTTAAGCCAGGTTTAAACTGAAGCTTACTAGCTGCGTCAGTAATTTAAACCAGGTTCCTTCACCCCTAAATTGGGGATGATAATGTTTTCCATGCAGGACTGTCGAGATGATTGACAACAGGCACCTGGCATACAGCAGGCACTCAGCAAATGGTGGCTATTTATTCCTTCTATCAAAATTGGACCATTAAGGTACAGAAACATGTTTTTTATAGTCACCTTTTTAACAGAGTATTTTTGTTGTTCATCTTGAGGCTTTAAAAAACCCCAAACTACTGGTTGTGGAATGAGTGCTCCCAATTTCATTTAAAATGAGTTAATTTCCCATGAAGTGTGCTCCCATAAATTGCAAGCAAACATTATAAAATATTAACTCACTTTAAAATTGAGAACAAGCATTCCAGACCAGCAAAATGGAGGCAGTGCGCGTGTGCGCACATGCACACACACGCGCGCGCGCGCCCCAGACGGCTTCTGATTTCAAGTCAGAGTATTTGAGCCTTGAATACAAAAATTGTCAATTCCCAAAGAGCCTGAGGCTATAAGATTATTCTGGAAAGAGACTTCAATTTTCTAAAGGCAGTTTAAAAAATTCCTCTGGTTTTATCCCACATAGTTTGAGGAGTAATACTCTCTCCTGGATATAGATACTCCCTTTTGGAAAAGCCTCCTTTCTTGAGCATTCTGAAGGAACCCATTATTTTGATTTCTTTTCACCTCTTAAGAAGTAATGATGGACCCACAAGAATGCAAAATGCCTTGAAGGCCCAAAGTAATTTGTTTAGACTTTGCTCACATCACTACAACTACCACCAAGAGCTATTCACAGTATTTCTATCTAAAGCCTACTTCTGAGGGCTTAGATTTGTTTGTTTATTTATTTATAACAAGCTTACTTTAATTCAAAATTGAAAAAAAATCATATTATCATCCACAAACTTGGGAAAGAGCAAAAAGGAAAAATTTTCAAAACAGACTATGTTCTCTGTATACCTCTTGACATTCTTTCCATTAAAATTCTAACCTATTTCATCTCTATTCATTCTTGTTAAAAATACTCTTCCTCCCACTGAAAACCACAGGATTAAAAATACCATTACAGCTAAGACTCTAAATTTAATTACGGACTCTACTTACAATTCACTCACACTATACTTTTAAATTTGAGAAAATGTTAACTAAAAAAAACAGCTAAAGTGAAGTTACTTGGATACAAAAACATTCCCTTCCTATCCACTGATGAATTTAGCACTTTACCTTTAAAATCTTAGATTTCATCATATGCGATGAGCTATTTCTTAAAATAGATAAATTATCAAAATGAAAACCTGGGATGAACATCCCACTTTAATTTGGCTTTAAAAACCACAAATGTTCTTGTAGAACCACTCACTAAGTAATTCTAACTGGAAATGAAAGGGGAATAAAAGAGAAGGCAGTGAGAAAACCAAGTGCTTCCTTTCCTGACGTGAAAAAGTTATGGAACAATTTATGACAATCCAGCTGTAGTTCAGAAATATCATATACTTATAATCAAATCACATACCACTGTCGTTTTTTTATTCACTAAAATTAAAGGATTTAAGAATCCAAACTTTCAGACTAACAATGTTACAGAGATTTCTAGTGGGCACCATGTGTTACTAATAAGCTAAAATGTATTCCAAACATATCTTGGCATAAATTTTAAGGAAGCCACCATATAATAAGAAAATATACATTTTGATTTGTGCAAAAAAAATTTATTATTTTTTCAATCACAGAAAAAGACCTAGTAGCAGGAATATCCCGGGTCTTCACCACCAAGGAAAAGTGTATGTGTGTGTGTTTAGATAAAAATAATATTATCTGTTCAAAAAGATGAACGAATTCAGCTTAACTAAGTCATTTGACAGAAGAATGAATGTGGTACACCCCTGCTTACAATGAATCACGTGACTCTTCCATTTTATAGAAGTACAGTGTGTATCACTTTTTTTTTTTTCAACAGCACTGAGATGCAGTAAGCTCTTCTTTCTCGAGACACACACTGACTGACACTGGACCCACCGCATGCAGACACATGCCCATCATGTTCACAGGGGCAGAAATCCTATGACTGCCAGCTGGACTTCAACTGTTCTGACCTCAGGTCTCACTCAAAGACTGAGAGCAAGATGTGAGCCAGGCTGCAGTCACCTGAAGGTTTGAGGCTAGCAGATGCACTTTAGCAGTGGTTTTTGGTGAAAGACCTCTCTCCACGGGGCTGCTTGAGGATCCTCACCGCATGGTGGCCAGCTTCCTCCAAAACAAATGAAGGGGCTGGGGGGACCCAGGTGGAAGCCATGTCTTTTATGAACTGGCCTTGGAAATCACACAGCATCACTGCTATTACACGCTCTTCATGAGAGGAGAGTTGTAAGTCTGGCATACATTCCAGGCAAAGAGAATTAGGCTCCCTCTTTTGAAAGGAAAAGTCTCAAAGAATTGCAACATACTTTAAAACCTCTACAACATTCAAGAAACTACCAGCTATTTTAAACACATATTGTGGGGGGGGGGGGGGGGAGGGGGGGAAAGAAGAAAGGAACACATACACCAAGTAAAAGTTTCTAAGTGACGATATATTTCGCAGTTTAATACTGTTAAGACTTCAAAACTTAGAACAACATAGGAAAACTGAATGGCTTGGAAAACTTCCCCTTGATCCAAGTAGCTTACAGAATTCATTTTTTTGTTTGTTTTTTTTTTAAATCTCCTCATACACAGCGGGGACAAGTAAAAGGAAGAGACAAATTCCTAAAGCCACTTCAAACTGAAGGGCTTGCAGAGAGAGAATTTGTTTTTCCAAATAATTTTTTTCTTATTACACCATTTACTAATTAATACTGATAAAGCTCACATGCAAAAACAATAAATACATTTTAAGAGTAAGACCTTTCACCATCCTCAACCATCTTTCAAACCATTTTGTGGAGGTGGGTGGTTGGTATTCTCAAACCAGAAATAAAGAAATGCTTCTTAAATTTCTAAAGGACATCAGATGGGTTTTGTGTCACTTAAGCACTGTGAGAAAACAAGAAAATTATGAAAACACACTGGGAAACAGATACCAGGGTGCAGCCTCTTGTGGCTTCTTTGGAAGAGGCCAAAAGCCCTTGGATGGGAATGACCTGCATTCCACTGAGCATGTATCATGGAAAGATCTGCAATATCACTGTTTTACTCATCTCGCTATTTTTTAAGAATTAAATGTCACCGTGCTGCCCACACAAGTGGACCAAACACTTGGGTATGTTGTAATCACTGGTGACTGCAGAAACCCTATCAGGGCCCAGCAGTTGGTGAGATCTGAGTTTATCCCCACATTTCCAGGTCACGGGAATGATACCTGCTCTGGTGGCCCCTATCTGGGAACCACCAAAGTCATCCTGTGGATTACACTGCTGGGAGGTCACATTTGATGGATTCATTCATGAATATTCATGATTAGCGAGTATGTAACAGTCACGTACAGACAGCTTCCTGGGGAGCCATTCGGCTGATGAGCAGCAATTCATTGCATGCTTGTTGAGCCCTGACAAGCGTCAGGTGGAAGACATGCACGTGGTGGCCGCAAACAGCAAAGCTGGAGTCAGCTAGGCTCTCCTTCCATTCCTTGCTAGCTGTGGCATCCTGGACAAGAGCGTCTAGCTCCTTAAGCTTCAGCTTCATCATCTATAAACTGGAGACAACGGTAGACCTACCTCAAAGGCTTGATGGGCTTGACCTTGTTACAGCATCAACACCCTATGAATGTCATGTCCTCCAGAGGCATTCCACTTTGCACCCTCCTCAAACTGGGTCAGATTTCTTCTCTGTACCTGGCAAGCTTTCCTTCATAGTACTTGCCAGTTTCTAACTATAAGTACTTTCCAGCCTGATGATGTGATTCACATCTCTGTCTCCCACAGGACTGCAAAATTATCATAAAGGCAGAGATTCTGATTTGTCTAATACAGTAGCATGTAATAGGTGCTCAATAAATATCTGCTAAGCCAATAAACTATGCTGGCAAATTCACAAAATAATACAGAGATGAATGGCCCTCGTCAAGCAGTTCCCAGGCCACTGATGCAGTTCTCAATGCTAGCTGCCTGTACAACCACGAGGGAGTCATACTGTTGTAATCCCGATACCTGGACCCTACTCTGGAACAACTCTTGGAGTGTGGGCTTGAGGGAATCCCTGGTTTTGTGTTTTAAGAGTTCTTCGGGAGATTTTATTATTTTATTTTATTTTTTGGCTGCATGGTGCGGCTTGTGGGATCTTAGTTCCCTGACCAGGGATTGAACCTGTGCCCTCGGCATGAAAGTGTGGAGTCTAACCACTGGGCAACCACGGAATTCCCTCTTCAGGTGATTTTTAAGGAAAAGCCAGGATTGAGACTCACTGGTCTAATGCAAGAGAGACTGGCCGACAATTACAATACAATGGGATGTATGTTTTCCTACAGCCGCAGAACTTCCTGGCATGATGGAAGTATCCTGTGTCTGTACCACCAAACATTTTAGCCACAGTCACACATGACTACTGAGGACTCAAAATGTGGCTACTGAGATTGAGGGCCTGAATTTTACATTTTACTTTAATTAATTTAAATTTAAAAAGCCACATGTGACTGGAAGCTTTTCTACTAGCTAGTGCAGACCCAGGGCAAAGTACACACAGCAACTCTGAATCCAGGTGGAGGGATTCAAAGCTCAGTCAGCTGTGGCCCCATCCAAGGGAGAGCATCATCTGGGAGAGGAGACAGCAACTAAACTCTGCACTCACCCATTCCACGCTCCACCTTACACACATGCAGGGACAGCCTCTCCCCACTGCCACGTCTAGGGCAGCTGGGAGCAAGCACAAGAGTCTTTGTGCGAGCTGCTGAGTGATGTGGTCCTTGTGGCCAAGGGAGGAAACGTATCTCGAGTAAGGACGCTTGGAAAAGAAAGAGTCACATGTAGCCCCGAGCAGAGCAAACGTGGCAGCAGCTCACAGCTGTAAATCAGAAGTCTTCCCTTTGTGACTCACAGGCATAAACCATAACATTATGGAGAACTGACATTTATTCCTGAGGCAGATAATGGCTCATTAAGCTCTGTATAAAATCAGACTGGTCCAACATTATTTGTAGAAAGACTGAATGAATACAGAGAAGGTACCCATGTTATTGACCTACCTGCCATTTTTTCTCATCCACTATGTGTTAAGCACATACTGCGTGGCAGGCAGTGTGTTAGGGGCCTTAAATAGTCCCTCATTTTGTCCACACATTACTCTGTAAATTAGATATTTTCTCCTTTGATGGTGAGGCAATTTAACAGTCACGGAAATAAATAATTTACTTGACTTTAACAGGTAGTGACAAAGCTAGGATTCAAACTTAGATCTACACTACACCTAAGTTTCTTCTTTAGAAAGTCTGTCTAGTATTGTATTATATGGATATATTGTTTATTTAACAAATGCCTATTCATTTTGTTTTACCAAATCACAGTCAACGCTTCAATGAACCTGCTTGTATATAAAGCATAACACACACACACATATAGAAAAGTACATAAATCCCCAGTATAGCATTTGATGAATTTTCAAAAAGTAGACTTAACTATGTAGTATCTTCCAAATTAAGAAACAGAACAATATGAGCACCTCAGAAGCCCCCTTGTGCCACCTCCTAGTTATTTTCCCCACTCACCTCCCCTATAAAGGGCTACTATCTCATGGGGGTTCATTAGAAGGAAGCCAAGACAGGAGCTACAAATTAGGTGTACAATCTAGGCCAAGACTTAAAGGACCAATTGGTCACTACAGAATCAGACAAAACATCATTCATCTACCTTAATTGGAAGTTAGTGTTTTACTGGATATAAAGAAATTAGAGACAGGTCTCAAGGAACCAGGGTACAAAATGTGTTAATTAGGATTATAGAGTGCTCTAAGCCTGGGGTTTTAAAGAAGACAAGACACAAATGATTCCCAGCTCTGATAAGGAGAGGAGGACCAGGAAGTTTTGCTTTGTTCCATGTTACTTTCAGCTCTATGATTTTATCACAATAATGAGTATAAATTTAAATAAAACATATAGAATATAAATGTATTGCATTTACTGAACTTCCATGAAGGGGTAGTCCTTTTACGGATATTGACGACTTAAATGCCTTCAACAACTCTGCAATATCACGATCCCTGTTTTACAGAGAAGGCGGAGGTTCAAAACAGTGAAGGAACCAGTTCAATGTCATGCTGCTGGTTAGGGGCAGAGCACGGATGCAAACCCACACCCTTCCAACTTCACAGTCGTGCCCTTTCCATGACACCATGCTGCCTTCCCCCTCCCAGGTGTTCTGTTATGTTACAGACAACTAATTTCTTAGAGACGTGACCTCTGGGAGAGCGAGCTGGTACTGCAATAACAATAACAAGAGATGTGAGTCAGAGACCTTGAAACTCATTTTATGTTTCCAAGCGTCTCCCTCCCTGGGGCGCTAGAACCTACCATTTCTTGTGATCACCTACTGTTTATCTTAATTCGGTTTATTTCTTCTTATCCACTGACAACATACTTTTCTCTCCAAGATGACAAAGTCTCTGACCAAAGCTAAAACATTTGGTGACCCAGGTTACCTGGCCTGCCCTGAGCCACAAGCAAAGACAGAGTTGGCAGGTCTGTCCAGGTTTCCATCTGGTCTTGTCCCCCATGTCTCCTTTTTCACCGCACGCCTGTCACCAATACTGATTTTCACATGTGTGCAGGTACACTTTGGATGGAAAAAACCCTCATGTGTTTAACTGAGGCCACTGAATTACAGTCTGACCAATCACACAAAGAGATTCATATATATCTCCTATGTCACTTGTGGCAAAATTACCTTTAACTCTACTAAGTTTTTCAATAAAACCCACTGCAATTAATGTTTTTCCTTCTTTTTACTTGGGAAGCAATAAAAGGTTTGGACTGAATATAGATAGAAAAAAAATAGAAGAATTGCTTTGACTTACTTGGTTTTCCATTTGCATCAAGTCTTTCATAAACTTAACATCTAACAACAGAAAAAACTGAAGAGAAATATATATAATTGGTGCTGTGCTGGTAAGTACTTACCTTGACCGGAATTGTATATTGCTTTTACAGACTTCTTAACTTTCTGTAAGGCTGTTCTATCTTGGTCTAGAGCCTAAAAGAGAAAAATGGGGGGAAAAAAGATGTTGTAAAATGTTGGCAAGTTAAAAAAAAAAAAAAGAAAGAAAGAAAAACTCATTCGTAACCGCATTTGTGTTGCTGAGCACTGCAGCAACAGCAAACCGGTGTATTTGTCAACAATGAACCACTGCAGACATGTGAAGTGCCTGGGATTTGAGTAGCTAGTATTTTTGGGATAAATGCAGTCACTCCACAAGCTCAACACTGGGTGAAATGGATAACCTGGTAGTCAGTTGGTAACCGTGGTAAGCTATGCACAGGAAAGAAAATATAAGACACCTAAGATCTGATTCCTTCACTTGGGGAGTTTACAACCTGGGAAGGGAGAAAGGCAAACATACGACATGAATGACGCATTCTCAGGGCATAAAACATATCTTATCACCTGATGGTAATTTCAGCCAGAAAGAAAACAATTTAAGGGAGTGTGACAAGTAAGAGTGACCTGAAGAGCTTCTCAAGTTTTTAAACCTGAGGATTCCTTTTAGTTAAAAGAAGAAATTTTTTTTGATGACATAATGCTGGATGTATTTCAAAAATCCTGTTTGTTAAAAAAACACAACAAGGAAAATGCTCCCATGATGCTGGTACGGCTTGTACATGATTTCTTAGGGGATCAATCAACACGCCCAGCGACCTACCTGTGCTACGACTGGGGAGGGGGGAGGCGTGTGGCGCCTGGGGGCTGTCACTCCTGCCTCTGAACCCAGGTGCTGGATACACAACTGTGTTTCATTTGTGAAAATTCATCAAACCGTGCACTTAGCATCCATACTCTTTTCTATGTGTGTATTACACTTCAAAAACAAGTCAATATAGATATACGCATGGCACGCTGACCTAACTTCCAAGAATTCAAGCCCCTCTCTGCTTTCCCAAGGGTCCCTGATCTGTTCACAGGCTGGGAACCCCTGGAGGGTGTGTCAAGATTTGGAGGGCAGGAGCAATAGCAGCAATAATAATAAACTTGTATAATAAAGTTTAAAAACATTAAGCGTGCACTCATCCGTTACATCATCTAAACCGCAAGACTTCAGATGAGGGAGCAGAAGCCCAGGAGGGTTAAGTGCTTCCTCCCTGCGGGGCACAGGGGGAGCTGCAGGGGGCAAGGAGACAGCCTGTTTGTTATTCCCCTTCTGCACCCGGGGTTCAATGGGCACTGCCCCCTTCCTTTGGCTCCTGTCCTCTCAGCATCAATGACTGGCCGGGTGAGCACGGCCCATGCTGGGCTCAGTCCTGCCTAAGATTTCTGGGCTTGGGAACCAGGAGCATAACCTGCAGCCCCTTTCTGATAATGCGAGCCTGGAGGCAGCCAGGGGTTCTGTTTCTAGCTGTGTAGAAGAATCTGGCCAGACAGGATGATGTTAACAGAGACAAAGCACCACAAACAAGAGGTGGAGGAGGTTCTGGTGGCAACTGAGTCCTTGTCTCCAGCTGTCCCCAAGGCTACGTCACAGCTAACCTGCCTGTAGACTGAGTACATGAGACAATAAATTTCTTTTGTCAGAAGCTAGCTGAAGATGATGCCTTAGAGGGCTGGGATGGGGAGGGTGGGGGGGAGTCATGGGGGGGGTTGTGGGGATATGCGTATAAATACAGCTGATTGACTTTGGTGTACCTCAAAAACTGGTACAAGAGTGTAAAGCAATTATATTGCAACAAAGAGCAAAAAAAAAAAAAAAAAAAAGAAGAAGCTAGCTGAAGTTGGGATTCTATCACTTGCAACCGTAAGTCCGAAATAACACAAGATAAAGTTTACTGAGCACTTACTACATCAGGCCTAACCTTGGTAGAGAAGACATATCAAATAGCTATCTTATCTCTTTGATTTACATCGTTACAAAAACCCTATGAAGTAGCATCTATATTTTTCAGATAAGGAGAGGTGACAGGCCTTCAATAAACACTTGTAGGAAAGGAAGGAGGGGGGAAATATTAACCAACTTGCTCTAAGAGCCAGAAAGTGCTAAAATCACTTTATACTAATGTCTCTTAAATCCCAAATCTAATGAGATGCTGGGATAAAAACCAGCATTTTCAGACCACAAGTCTAATGCTGTTTCTACTTTGTCCATCACTTACTTTGCACCTCCACAACTCTTGTCATAGCTGCGTCCCACCTGCACTTCTTTTTAATTAACATTTTTCTTTAAATCGATTCACATCTTTTTAAAAAACTTAAATATACTGTAAAGAGCTGGATCACTCACCATCAACAGAAGACACCCTAACAATGACTACGTACCTCCAATGACATAAAACGCTCATCTGTTCACCTCCTCCAATTACCTCATCTAATACCAGTGACACCGCACATCATATTTAAGGAAACAGTGTTTTTATGACACAGTTCCAGAGAAGAGACAAAGTTTGAGTTATTTCAAAGATCTGAGATTAGTTCTTTAGAGGAAAGAGGGAAGATAACTAACATTTTAATAAATGCGTAGTCATAAAGGGTGCTGATGTTTACACAGATTATTTCACTTAATTCTTACAAAACCCCTATGAAATAAGTACTATTACTGGATTCACTTTATAGATGAGGAAACAGAGGCTTAAACGTGTAACTTGCCCAGGTGGCAGAGTAGGAATTTCAACCCAGTTCTTCACAGTAAAACTCCACCTCCTAACCACTACCCAGTTCTGCATTCCAACGGTATCCCAAAGAACTGAAACTAAAAGCAGTCTCATCTTAAGAGAGGAGTATCCGCAAGTTTTCAGAGGCAAATCCGCGTTAAGAAATGACGAGATATTTAGGTTGCTAGGAGGGAAAGAGTAAATGCCAATAAGTGCAAATAAGCACTCACTTTAAAAGACGGGATCCAAAGAGTTTATCCTTTGACGAACTGCTTGTGTAGTAAGGATATTTTAAAAAATAATTCTACCACAGCCACCATTTTTAATATACATATTACTGCCATTTTTTTCTGATGAAAAACCTTGAGCTTCAGACAAGTAAAACAGCTTGCTGGGTGGCACACACCAGGTAAGAGAAGAACCAGCTTATGCTTTTTCAAACAAGCCACCTAAAAATCCATTGCAGAAGGCACGTTCATGTTTCTCCTGGATCTTACTACTTTTTAATAATTTTTGAGAAAGGAAAAAAGATCTCCTTCTGGAAGAAAATAACGTATCAGCTCAGCTTTGGGGAGTGATGACCATGAAGGATGATTCTACTCATAGAGAAATTAATGAGAGAGCTTTACTGTCCACGCACATTTAGAGTTAATGACTCCAAATAAGCAAAAGGCTGGGGAAAATTTCAGCGGTAACATTTTATGAGACCAGTTATCTGCTTTCTTTTTGCAGGAGGGAAAGTCTCAGAAATTTATGTTGAATTTTTACCAACCTGTCTTTAAACTAATAGGGTGTAAAGTTCAGGAGCTTACTTTTAAAGGTTTTTAATGACATCCACATTTGACAGCTACAGCCACCATTACATCTGGGTGACACTTCTCTTTTTACACTCTACTATTTGGCCATGGGCAAAAAGCAGCTGAATAAAATGCACTTTTAAGAGCTCTGTGTTTAAGAGAGCCAGAGAACACTGTCTTTCAATCAAACAAGGCTCCCTCCAGAAATAACACATGTCTAAACATGCTACAGAGCGCCATGCCCTCGACTGCCAGACAAGCAACGCCTGCAGTGACATCTTTTGAAATGTCCTGTATGTAAAACTAAATAAAGCTAAGACAAAAGTGGTGGATGAATGGGCTACAAAATTATCCTATCTCTCAACCCATTAAAAGTATGTTAAAATATGTGCCTGCGTTTGTAAGTATGCGTCTGAAGGTGAACGACCCAAAAGCATATGAGGTTGGGAGAGAAGGAGAGGGAGAGAGGAGGATGAATGAACCAAGACAGGAACCCAAGGGAATGTGCTGACTTTCCCCACCCAGAACTCTGCAATACAGCAGCTTTACCTTCTCTGCATTACTAAAGAGCAGGGGCATTAACCTAGAAAAGCACTTCCCATCTTTATACGGAGACATTTTACTTTTATTTCATGCACAGTCCTAACAAGTTTGGGCATCTGAATACACAGAGAAGATACAGGGTGTTGCAAATTAGAGAGACTGCTGGAGAAACCATACCGACAGAAGCTGACAACCAGAGGATTCTGAAAGATTACACAAACTGGACATAAGAATAAAAAAATTCCTTAAGAATCAGAGGCCATTCAGGGTAGGACATGGAACTTTTCGTTCCCCTCCAGGCCGAGCGACATGCCTGGGTCACAGCAGAGTGCAAACAACAGATGTTCTCAGAGATGCACAGGAATCCAGCTCATCTGTTCCCAGCTCAGGGCATGTGCACTAGCTGATCCTCTGCCTGCAACTCTCTTCCCTAAGCTCTTCAGATGACGGGTTCTTTCTTGTTACCCAGGCCTCAGGGTAAAAGCGCCTTCCTCCGAGAGGCCTTCTGTGGTCAACCTAAAGCAGCGGCACCCCCCCACCGCCTGGCACTCTCTCATACACGTTATGCTAGTTTCCCCACAGCACTACACACCCTGACACGATCCTGTTCACGACCTGCTTCCCATAATGGTATTCACCTCCCTCTGCTGGAAGAAGGGAAGCTCTGTGGAGACAGGGGCCCTGCAGAACCTGTTCGTGGCTGAATTCCCACTGCCGGTGCCTAGCAGATGGCAGATGCTCAAAATGCTTATGAAATGAAGTAACAAACGATGAATAAATGAATTCCTCGGCATTCTCAGCTCCCTAAACAGGAAAGGATGCAATGCAAGACTTCCCTTGAAAACGGCTGAGTAAAGTTTTGAAACTCTGGAATGGCCCTCTGGAATTCTTCCCCCCATTGGTTTCTGAGTAGCCAAAGTTTAAATATATGTATGTGTTAGATGCGTGTGTGTGTCACACATGTATGAGGGATATGACCACACAGTACCATGAGTAATGGTTTAACAGGACAGACAAAACTTACACATTTTAAGTTAGTTTTGTACCGTCAGATAGTTATTCTGGAAACTTCCTTAGAAGACATTTTAATCGAATATTGTACACCTATGTTAAATGGGCAATGGTAATAGACTGTTAATACTAAGATTTTCTATTTCAGAATTACTTTCTAAGTCTAGGGCACCTTCTTTTCAACATACTCAAGTGGGAAAAATGTGTCTTATTTTAGGTAGATGTGATTTTTGAAAATATACACGTCTTTGGCGCTAAATCTTATGAATATACTTAACGAGAATTGAAACTGGGTAACAACAAAACAACAGCATAGAATTCCTTACAGATGTGTCCAGGTAGACAGCCATCACACCTCCCACCTTCCAGGGATGCTGAGCGTTAAACAGATGAATGTACCTGGACGTGGTTGCCACAAAGCCTTGCACAGAGCAGGTGCTCAGAAACTGCTAGCATCTTTATCCTCACCTCTGAAGGTGCTTCCAAGAGACAGATTCCTGAAACATTTGGAGCAGTGAGAGCAAAACATCTCTGAAACAAGCACTCCTACTAGCAAAGTGATTTCTTCAATGAAAAGAATTTTTACTCACTTGGGGAAAAAAGAGGAGTGTTTCTATTTTATTATTTTAATAGCCATATTCAGGGAGGTAATTTAAAAAATGCACTTCGATAGATGCATCTGTCTTATAATCACCACAAAGCGAATGCTCTTCTTCTGTGTAATTCCTGTAACAGGACAATTGAGGGAAGACTACGCTGGCCTAATTTTGGTTCGGAGCCTGACTGCTTCAGCCTTCGGCTTGTTGAGGAATCCCCCCCACCTTTCGGGGAGGAGGGAGATGCCTAATTAACATTCTCATAAACTCACTGAGGACGAAACAGTGATAGAAGCTCTCATGCAGCCTCACAGGCAAATCAGTACATTATTTATCCATCACAAGACCGCACAGACTGGAATGTATCTGTATAACTATAATGGGAACCAGGATATGAGCCCAGAGAGTAACCTAATGTGATAAT
Source organism: Hippopotamus amphibius kiboko (assembly GCF_030028045.1). Taxonomy (NCBI): domain Eukaryota; kingdom Metazoa; phylum Chordata; class Mammalia; order Artiodactyla; family Hippopotamidae; genus Hippopotamus; species Hippopotamus amphibius. The sequence continues at coordinate 163,907,409 of NC_080190.1, forward strand.
GAAGGACGCTGTGAATACATGAGCTGGAAGGGAGAGTGACCTTGTCATTTCCTCAAAAGTGAGGAGGGGGCGGGCAATCCATGCAAGTTTCTGTTCTGAGGCTCAAACTTGGGTTTTTATATCATCTGCTCACTTATTCATCCATTAACTCTTCCTGGCACAGAATGGACCCTCCTCTGGGCCAGGCTCTGGCCTAAGTGTGAAAACCCATACTGTGTCTGCCTCTGCTTCCCCAGCTGCATCTCCCACTTCTACCTGCTACCACGAAACAGCAAAACCCTTCACTAAAGTCAGTGGGAAGCCTGGTACTGCTTTTGATAAGACTGATGAAGGAAGTTACTCATAAAATATTAATCCTTGATACCCTGGGGTTTTAACCATACTTCCCAAATCATTCTACTCTTTACCTTGAATGTTAGGTGTTTAATACCCGTGTCTCTTCCCTACTTAGTCAACTAAAAGCTCTCCAAGGATAATACTTATATTTGTTTCTTTCTTAACACAGACGATGCTCAGTAAGAATTTGCTCTGTTGAATGAAAACACAGACACACACAGACACACACACACGAGGAAGGAAGGATGAATGAATCCACCGTTCTCAGAATAAAACCCAGGTCCAGTTCATTACTGCTGGCCAGGCCCTATGTGATCCAGCCCTGCTGCCCTGACTTCTGTTCCCACACTCTCTACTCCTCACCTCTGAGCCACACCCACAATCTTTCTGAACCCACAAGCTTGCATCCACCGGAGAGCTTTTGCAACTGCTAACATCTCTGCTGAAATCCTTTTCTCAAAGCTCTTCCCCAGATCAAAAGGGGCCTGGTCTGCTCTCCCGCTCTCTCTCTTTTTCAGCATTCAGCTCAAATGCTGGAAACACAGCCCCTATTAATCTGAGAAGTGGAAGTACGGGGCGCTGAGAAGCATCCTGTGTGTCAGCTATACGACATGAGCAGCAGCACAGGATACCTGCAAGCAGAGGAAGAGGGACATGGCAACAGCAGCTCATATGAAAGGAAGAGGTAAAGATGTTATCGCTTGTTAGTTTCAAGATTAACATGAGTTGAATGAGGCTGCTACACAAGGGGAAATGATCAACCTAAAATAAAATCTGATTTGCATAACACAGCCAAAAAATGGAAAGTTGACAGGTCATCCACAGATACCTCTTTACCTGTGCTATTTTAGATTATAAGAAGTGTTAAGATTCAGACTCTCCTATATTCATACAGATTTCAATCAGAAACTTTTAATGTCCTTACTCTACCTGTAGCTGCATGGCTGCATAAAATTGAATCTGACCCACAGGCAGCAAAGATCTGCAGGTACAAACTACTAAGGGTTTGGGCCCCACTTGGTAAGTCACTGCACAGCTCAGATCTGCAGCAGAGTCAATGGACCACTTTCAGCAATACTTCCTGAATGATTCTGAGGCTCTAGTCCATGCAAGAAAACAGCACCAACCTACCAACTTTCCAAGTCAAAGATAAGCCACTGTGTAAAAACTGTGACTCACAAAAGTCCCCTTTCCTGTGTAGGCACACATTACCCCTTAGGTGCACACACATCTTGAGGGCGGGGACTAAGCTAGGCCCGGTGTTAAACACGTGTGAGTCAAACAAATCTGCCTAAATTAAAGGTGTACAGAACAGCCCCGGAACTCACAGAATGCTGCCATGTATTTCTCACACATTATTACTTTAAAAATCTAAGTGTTTCTCACAATCCCTTGCTGTCATATTCAAGACTCTTTTCTTCCCTAAACCACTCCCATTCTTGCACTGATGTTGGGATCAGAAGTGTGAACAGAGAAAGTGGAACCGTCCCCTTTAAGACCCTTAAAGGCAAACCTGCCATCACAAAGCACAGCCATCCCAAACATTCACTCTGCAATAAGACCCTAACCAACTGGAAGGGCTAAGCCCAGTCTTGCTTTTCTCCGCGAAGCTTGGTCTCTGCACCTAATGGCTAGAATCCTCGCTGGCCCCACACTACCTGGCACTGTTACGACAGAGGGACCCCTGTTCCACAGGGTCACCGACATTCCAGCATTCAACCACGTGTGGGCGGGAGCAGCCTTTGCTCTGCTGTGCATCCCAGCACTGGTAGCAGCAGGAGCTGGCTGTGGTGCCAGGCGCCACGTTGAGAAGTAGATGCTGTAGGTAAGAGCTCAGACTGAGGCCGGGGAGACAGCGCACCACTTCCTGCTCGCTCCGTGGGACCTGCTCAAGTGAGTCATTCTGTGATACCCGTGCCCTCCTGACACAGTGTTTCCTTCTCGCTTCCTTCCCCTCTCACTGTCCTTAGAGTCGTATACCGGCCCGTTCTCACCTCCCTTCTCCACCACATCCACGAGGATGGTGATGATACAAACCACAGGCACGTGTTTCACGTGCGTTATCTTATTGAATCCTCGCAGTAAGCTGCAAGGAGCTTTCTGTTACCCATATCTTATGGAGAAGGAGACTGAAGCTCAGGGTGGCCCTGGATCCTGCAGCTCGTCAGAGCCAGAGCCAAGATTCAAGCCTGGGGGACGTCCCCAGTGGCGCAGTGGGTAAGAATTCACCCGTCAATGCAGGGGACACAGGTTCGATCCCTGCTCCGGGAAGATCCCACATGCCTTGGAGCAACTAAGTCCGCGTGCCACAACTACTGAGCCTGTGCTCTAGAGCCCATGAGCCACAACTATTGAGCCAGCGCGACCCAGCTACTGAAGCCCGCACAGCTAGAGCTCGTGCTCCACGACAAGAGAAGCCACTGCAATAAGAAGCCCGTGCACCACAATGAAGAGTAGCCCCCAATCTCCACAACTAGAGAAAGCCCGTGCGCAACAACGAAGACCCAACACAGCCAATAAATAAATAAATAAATTTATTAAAAAGAAAAAAAAAAAGATTCAAGCCCAGGTCTTCCTGACCCTCCAGCCCGTGTTTGTAAGTATCACACTTGCCAACTTTCTAACCTGACACAGTGGGGTCCGGAGGACGGAGGAACCTTTAAAAGACAAAATCAGCCAAGGATTCACTAATCAGGCCACGAGACTAAAAATGTCAAAACCTTTTCCTTCCCATTCTAGGGCTTCTCTGTGAAGGAGCCAAAGAGGAATTGAGATCAGCACTTTGCTTGGGAGCCTAAAGCTGCTCTTTAAGGAGGCGGAGGGGACAGAAGCAGAGTGGCAGGAGGTCACCCTGCAGCTCGCTGGGGCTGTGCCACCTGAGCTGCCCACCAGCCACTTCACGTGGGTCCATCCGCTAATCAAGCGCTGTGCGTGGCGCGGCAGCAAGGAGTCAAACCCACAGAGAGGGTTTCCACTCGGCTACAGGTGCACCTGCGAACGGCAGAGCAGCCTTCGCGGACTTCACTGAGAGCTAGACTGGACGCTGGGCGTCATGTGCACTAAAACTGATCGCTGGCATGTGTGCCCCCACCCAGAAAACAGGCAAGAGATCAGTAACTAGTCACAACAGCACATGGAGATGCACAGGCTTGTGAAGCCTCTAGGTGCTCCTTAAAACATCAATGACTGAAAAACACCACTGAGAATGACTGGGAGAAAAATCCTTGAAAAGACCTTGGGGTCAGCAAAGAAAACAGGAGCTTATTTTAAGAAGAGGGACAGCTCCTCCACTTGGTACTTCTAACATGGCTCTGGTCCACAGAGAGGTCACTTTAGTCCCTGCGGAGCAATGTGAGAGTCATGGAGAGGAATGTCCAGAGATGGGGCGCATCTATCCGTAAATACCTACTCCTCCCACAGACCAAGGTCCATACTAGATGTGGGGACACCCGGCACTGACCAGACAGTCCTCTTCTTCAAGGAGGGAGAGACAGGAAGCAACGGAGCACATACCGACGTTTCTGAGAGGAGAGATGCTTGGCGTTTAGAAGCATCGGGGAGGCCAGGTGGCCGAAGCACATGGCCGTGCGGAGGATAAAGAGACGGATGGGGGCCCAGACTGCACAGGGAGGAGAGGCCACGGGAAGGAGTCTGGGTTTTATTCTGAAGGCAAAGGTTAGTCAAAGATGGGGCTGCTGGAGTTTTATGAGAACAAGGCGATTACTCCTGAATGTCAGAAAAAATGCCTCTGGCTGATGTGTTTGGAATGGAAGGTAAAGGAGCAAGCCCAGAAGGGAAAGAGCCAATCAACTGCGCATTTCACAAACAGAACTTCTCTTAGGTCTTTCTGCTGGGGCTCAATCCACTTCCTCCTCTCGGATCACACCCCGTATTTAAGGCTTCCTCCAAAAATACTCCTCCCCCTCCACACCCCTCAGTGCCTCGGTGGATGGCATCAAGACGCTCAGCTGGACCCGAGAGGCCAGGAAACCCTGCCAACCCCACCTCTGCAGCAGTTCTTAAACCCATCCCCACGGCTCCTGCCTGACTTCAGGACTAGATCATGCCCCAGGAGGATGGAGGAGCCTTTCTAAACTATGAATCTGACTGTGTCACTCTCCTGCTTTAAGGCCTAGAATAACACTCAGACCTTAGCCATGGCTCAGACCCCAGCCATGACTCAGAAAGTTCTCTCCGCCTCCCCCCACACTGCTTCCGCAGACTCCCCTCTGCAGCCCACTGACCTGCGTCTCCTCCCACCTTTCACTCTATGTTTCTGGCAGCCTAGATACATGGTACCCAAATGTACTAAGTGCCTGTCTGGCCTCTGTGACTCCGGAGATGCCAATTCCAGCAGCTACAGTTCTCTCCTTTCTCAACAATACTTCTACCTTTGGCCTTTTCTTCACCATCTTAACAATCTTACGAATGCATGCTCAACCTTTAAGATTGAGTTTATCATCTCTTTTGTGATTCTCCTTCCTGGTGAGAAAGAATCTCTCTTCATCCTGTAGCGCTGTGACAGTACTTATCATAATGACTTTTTCCCTTACATTTCTATCTTCAACAAATGGTAGCTATTAATCCTTCAAGATAGTACATATGTATGCATTTCCCTGCCCCAGTTGTAGAGCCAGCTTCCCGGCCCCGCCCCAGGACTGCACGTGTGTGACCACTAGACCTAGCTGTTCACAGTGCACAGACAGGACCCCACACAGGATCTGGGTCACCTGGCAGCTAACTCTCACTCCACCCCTCAGACCTCTCGGGTTCCCAGCTTTCTAACCTGTAAATTTGGAAGACTTCTAAAGACCAATATGCAGCTCTTTTGGCTCTGATTTTTTTGAAAGCCAACCATTTTCAAGTCCTAGAGACCATATCCTACCACTTCAACTCTCTTAGCACATTAGATTTTGTTTTAAAGAAAAGACACTTTAATTTTTTACAAGTAACAACAACTGGCATCAACAGTGATTGACCCTGGGAAGGACCTTATATTTAAGATCTCTATGCAATTAAAAGGATAAACCATGGCTTTGGTCTCAGATTCCAACTCCGGTCATTTCTGTGTCCTTGTTTTGTGTTCTTCAAGAAATGTTTTAAAAAGTTCATCTTGAATGTTGTATTCAAAGACTCTATCAATCATATAAAACAAGTATTATTAATGCCTTTTTAAAGATGAAGACAATGAGTCAGAGCAAGCGCCCAGGGCCAAAAACCAAGGCAAAGGCAAAACCAAGGCTTTTCACTCTAGAAAGTCTAACTCCGAAGTCTGTTCTTTCTGCCACATCGGACTGCCTCTCCAATTAAAAGACGTATTTTATTCTGTTTCTTATGATGCTCAAGTCTACCACACACTAAGCTTTCTATAGGTGGCTCAATGCCCAGCTCCTGAGGACAGAAGTTCTACAGGAGAAGAAGCCATGAGCACTGGTGACAGCCCTAGCTCAGCCGAGTTTCGAACCCTCAGAGCTGCCGACTGTAGATCTGGCCATGGTTAAGTGGTGGTTTTTACAAAGAAAGACGGGCCTAATTTGACAGAGGAGATCGAGAAACTCCAGCTCCACATGTGCATGAAGGTGATTACTGAAAATGAAGGACCGTTTCTTGTGAAAAAAACAACAAAATGGATTCAAGCAGCATCTCCCACACTGCAATCTGCACAAAACTATTTCTGAGGTGCTGGAAAGTATTCTGGGGAAAAACAGGCCATGACAAATTTGGAAAACACCGTGTGCCAACCATACCGTTCTTCTGGATACCCAAGGCACACCAGAATATCAGAGACTGGGATATTTCAAGGAAACATGTTTAAAACCCAGCAATTCTCCATTAAAATAGCTCAAATAATTAATTAAAACCAAATTTCTTTTTGGCACACCTCTGGAACAATATTTGTTGGAACATCAATATGGAAAATCCCATATTTTAAAAAAATCTAATAAACTTAAGCCTCAAAAAATGTACTGTGTATATCAGTGAAGAGGTCTAATGATGTTCGCATCTCAACAACAGATACCATCAGGAAAAAGTCAAGATAAAAACTAAGGAAAAAAACCAAGAGAAAACAACAACAAAAAACACCAAACCAAATAAACAAAAAACAAAAACAAACCAAAAAACCAGACAAAAGAACTCAGAAGGAAAAATAATCACAAGAAGAGGGGAAAAAAAAAGTTGACATCTGTAGGACTTTAGTGTGTGGAATTAGTGTGTGGAATTCTTATTTTGATGCTATCTCGATCCAGAAGAATGAGGACAAGAGACATAAGAAATTTTAAAAAAATAGTAAACCTATACAAAGAATTTCCATCACACTGATATTGTAAAAAAATAGAAAAGGTAATAAAAACAACGAATAGATAGGCTTCAGAGAAAGAGTCCCAATTGGTATGTGGGACAAATTATATTCCAAGTCATAATACTGCTCTTTCACTTGACACAGAAATCCCATTCCTGATAACTCCTATCAAAACAACCCCACCACCCCCACCCCCTCAAGAATAAATAAAAAGAAGACACTATAAAACACATTACCAGGTTTTACAGTACAAAAAGCTAGCAATTACCTAAATCCAACAACGGGGAAATGGCAAAGTAAAACAGGAAACAAATAGGAGGGCCTGGTCACTAAAAAGTATGTTTGTATAAGGATAAGGACTGCCATTTACTGAAGGTCTAGTGTGTAAGATGTGCAAACACTAGGAAATTCCAATATTTGCCATGTAAAATTACAGATATTATAAAGATGTGAATCATCTAGAAATACAAAGTTTAGAAAGGTTAACAGAGATGTTTAAAAGCTGTTGCTACCTTGGACTGCTATGATTAGGAACTTTTTTCTTTTAAAATAATTTCCATAAGCAATATTATAAGGTTGATGTAGTACTTAGATTTTTTTAGAGCCTTTTTAACAGTGTTGTGTAATACATTCAATATCAGCTTTTCCCTCAGCAATTGCAAGAGATCCAACAAGATGCTAACTTTTATGGAAAGTGAGGGAGAAACAGTATACACTCTCAGTAATTTCCTTGTTGCCTTGCAAACTGTACATTTAAAAAATTAGTAGAATATTGTGTTTCAAGAGCTCCTGTCGGGGGCCAAAAAGAAAACTGTAATCACAGCAATTACCTTGTGAACCTCTAATTTGAGTTGTAGTTCTAAAGTTCGGAGGAGCATACCCACCCACAAGCACCATGGCTCTTTCATCTTGAAGTAATTTCAGCTCCATTCTTAAGAAAATAATAATTATAGGTACAACAAGGTATTTAAAGACCAAAAAAATAGTCACGAAAACACCATTTTCCATGTTATAACCTACTGAGAGTTCCTTAAAAGAATTAAAACCTAGACCGGAAAGGGGTTTCCTGAGTCCCGTCTTTTCAGGATGCTGAGAATTTATCAGGAAGCTACCTCCAAACAGAAAAAGTGTTTTCACTGGAGAACAGATTAGGAACCACAGAGCTACTCAGCCTTTTAAATTCCTACCAGTTCTGAGGTTCTATAATGTCCTACTAAGCCATGTGTCTGGGTCCTTACCCAATGATTCAAAATACGCTGCTGATGACTTAGAGTCATTTAGACTTAATCACACAATCGTCTCTAAAGTGGAGAAGCACGTAACTGCTGATGAGATGCTCGGCAAACGTGGTGGTTAAGAGCAGAGAATTTGGAGCCAGACAGCCTGGAGTCAAATTCTAGCTCCACTGCTTATTAATGATACAATCTGGGCCAGTTACTTAATCCAGCTGTGCCTCAGTTTCCCCACCGGTGATCCATCTCACAGAGTTACATGGATTAAGTGAGGTAACCACACAGGTGAAGTGCTCGGAACCGAGCTGGGATCAGAGGCAGAGTCAACAAATGCTCGCTAGAATTTGCAGGTGCAGGTACTTGGACTTATTTTTTCTAAGGTTCCCATGAGGTATATAGTTAGCTAGAACAATTTTTACATGGCTGGTGGTGCTACTAAAGAAGAGGGAGAGGCAGATGAATAAAATCTCCCACACAGACTAGTTCTTCAGATCAGTGACCTCCCTACAAGGCACATGGGATAGTCCACTGTGGTACTGGGTGGGGAGAGGAGTGCCACGGGACAGAACTCCTGTTTGTATTGTTTTATGTTAATTAATTAAACAATATTAGTACAGAAGAGAATGTATAAATGTATATAAGTGCATATGCACATGGGATGCACGCTTAAAAAGGTTTACAAATGAGATGCAGAAAAGTTTGGAAACCACTGCTCTGTTAATGAACACTAGGATTTTACTTAAGTACGAACTGTGAGAAATGTGGAGTTGAGACAACAGTGTGGCCCAGGGGCTGTTTGCTGTCTGCACACAGAGAGGAGATGACAGCACTGTCCAATGTTTAAAAGCATGGTGCCAGAAATGCCGATGAGTTTTTCTCAAGTAGCAGCAACCAATCTAATAATGTTAACTTAGAACTTGGAAGGGCATTGAACAGCACTAGCGTTATTTCAGAATAAAAGAATATTCCCTCATGTATTTTCGTGCTACTTTTATTTTTCTGCATCTGATTTCCCCAATTGCCCAAATATTATCACAGTCTTTCCTTTTTGAGGGAATAAAGGCTCAGAGAGACTAGGCGACTTTTTATAAGCGCACTTGGGTAATAAATGTGGAGTCAAAACTCATCTCCCAAATCAGAATATGATTTTTTTAAAATTACACTAAATTTCTGTAATCTTGTTCTGTACTCCTGAAGCTATTACACTGCTAAAACCACATAAAAGTGATTTTTTTCCCTAGTCTTCTGTCTCCTACCACAAGACACTTAGGAAACATGCTTTACTGGCAAAAAGAAAAACTTCAGAAAAATTTGTTTTTTGTTTTTAACATAATACAGAGCAAATGGAAAATAAAAATTCTAAACTTTAACCATAATTTCACAACTCTAAAGCACTATTCTCTTTTTTCTTGACTTGCCATCTTTGTTCATGTTACATGAACACTGTTCCATGCAATCTGTATTCTGCTTTTCCACTTAATATTGTACTACAAACACTTCTGCTTATCTTTCCTGCATGGGCACAGCCATTACTATCTCCGCCTTCCATCACTCCAATATGTCATCCGTCTCCTATACATTTCTCTTGTTGAAAGCTAACTTAATGGCCAGTTTTTTCACTTTCTTAAGTAAAGGTATTTAAGACCTACTTTTCAGCATGGTTGTCAAATAATCAAGTTGCTTTTAATAAGGATAATTTTAAGTTGTGTATGTTTTTAAACATGCTTATGAAGTACCAGCAGGCACTAATGGTATCTTTTAGTATATTAATAATTCACATGCCCCCAAGTCACAACACTAACAAAAGGTCTTTAAGTTTTTGACTTCTAAAAAGCTGTCACATACCAGAAATGTCACAAAGATCTAACTAAGCCTCTTGCAAATTATAGCTGAGTGCTGTTTAGGAAAGTGGTTAACTCAAAGTGTTAGGCATCTTAAAAGGGTGCAGCGGCTAATGTGTAACGCTCCCCATTCTACCCCCACGCCTCCCAGCTGTCCTTTACAGGCACCCTTTCCAATAAAGCTCCCTCAGCACAGCCTATTCAGACGGATGCTGTTAGGAGAATGCTCACAGACCCCAGGACCCACCGATTCAGTATTACTTGAGGAAAACAGGGATGAGGTACCAGAGTTTGCTCTGAAGCACAAATGAATATTATGCTCCACTGGGCGCTGCTTCCATTAAAGTAAATCTTCCTGTTTACAGGAGCTGAAGAAGTTTTCCATAAACTAAACCTTTGAAATGAAACCTTATTCCCTCAAAGATGCACGCATTAACATTTCAGAGATGCTTTCTTCAACAGGCAGCAAGTTTTGTTGTTGCTTTATCAGAAGGAGTCCTTTTGTAATGTAAATGATACCCTCCTACATTCAGACCGAGCTTGCTTGAAATGGGGCTGCATCTACAGAGTATTTGGAAAACAACTTGAACCTCCACTCTATGAATTCATTCTTCTGGCAAATACCTGGTGGGAACATCATCCCAGAGTCAAGGAATACAGAGATGGTCCCTGACCTCAGGTATCAGGAGGGATTACTCCAGTCACGTTTATTATGTAGCTAGATACAGAGTGTTTTTAAACATGAATGCTTCTCTAGAATATGACATTTGGGGATAAGTATGCCAAGGCAAAAATGTATTTACCTAGAAATGAAGCATGTAGTAAACTTTATAAAATGTTTAAGAAAAAAAACATAGCTTGAAGCAAGGAAGGATAAAGAAAATTCAGTCTCCCTGATAAATATATATGAAAGCTTTTATTAAATTACATTTTGTGGATTGAGTTATATTGTAAAGGGAGGAGACAAATTCCCTTAGAATGATTCTTTAATATGCTGCTGGGAGTAAAATCGAAGGGATACTAATGGTTTAAGAAGTGGTCTCCATTTCAAATACCAACATTAAAAAAAAAAGAAAGTGGAGTACTAAGGCTCTAAGAAAGCCATCAGCTTATAATCAACAATTTTATAAAAACTAAGTTGTTTTCCAAATGTCCATGCTGATTGTTCAGTAAAGTAACATGTTCAATGGCCATTTCTTGGGGAACCTGAGTGAGCCCAGTGCAGTAACTACAATGCATACCCTCGAGGAAAGCTTTCCCTCCTTTTTAATTTTTTTTAAAATTTATTTATCTATCGGCTGCGTTGGGTCTTCGTTGCTGCGCACGGGGGCTTTCTCTAGTTGCAGTGAGTGAGGGCTACTCTTCATTGCGGTGCATGGGCTTCTCAGTGCGGTGGCTTCTCTTGTTGCGGAGCAAGGGTTCTAGCCATGCAGGCTTCAGTAGTTGTGGCACATGGGCTCAGTAGTTGTGGTGCACGGGCTTAGTTGCTGGGTGGCATGTGCGGTCTTCCCGGCCCAGGGATTGAACCTGTGTCGCCTGCATTTGCAGGCAGATTCTTAACCACTGCACCACCAGGGAAGCCCTCCCCCCTTTTAAATACATTACGGCTGCAACTGTGACCCTTAGTACAATGTTGAGTGACTTTTACTATCTAGATACCCCAGAGATCCTCCAAATGACTCCACTTCTCAAAAGTGAACAGTGTCCTCATTATCCAGTGACAAGGCCCACGACGAACTCACTAGTGGTCCAACTCAGTCCCTGTCAAACCACAATAATTAAGTGGGGCTTGGCTAACATTTCACACAACCCAACTTCGAAGGTGTGGTACTTCAGGATGAATATTTCATTCCATGAGTGTTCATCTGACGGCTGAAGTTGGAAAAGCACAAGGTTTTACAGCGGTCACATATTTAGAATATCCTTAGAGAACTGTTCACTTAGATCAGCATTTCTCCAAAGCTATGTCCAACTAGCCCAATTAATGCTGCGAGAAAAGGGGGATCTACAGTCAGGAAGTCTGGGAAACGCTCCACACTGTACCCCCTTTTGAAGATTCACAGAGCATTAATGCTTATGAAAAGCCCATGAGATTCCTGTTTCTTTACCTTTTTTAACACAGTATTCTCCAAACTTACTGGCCTCAAGAGCACACTTTCCACCTCTATCCTTTTTTACAAGTACCCACTAACATCTCAGAACTAGTTCTGCACATAGCACACTTTGGCTAACACAGACTTGGATCATAACGTTCCAGAAAATCTGTTATAATTTATAGCAGAGAAAGCAAAAGGTGGCTCACAGTCTAAATTCACCTTGCAAACTGTAAATTTGTAAATTTTTAAATTAGCTTCCAAATATTTTTAAAACTTGGGAGATGTAAAATAAAAATTCCAAAGTTCAACTTTCCCTATAAAATGCCGTGGTTGAGCTGAACGCACCTCTTCCCAGGAACGACCATCAGCAGGGCCTCAGGAGGAGGGCCAGTCTAGGGTCTCCAGCTGCCACGGAACCACCAGGTCTATGCTGGTCACTCAGGCCTGGCCCCAGTGTCACAAGGGCTCCTACAAATTCTCCTCGTGTTCTGGGCAATGGCTCTGCGATGCAGATGTCAGGGCATGTTGGGATGTGGAGGAGAAGGTCACTGTCGATCTGCCCATCCCTCCAGTCTATCTCCTCCACGAAGGTTTGCCAAGGATAATCCCTGTTTACACCCACTGCCCTTGCATAACGAATAACAGAGCCACCCTTACTCTCACCCCATTCTAGTTATACGGTCACTGTAGCTGTGAAGCCTTCCCAGACCTGACGTTCACTCACCTCCTCCATGCTCAATCCCATGGACGTATTTTACTGCCTCAGAATATCCTTCAGTACTTCCCAATTGTTTCATGTGAGCCTTGCAGAAACCAAACAGACATCAGAGCCCAGATGAGCTGGGTCTGATTCCAGGCTCTGCCTCTGAACGGCTCTGTGAGTACAGACAAGTCCCCTAACGCCTCTTGGATTCAGGACCTCTATTTCACAGAGCTCACAGGACGATCAGGGATACAGCAAGTGCTTGGTAAACAGCAGAGGTTCAATAAATAGTACTTTTAAGTTTTGAGAATATAACTCCATGAAATTATGTCTCTCTCTCTCAGTTCTTAAATTTCAAATGCAATGGTTTGGGTTTTCATGGTAGATACATATATATGATTGCTGACTGACCTGCTGATTTCTTCCTTAAAAAAAAAAAAAGCCAAGAAATGCCTTTGTCTCAATTTTCATGTTTCTTTAATTTTTCCAATATTGGGTTAACTGGTATGGGAACATTTTCCTTATTTACTCCATCAATTTCAAAACTAAATTCCGGAAGGGCATCTGTCCATTTAGTTATGGAAATTTTTTTTCAAATGTTTTGAAAGCTGGGGGTAAGAAGAAAAAAAACTTCTCCCCACAGAGTATGGTTCACAAAATTCATGACCTGAGTTGATTTAGGAAATAACAATCTGCCTGTAATTTAGAGAAATAAAGTCATGACTCATGCACTAAGATGAGCTGGGTTTTCTCCCCCCCTCCATGCCTTGGGATTACTAAACATCAGAGAGCTTTCCCTTGGGATTTTCCCCAAAGTCTTTATTTGTTCCCAACCAGCTTCAAACATTCTCCTGTTTTCCATTCCTTTTAAATTTGTCCCCTTTCATTTCGGCTAATAACAGGGGTAATTTCTCACGAGTTTCTTGCTATGGAAAGAAAACCTCAAAGTGGATGCTTAAATGCTTAAAGTTCACTTTCAACCCTCGCCAGACCTCTTTTGTGAGACTCCACTGGAACCGCCTGGATGCAAGGCCTCTCCTGCCCTCCGACTTTTCTCTCAAGTCTGAAGCTAATATTCAAGAACAGAGGGGGCAAAACAAAAGAGAGCAGGGCTCTGAGCCAGCAAGTGCCTTTTATGGGTTGGCTATGACTACAAAATTTTCAAGCAAAATTAGCATAAATGAGAAGCGCTGTTTTTAAAATCGAACCTAGTGAACCATCATGATCTTGTCATGCTTGCTCACTAATTAGTGATGCCACATTGCCCCACATGACTTTCATACATTTTGGTTTCTGATAATGCACAGGAAAGGGGAGGGGGAGGGGGGGAATATCTGCATTACCGTGTCTTCACCTGAGAGAGATATTACAGAAGGTTGGGTTAGAGCTGAGTGCAATGAACCTCACACTTACAGGGCAAGAGTTCCAAGAGGCAAATTGTATGCATGTGGCTACTTCTTGGGTGAGAATTAGGAAATATCAAAGCTTTCAGATTAACTGCATCTCTCTCTTAGCCACCAGCTGTACTAAAGATTATTAAAAACGCCCCACCAAGTGACGCAGCCCTCTTCAAAACCTCTCTGGGGTAATGAATAGAGGATGTGTTACGATTTCTTTTTTTCTTTTCTTTTTTCTTTTTTTGAAAGGGAAGAAAAAAAGCCAACCAACATTGTTCACGAATCCAGTTAGAGGAGAAAAAGCCAAGCGTCCATATTTTCCTTTCCAGTCAGTAGGCACGCCTAATGTTTCTTGTTACTTCTGTGACACTAAAAGGTCTTTCCAACTGAAGTGTAACGATGACAATCACATCTGTAAGATCGGAGAGAGTGTGCCCTCTGCTATGGGGTAGATCCTGCATTAGCAGTCTCCTCCTGCCAAACCACTGACCACTCTCTGTCCCAAACGGGTCATCCACCTGCTGGGCTACTAGGACAGGAGCTCTGGGTGAGCAGGTGTTGGTCTACTTCCTGTGTAGCCGCTGAGGTTCAACTAACCTCTATGCTAACAATGTTTCAGCCGCTTTTCCCTATTTCTAATAGCCAAAGCTCATCATCCCATTTCACTGAATTGCAGAGCTGGGAAGACCTTAGAGATTACATAGTCTCTGTACTGCCACATTTTATTTTATTAACTGAAGTATAGCTACCTTAGAATGTTGTGTTAGTTCCAAGTGTACAGCAAAGTGATTCAGTTACAGTTCAGTGATTCAGGTATATTCTTTTTTTAGATTCTTTTCCGTTATACGTTATTACAAGATATTGAGTCGAGTTCCCTGTGCTGTGCAGTAGGTCCTTGCTGTCTACCTATTTTATCTACAGCAGTGTGTAATCTGTTAGTCCCAAGCTCCTAATTTATCCCCCCCACCCCCGCTCTGCGACATTTTATTTTAAAACAAAAGCAAACCCTGAAATCTTGAGAGCTTACATGGCCTGCCCAAGCTCACACAGGACAGTCTCACACCACGACTTAAGCCCACGTCTGTCTCCTACCCCTGTGGCTTTTCCCTCTACCAATATGCAACTGGAGTTCCAGACCAGCCCCGGGACGGCACTCACGGTCCTCAGCTTGGAAGGTCAGTGGGTGTGAGAGGAGATGCTGGGAGGACCCCATGACTGGAGCAAACATGGGCCAGTCAGGCCTCTGAGGGGCCCCGCTGGGTCTGTGTGCTGAAGCACTCGCCTCCTCCAGCCCGTGGACTGTAGCATAAACAGGGGTATGTGTGCCAGGGGCACCCGCCCGCTGGATGAGCACGGAGCCTCTTTCCAGGGCACTATATATATATATATATATATAAACTACATATAAACTATACTATGGTGCACAAAGTCAAATCTGCTTTTCACTCAAGATAAAACCCAACACTTTCAAGGAAATTTCAAGGCCTCTTAGGGTCTCCCACTACCCAAGGAACCTCATGCAGACACATAATCTACGACTCAATTATACGTGTTCAGAAAAAGTGTGGAGTGGGAGAGGTATTACTAGTTAAAAGTGTGGGTGCTTCTACCCTCATAAGCCCCAGTGTGAGGAGGCCAGGCCACTGAAATTGTGGAAGATACATTAAAGAATCTGCTGATCCCTTAGTTCCCGCAGCCTTGCCTGTTCCAAGGATCTCGGCAGCTCAGAATTGAGTCTGGCATTTATGAAACGTGTATGTATGTATAAGAATATGTGTGCTCATGACATGAGAGCCCATAAATGCAAGCCGACTACTTTATCTGGTGCTTGGATGAACACAGAGTGTACTGAAAGGACAACATAAGACTGTCAAACGTGCTGGCCATGAACACAGAATCTTCCTAAGCAATTATCAAGGTTATTCCTGCCTTGGTTAGGTTGACAGCCTAACCACCCCATAAAATTCAACCCTTCCTCCGCAGGAGGTAAGCTCAAGAAGGACCAGGGAAAGAGGTGTAGATGGGGTGAGATGCTTGAGAAATACTGGGATGGGTTCTATGTAAGCATGGGGAGTGGAGGAGTCTTGGGGGATCTCTGTGTGAAATGACTGCCAGGAAAACCTCCACTCTGGTCTAAATCAGAGGCTGCAACCTCTCAGGCAGAAGTATCCCGAGGCAACCATAGAGTGGATGTGGAGGAAGAATCTCTGACCCACAATAAAACCACAAGAGTCTATGCAAACGGTATATGTGGGGGGGCCAGGGGACTCCGGGTGGGGAGGCTCTGGAGGGGGCAGGATTAAGTCAAGGGATGGCCCTCCCTCCCTCACAGTTTTCGTTCTTTCTTAGTTCCACGACTACTCACAGTTGACTCCCAGCAACTATCACAATTCTTACAATATTGTGTGCATACAACAAACGACTGCAGAATGAATAAATAAATAGGGTTACCAGGTGTAAGAGGAAAAAAACAAATGAGTTTTACAGTTACTGCAAAAACTTAAAAGACTGTATGCTCCAAAAATAAAAGTAACTGTTAGATATGGACAATATAAACTATGCATACCTTTTTTCATTCGCTAATAATCACCATGTGAGGAAAAAAATGTATGTCATAGATCGTCTTCATGTTCCCAGTACTGCTTAAAAAAAAAAAAAGTCCATGTGGGATCTCAGATAGGTTACAGAAGGTTTACTCACTATGCATTTCAGTAAACACTGGGATGAAAATTAATACTTCATTAAATATGAAGAAAGTAGTCTTTGAATGTGAGTTGGAATTCCTAGTTTCCAAATCCTTTCAACTAATATTTAGACTGTAAGAATGCCTCTTTTTCCATGGTCCATGTTGGATAAGGACTATCACAAAATTTTGAAAATATTTATAAAAGAGCCTCCATTGAAAATTCCCCCAGAAGGCTCTGGGAGAACAGACCTCAAAATACAAGTTTATCTTCAGATGTATTATTAAATACTTCAAATATTTTACTTCTGCAGAAGGATAAACAGAGAGGCCTGTTCCATGACCCAAAAGTCAGGATTTCCTTGAATGACACGCTAATGAAAAATGCAAACCAGTGGGAGTCTTGACTCACTGTACCGAGTCTGTTACATTCCAACCAGAGGTCTGCCTTGCGTCAAGAGGGAGGAAATAGCTCCTGAAACCAAAAGTTATCCTTAACCTTTGCCTCAAGAATATTTCCACTTCTGTGTATCACGGAAGCACAGAAAATGATCCTCCAAAATATTTAACACATTTATTAACACGGCATTCACTTGGCAATTAATGTCTGATTATGTGTGTTGACTACCACACCCACCTTCAAAAAGCCACAATTCAAAGATCAGTAAGAGACAGCCAGGTTTCGTGGCAAGGGACCACACTTTCTTCTAGCCAATACTAACTGGACCAGGGGAAGTAGCTTGACCAAGGGCCTCCCAGCAGCCCATGATGTGGCTGGAGAAAAGAGAGATGAGTTGGACTAGTCAGAGCCGACTCTTCCAGGAACTTGCAAAAATGAAAAGGTGATGGAGGAGAAACCATGATGGACCACGCATCGACGTCTTAATGAAGAAACGCAAATTCCAACTAAGCAGCAGGGAAAAGATATACAAAGCAGAAACAATTCCAGACCAGGCCAGAGTGCCAGGAGAACAAAACACAGGTGCAGTAAAGGTGCCATCACAGAGGGAGATCATGAGGTGGTCTGGAACCAACCCTACCCACCCCCTCCATCTCTACTTTTAAGTTTAAGTGAGCCTCTGCTCTCTAGAGAGCCTACTGGAAATGAAGCTCTCTGTTCTTTCTCTCAGAAAGACCCGACGAAGTGAGTATTATTAACCTCTGTGGGCCACAGAGCTATTAAATTGCAAGATCAGAGAATTAAGTTCAGCAATGTTTTGCTCCAAACACTAGAGTGTTTTTACCAAGCTATATGCATTCCGTAAGAGTAACTACTAATTTTAAGTGCTGTGAGTCAGGCACACAGAGACACTGGATAAAGATCATTGATCTCTCTTTTCTTTAAAAACAGCCTTGCAAGTTAGGCATTATTCATTATTTCACAGGTAAGGAAACTGAGGTTCAGAGAGGCCAAGCGGCTTGTTTACAGGCACACAGGTAAGAGAGGGCAGTCCCGTGATTCCCACGTGTGCTCTCCCTGCTACACACCTCCGTGTGGCAGACACTGACAACTGGGAGATTCTACACCCTGTTACAACGGGTGAGAAGAAGAAAACCACCGGCCACAACTGGGAAAGGCAGAGGAGGCCTAATCGTGGCTGGGACGTGACCGGTGTGGAGGGGAACAGAGAGACAAACATGCACATTTCCCGAGCGTCCCTCCAGCCCTGAGGAGAGAAGACAATGAGACGCAGGGACGCCTGGGCGGGACTTAACCTCGAGGCAAATCGAATCAGGGATGCTAGCCAGGCTGCGAGATTAGACGGAGGCTCTTAAATGGTGAGAGGAAACTGCGGTTGCCTCATCCCACCTGCTCCTCCTATCCCACCTGGCAGAAGACGCTGCAGGGCCTGCCACGATCCCGTGATCGCCAGCACCTTGCTGCGGAGACAGGGTTCACAGGCCGACTGGTCCTCTCAGCTCCTCGGTCGCCAAAGGCGGTGCTGCCCGGGACCCCTCTGCACTGCTGAGTGAGAGACCAGCAGGGCGTGGCAACCTGGACCGAGAACCACCTTTGGTACGCCAGCCTACACAGTGTCTCCCTTTTTTTTCTTTTGGCCACGTGGCATGTGGGATTTTAGTTCCCCGACCAGGGATCGAACCTGTGCCCCCTGCAGTGGAAGCGTGGAGCCCTAACCACTGAACAGCCAGGGAAGTCCCCAGTGTCTCCCTTTTCAAAGCAGGCAAATGGTGGTTACCTAAACCACTTTTTAAAAAACTATAATAACTGTATTCTTGAGTTGTTATTTAGCTATTCATACACACAAATATTTCATTTCACTCAGGAATTGAATAAGTGCTTAGTATGTGCTAAGCAATGTGCTTGTGCCTCCCTGTGAGTACAAATGAGGGTAAGTTCTTGTTGGTCTGAAGCTTATATATATAACAGTGTGCATCAACTATACCTCAACAAAAATGCACACAGGGAAATGTTCTATTCAGATGGAAAAAAAGTGTTTTGTTTTTTTTAAAAGAGAGAAAGGGTAAATCCTTTTCTTGTAGAAACATGCCAGGAGGTGACAGTGCTGGGGCAGCACAAGTGAACCACAACTGGCATGAGATGATCACTGTGCACAGAGCCCTGGAGGGAGGTCGGGGGACGCCCCAGGGAGGGCGGTGGTTCCCTAGCTACGAAGAGTAAGTGTTCCCCAAGCATCAAGGGAGAGGAAAGACATTTCAAGACAGAGTGGTGAGCAGAGGGGACAAGAGACATGGACTGGAATCCCTGGTGCGCAAGGGGAGTGTTAAAAAAAAACCCACCAAAAAACACGAGGGGATTTTTCAAAGAATATTGTGATCTGCGCCAGGGAGCTGGCCCTTTCTCAAGGCAACATGAAGCCACTGGCAACTTGAAGTAAGAACTGTGACGGGGTCAAGTCTTGTTTCCTTCAGGGTCCGCAGAGCACCCAGCACCAGCAGACTAACAAGAGATGTTCGTAAACGTTTCTGGAAGTGAACGATCAAATAAGCCATCAGGATTTGGGAGGGATTTCCCTCTACTTTCCCCAGCGCAAAATAAGAAAGCAAAGAAGGCCTTCTGACAGCCCAGCTTCTGGATCAAGCGTGCCTGACATCCACAGTGAGCTTGCAAGAAAGGAAGAAATGATTGCGGCTCGAGGACCAGGGCAGGAAGCACATAAGCTGCTTTTGCCACAGGCCTGGGGGGCAACCTAGGCGGGCTGAGATTTCAACATCCATGGAGGGACAGGGAAAGATGACTCACAGGGGGGGAGCTGGATTCCTTACTGAAGTTGGAACACTTATGGGGACTCTGATCTCAATGAAAGGGTAAACTGGGGGGGAAAAAATCTGCCCATGGGCACAGTGAGATGCAAGAAGGCTGGTCAACTGTGTCTAGGTTGTGAGTTGGGGGTGGGAAAGCCTCACCTGAGATTATATCCCCACTGGCGAGTGATTCCACCTGTGAGTTCTGGGAGCTCTCAAGCTGAAAAGAGATGATAAAGGTGCTCTGAACTTTCAGGCTTAGTGGGTTTCAAGTCAGCAGCTTAACCTGAAATGGTGGTGGTGGGAAGCTCTGAACTGTGCTTGGCACTACTCAGGAAGTCTGAGGTCTTTAAGAAAAGGTTTCAAAATTAAATAAAACAAAAGTGGTCTGGAGCTGGAAGCACCCAGGGAGAACAAATGTAAAACTACTCTGAAGGGTAAGACCTTGAACCAGGCCATGCAAATCACCCAGAGGGCCTTCCTGATAATGAGGTTACCTTCCCCAAACACAAAAGCATAAAAGAAAGCAATCTGCCACGACTGGGAATCTGCAGATATCAAAAACAAAACAAAACAAAACCAAAAAAAAAAAAACCCAACCAAACAAACAAAAAAAACCAGAACAAATTTCCCTAAGAATCTGAGCTAATATAATTATTGACTGGATTATCTGATTTGGAAAAAATAAAGACCTAAAATAAAAAAATGAGAAAACAACAAGATAATACAAACAAGACAGATGTGAAAAAATACTAAACAGATCTTCCAAAAAAATTAAAAAATACATAACAAAGGAATGGTTAAACATTATAAACAGCTGATAAGAGAATTAGTGAACTGGAAGATGTATCTGATGAAATTATCCTAAGAATGCAGCACAGAAAAAGTAGGATACTAAGAGACATGGGAGATAGAATGGGAAGGTCCAATGCTAATCTAACAAAGTTCCAGAAAGTGAGAACAGTGGGAAAGAGTGGAGAGACAAGTGAAGAAATTTAGAAAAGCTAACAACCATAGTTCTTTGAGCTTTTTGGAATATAACACTTATCAACCATTTCTTAAGCACATCCTGCAGGTACTGAGACCAAAGGGAGCCACTATCAGGACACAAAACAAGTACAGCCAGCCCCTTTCACATACTCCATTTGGGTAAGACCTTGCTAAACGAGTAGAGACCACAGAATCCATTGCTAAACCAAAGCCTACAGTTAACCCTAATACCAGCTCATAGGGCTACTGGAATTCAATGAAAAAGAGATTAATAAGAGCTATAGTACTCAAGTAATTCATGGACCCTGAAGACTAGGGAAACAAAAAGATATGATATAATACTGGCAGCTAAGACTTACTGAGTACTTAGTCTATACAAGACACTGTGCTGGCACTTCAGATGGAGGATCAGATTAAACCCCCACAATAACCTAACGGGGTGGGGATGATTAGATGATGATGATTTACAGCTGAGCAAGGCTGAGCACCCTTCCCAGAGTCACACCGCAGGTAGAGGGGAGCTGGAGGTCAAACCCCAACTCCACAGCTGGGTGCTTAACCACTCTCACATCTAGGCAGAACCCTCTCTCCCTTACTAAAAATCTAATTTATAATTAATAAATGAATGATGTGTTGAAGGAACTCCTCTACCCATCCTTACAAAAACAGTGAGGTCAGGGTGGAAGATCCTGTGCCCTTTGCGGAGGACACATTTCCTTCATAAGAGCAGTGAGATCAGCTGTGACTGGTAAGTTTTCCCCTTGGGAGAGCCTCCTCCTAAGGGGTCAGTTACAGGGGAGGGTGGGAGAGAGCCTCCCTCTGGAGAGAAACCTAGGAAGCAGCTGAAGGAGTCTTCTTTCCAAAAACCATGACTCGTCTTTGTGGCTACACAACAGTTTTACAGAGCAACATGGCAGCACAAGATCCAAAAGATGGTGCCCACACCCTTTGTCCAGGAATCTCATTTCAGGGAAAGCATCCCAAGGAGCTCACTCAACAGGGGAAAATGGCTAATGACTCAAAGGAGTGGGTCACTGCATCCAATGGTCTCAGCCCAAATGCAGGCAATCTCTGGAGACCCAACAACACAGAAATGGTTTAGTACATTAAGGAACATCTAAATGATGATATCATTGTGGGGCCCTTAAAATAACAGAGGCGGCAACACTTCAGAGCAATATTTGTGCTATTACATAAAGTAAAAGAGCAAAATTCAAAGCGGCAACTGTTTAAAACAACGTACGAAGCACCAAAGACTGAATCGCGATAACTAAACACAGTTAGGGTGGTGGAATCATGGGTGATCTTTACTCTCCAAGTATTTTTTAAATGTGCTATTGTTGCATGGTATACTGAATTTGAAAAAAAAAAAAAAAAAGCACTCAGATTTCTTGATAAATCTGTAGTTCAAGATTCCTTTGCCCTCTCCACAAAATTATATGACTGTTAAACTGAAGACCTTCCCCTGAAGCACTCCTCACCCCCACCCCCAGTTTTTTCAGTGGTCGTTACATTATATAGCACCAGAGCATCATCGAACTACTGAGCATGATTCAGAAACCTGAGGCAGGAGGCGGGGAGGAGAGGAAACAGTCAAAGGCACTTAAACCTCTAACAAAAAAAGCACTGTGGCTCCTACATAAAACCATTATTGGCCTCCATGAGGCACTACCAGTCCAATAATACATTTCTGTTTTAGACTTTTTAAAAAGTGTACTTGAAACCAGAACAGGCCCTGAATTTCAAACACACAGAACTAAAGGAATGCTGCGGAGGGAGAATTAAGGTCAGCTGAAATTGGCCTTTTGTCTGGGATGCATTCTTGAGACTTAGGAAAGAGGCAGAGTTTGGTTTAGCGCTGGATGATTTGAAAGTTAAATCCGAGGTTTTCAGAATTACTCACACAGCCAGAGTTAGAAGGCCCAATACAGATTTCTGTGATATGCTTTCCAAATAAAATAGCCAATTGGGTGACCCTGAGTGTACCTCTAGCTGCAAGAAAGTGGTCAAAAAATTGTTAACAGGATGTCCTGGGAATACAGGTAGTAGCAAGTTCAACAGGCTGTTTACAGGAGCTTGGAGGGTCAACAGCAGGAAAGAAACAGTGTTAAACATGCAACATGCCATCTACTAAAGGAGTCTGCTCTCCAAGTTTCCCCCGCTATGGTGAGCATGTTGGCTTCCTGTAGTAAAGGAAGGTTTTGATAGCTGTGCGTGACTGGCTCTCTCCCCCTTGTGCACCAGGGATACCTGTTTCCTAGCTGAAGCTAGGTCTCCACCCAGACGATATGGGTGGCAGCCTCAGGGTCACCATCAGCTGAGTCAACTGCCTTGGGAAAGCTGCAAGGTACCCAAAGGAACATCAAGGGAGAGGTTGCTGGTTATAGGACTAGGCTTCTGCATCCCTGTCAGGGTAGGGCTATTTTTAATTGTTGCATCATCTGGTCTCTGGACTAGATAAGTAGGCCAAGTGTGTGTTCCATGTACCTAAGAATCACAGTGTTTTGAGGCACTGTGTCAAAGTAAAAGAAATTATCAAACACCTAGGACGAAAGGCCTAAACTAAGTCACTCCCCTATTTGGACCTAGGTTTCCACTGCAATAAGATCAAACTTTCTTTTCTTTTTAACAAAGGATCAAACTAAATTCATTTCATGACCCATAATGCACTGCGGTCTGCAGCTTGACTAGCACATTTCTGACATCCTTTGTATTTTTGATGGTGCTTGATTCTAACATGCATTCAGTCCCATCTTGGATCTCTAACACAGAAACGGCTCTGTGAGTAAAAGGAAGGAAGTCACATCCCTTGTTAAAAATGTTAACTGGGGACTTCCTAGGTGGTGCAGTGGTTAAGAATCCGCCTGCCAGTGCAGGGGACACAGGTCCGAGCCCTGCTCCAGGAAGATCCCACATGCCACGGAGCAACTAAGCCTGTGTGCCACAACTATTGAGCCTGTGTGCCACAATTAATGAAGCCCACATGCCTAGAGCCTGTGCTCTGCAACAAGAGAAGCCACCACAATGAGAAGCCTGCGCACCACAATGAAGAGTAGCCCCCACTCACTGCAACTAGAGAAAGCCCATGTGCAACAATGAACACCCAACACAGCCAATAAATAAATAATTTATTTTAAAAAATGTTAACTCGGTAACTAGTTGTACAGACAAATTTCTTATACGTTCAAAGCTTTCTCGTTTTGATATTTTGTTCAATGTGAATACAAATATTCTTTCAACTCAAACACACACAGCAACATAAAACTTAAATGGACTAGGCCAAACCTTTACCCCCAAATTTTTGGGGGAGAAGGCAATTTGGTTCTAACCTCCTGACATCTGAGTTTGGTGGGGAGGGGGAAGAACAAACAAACAGAATCTCTCCCAAACACGGAGGTACCTTAGGAAGGTCATGTTTGTCTTACTTGCTGAGGAAAAAACAACACTTAAAGAGGAGTTACAGATTCTCCTCCAGTGTCTCTCTCTACATTTAAAAGTCATTTCCCTGGTCTACTGCTCAAATTAATTTATCCTATAATCTTTGCCCAGGAGTCATTCATCTCACGGTTTCAGGTGAGTCACCAACACAGAAAACAAGTGGTCAATGATGTGCTTGGCCAAACAAGTCACCGTCTCCTCCACGGGAACCCGTGCCCCAGGGGGTGGCTTGGGAATCACACTGTACACAGGCAGGAGCTGCTTCTCCTGGTCCCCGGCTACACCCTCTCTACCAGCATAGCCGGCTGTCGAGCAGCTCAGACTGGTCTCACCTGCCCCGCGAGCAACAAATCCTTCCCCCCTCCCCAGCTTCTCATTCGTCCAGTTAGGGTGGGGCTGCTCTAAAGACTGCGCTGCTTAAGGAGCCATCTACTGACAGCACCTGGAGGGCCAAGGGGGCAGTTCATCCCAGGTGCAACTTCAGCCTCACTCTGCTCTTTTTAAAAAAACAGAGTACGAGTTATAACGATGTGCTATGGAGACACTGTACTGCTTGTATGCCACCGAATTCCAAGGTTTTTGTTTTTCTTTGCCGGGAAATTATACCTTGCAGACTTTTGGTAAAATGGATACTTAACCACCTCAAGGAGAAAGAGTGAAAGGAACCCAAATCTGTAACATTTCTTCCGTTTCTACACACGGAGCTCAGATGTTACTCATCTAACTTTGAAATTCAGCTTCCAACACCTACTAACCCACATCTCTGTATTTCTGGGTCTTCTCTTTTAGCATCCTTCATAAACATGATGAGAGCCACAGGTTTTGAAAATGGAACGAAACAAATTATAAGCTATTAGGCTGATTACCCACGGAGCCAAACTTGCTCTCATTAACATTTTTATGTCCTTAGGGAATGAGCCCCAAAGGTTACATTTTCATGTGGCTCTCTCCACTCCTAAACTACTAAATTTACCTTTCTCCTGTCTCCTGTGCACAACAATTGTGTGCTACTCTGTTTGGGTTTCATTTTTTTCCACTTTCTTATTTATAAATGTATAAAATCTTTGTGGGAATAAACACTGCATGACTTTATACTAGAAGAGGGAAAAAAGCAAGGATTACTAAGATGCTCACAGGATGGATGACTTAATCCTTGAGTATCCAGTTATTTGAGGTCTGATTTTTTATTGTTTATTTTGTTGTCCATGGCTTGTTTTGGTTGGTTGGCGGTAGGTACGTGCTTGAGTGTTCTGGAATGGCCTCTTGCTCGTTCAGTTCATTATGCAACTACTTGATTTATTTCAGAAAAACAGCAATAAAAACAAAGACGTTTCCTCCTAAGGCACAAATTGAGACCTTTGGTCACAGAACGGTGGGTTGTTAGAAAGCCTTAGAGCTGATTCCAGTCAGGGATTCACACTCAACTAAGATGTGTTACACTCACTCCCCTCAGCCTTATGACAAGTGCTCTATACGAATATTCTCAGTCCCTAAATAGTCCCTCCTATGAAGCAGGAATGCTGATTTGTTTTACACGGAAGAAACAGAATTAGAAAAATTAAGTAACGTGCTAAAAATCACCTGTAAATTCAAATATCACTTTTCCACTTGTTTTCTAGGACTGTATTTTTTCTTCAGTCTCCAGCATTCAGAAAATCCAAATTATGGTGTCCACGTCTACAATAAATCTGCTTGTGGTTTAAAGTTGTAGAGATTTTAGAATACACATCACAAAGCCTTTATACAATATGAGTCATGTAAAGACATAACTGAAATAATGGCAATAGATTGCACATATTTAAAACCTTGTAACATGTTATACAGGACAGCAAGGTTAGGAAAGAGAGGGAACCTTCCAAGTCCACAGCTCTAAAAATTGCCTCCCCAAACTAAAACATTTTAGCGCATCTCCGATCTTACTACCTTACATAAAATTAATCACGTGAAGGCAAAAAAACAGTAAGCAAGCGAAAGAGATTTCACAAACACTAAAGGAATTCCCATATCTAAAGGGATAAATTAGAAGAGGGGGAAACGAACGTTTTTCTGCTTTAAAAATGTGACATTTCCAAGTTTCAAGAGACGTCAGGTGAAAATGCATTTTGCAATCATGCATTCCCAAGGGGTGCTTTTTGTCTGTTCATTTAAATTGTTTTCTAGCTGTAGAATATTAATACACACAAAAAAAGCATGACCATATTTGTTTCTTTTGTAATAAACACAATGTGAAATCCTAGGGCCAGAAAGAAAAAAGTCACTATGCTGAAGTTTTAAATGTGCTAAAACTGAAAAAAACCTCAGAAGGGAGAAATACCGTCATCTCTCTTTTTGAGAATATTGCAAACTGGTGGTACATTTTTCTAATATCACTGCTTTGTTGGATCCCTGCATATATAAGAGGAAAGTGAGAAACACTTTTTCTTATACGCTGAGTTCAGTGATGCTGCAGTGACAGTCATACTCCTAGTGATACTGCAAAAGGTAACTTCACAAATTAAGCTCACAAAAAAAGGATGAGCTAACGGAGGAAGATGCAATCCTACCATTTATTCACCAGCAGATCAATACATAGTTTCTTTGGGGAAAAAACAAAGTCCATTTTAGTGCTGTAATCTTCACTCATCTCTTTAAAATTAATATGAAGAAAGTCTATATCCTAAATCTCTTTCCTCTTTGAAGAAGGGAAAACCATCAAAAGCAATCTAAAACCTTGAAGTTCAGAGGCCCCTGCCCACTCTCCCCCATTTCAGACTTGGCACCACAGAAGGGGCGGGGGCAGAGTTGGGGGAGGGGTCAGCAGGGGACTGACCGGAAGAAAAGTAACCCACGTCCAGATCACTGGTTTTGCATCGGAATCACCCAGGGAACTCACTATAAACTCAGAATCCGAGCTCCTGACGTCAGGAGATTGTACTAAGGAGGAGCACACATGACCTTGGAATCTGCTTCCTGGACAGCACCCCTGGGGTTCCTGGCAGAGGCTGTCAACAGACCGCACTTGGAGTAAACCTTGCAGAGTCAGGCCTAAGGTGATAATCTTGGGTGAGACAGGTCACACTTGCAGGAGGGCAAGGGAGTGGTTTTAAATGGCCTGTGGTGGTGCTCAGCTGCATTTTTCAAGGTCCCCAGGTGACTCCAATATGCAGCCAGGCTTGAGCACACTGCCTCGCGTGGGTGCAGGAGGCCCGTGGATGAAACCTATTGATCTCGCCTGCTGTGATCACAGAGCCCATTATTCTCACCCCAAGACTTGCTCAAAGTTCTCCATTAGGCCCAGAACCCTCCACAGCATGAAGGGGATTGGGGGTGGGGGGTGGGGACGGGACCCAGATCTTGGGCCTTAGAGTGAAGAGACCTGAGTGCTAACCTTGGGTCAGCCACTAACTGGCTTTGAGATCTCTGAGTATCTCTTATAGGACTACTAATATATCAGTCCTATTTAATATCCTCATTACAGGCTTTGATCTATTTTGGTCCTCAGTTTCCCCATCTGTAAAAAGGAAATAAGTGCAGTAAATCCCTTCAGGGTATAAAATTCTATGATTCACAACACCTTAAGCATGATCATCTTTTCCTTCTTCTCATGCTAATGTGCCCCTCCACGCCTGCATTGCTTCCCTCTTAGGAAGAACCATGCCAATGCGGCAGGGCTTGAGATGATCCCAGGATGACAGACTGATGTTACTAGGAGGATGGGAGGGGTGACATGCCCTGCTGGCATCTTCTGAGTACTTTTCAGAGAGGCCATGTCTTCCCTTACACTGTACATGGGGGCATTTTATTTTTTAGGGGTCGGTGCAGAAATGGGGAGGTTATAGTCTTTTCATTGCTAGAGAGAAGATTAGAGCTAGCTGACAGAGAACCAGGCTGAAGAGTCATGGAGCTGTGGTTTCCGGTCTGAACCCTTGAAACAGATCACTCAATCTACCCTGAATCATCATTTACCCTAAGTATGCTCAATGGAAAACAGGGAAACGGACACTTAACTCCCAACTTGTGCCAAAGAATATCAATTTGATATGGTGACTTTCTCTCTCTTCTCACTACCTCCTATAGCATTCATTGTCAGGGAGGTACCCTGGGCATTAACATCTGACAATATGGTATTTTATTTCACTCAAGTCTGATCAATAAGAGTCCATTTCCTAGGGAGCAAGAGGAGTGAATGGCAATGTCCAGCTGGCCCTCCGTGTCTGCGGGTTCCGCATCCGAGGATACAGAGGCCTGAGAGTGCGACTTGAGCATCCATGGCTTTGGGGATCCGCGGGGGGAATCTGAGAACCACTCTCCCCTGCATACTGAGGGACGACTGTACTTCTTTTCCTCAAAAGAGTACTGGGCACAGAGCAGAGATGTGCACTGAAGTGACCTGGAGGAGTCACAAGTTACTGGCAAGGCCGAGTCACAAGTTCTCCTCAATGCTGTCAGCACAGGACCTGATTGGTTCTGAGCTATAACCCCTGGAATACTTTCTTCCCCTGCACACTTGCAGGCGGAAACGAAGAATGAGTCTGTTTCTTCTCCATGGTTCCCTACCCGTAACTTGGAACGGAGACCACTTGGTGAGGTGTAGGAGCACAGACGTAAATACACACAGCTCCGTATTACAGCACTGCCTGTGACTATGCACCAATAGTTGTGAGGTGAGGCTAGTTTCTTAGACTCTGTCGCTCTGTCCATAACCATCGCTCGAGTCTGAGAGAGGATGAAATCAGAGGGTACACAAAGCTCCCAGTACTCGTAAGACAGGCAACAAATGGAAGCTCCTTCTCTTCCAAGAGCTTTGAAACCCACTGCGGGGAGATTTCCGCATATGGAGTTACATTCCTGGCTCCAGCAGAAGGAAACAAATGGGTGAACAAATCAGGCCTGTGTAGGGCTCTCTACAGGTCACCCAGAGCTACAGAAAGCCCACTAACTCATTTATCAAAGATTCCTGGAAGGCGGCAGAGATGGCTTTGGGCCGCTACCCACTTAGGCACATTCAGACTGATGACCGCAGGGTCAATACCGCTCTCTCAATTACAGCCCCCGGAGACATCCTAGCCTGCTAGCATGCAAAAGCTCTCCTCCTGGCCAGCACAGGAGGCAGAAAGCACTCCCATACAGGGGAACACGCAGAGCTAAGTGCTCACTCTGAGAAGTAAAAGGCTTAATAACGGAGCCATATCAGAGACCAGAGGGACCTGTTTTGTTTGCTTTTCTGTTCTGACTTTACGATGGAAAAGGCCCATGGAAAGCTGTTTATATTCCTCATGAAGACGAGAACAGACCTGGAAAAGAACACAGTCACTAACCATCAAGCTGAAGGTAACAGAAGCCTCATTTTTTTCATAAGTAAATGTCCTGACAATGTCTCGACCTCATCAGAGGCTCCGAGAATAGGAGATTTAAAGACGACGATCACGGAAAGAGACAGGTTCCAAAGAGGCAAGCTTCTCTGCAGGAAAGAGAATGTGGAAGATTCAGACCCAAGCGCCTCTATGAATGAATGGCTGCTCTGCACTGAAAAAAAAAAAAGATACAGAAAGAACCCCAAGCGCCCGGCTTCTAGGTCTGGCGTTGCTAGTAATAAGGTATGGTGTCCCCGGGCATAGCAAACTCCCAGAGCCAGCTCATTTGTTTTTTAAAAAAAAAAAAAAGGTGTGAGGGAGGGGATGAAAGAGTACAAACATCCAGTTGTAAGATACGTAATTTCTGGGGATCTAATGTACAGTATGGTGTCTATAGTTAATAACACTGGATTGTCTAATCTGAAAGTTTCTAAGAGAGTAGACTTCAAAAGTTCTCAACACACACACACACACACACACAGAGAACCGTAATTAAGCGATGGATATGTTAACTAACCTTACTGGAGTAAGCACTTTGCAATATATACATGTACAAAACCACTATGTTGTATACCTTAAACTTATATAATGTTACAAGTCAATTCCCTCTCAATAAAGCTGAGAAAAAAAGGTCATCCAAAAGAGGGGGTGGCACAGTACTGCTCAGTTGCAACAACATTTTCTGTTTCACAGTTTATAAAGCAATTCCATACACATTCCACTTTACTACTGTGAGAGAAGCTATAGTAGCCCCATTTTATAAAGGAAGAATCGAAGGCCCAGTGAGGTTCCATGACTGACCCCCAATCCCGCTGCTAACAAGTGGCTGAGCTCGGGTTGGAACTCATAATTCATTCAATATCCAGGGTTTTTTGTCTTACACCCAATCGTGTCTTGCAAAGAGCAAGCCTTCTAAGACCCCCACAGTCTACGCCACCAGCAGGTCCCCTGAGGAAGAAAGAGCCGCAGGAGTGTCCCAGTGGGTCCTCCACGGGGCCTCTGGCCCAGGAGCTCTGAATCTCCGGCGTGAGCACCCGACCTAAATTCTCACCAAACAGAGAGAACCATGATGTGCACGCTCAACCTGAACTGAGAAAAACAAAGAATACAGCACCTGATCACGTGAGCCACGCCTGGAAACACACCCATACTCACGAAGAAGCTCTGTGGCAGCATGAGGCAGAAACCCAGTCAAGAGGAGGCACGGAGCCAGGGCAGAGGATGGGGAGGGCGGTCTATGGGTTGTGACACAGAGGGAACTCGACAACCAGCGCCTCTGCCTGCTGCCAAAGGAGGCCAGTGCCCAGGGTGCAAACAAACCCTCCCAGTTCCTCAAGGGCGTCTCGTCCTTGGGAGGCCCCACCCACCACGCCACATCAGAATCACCTGTCAGCGCATTTAAACGCATACACCTGGGTTCCATGCCGGACCTTCCAGATCCGAGTCTCCAAGAAGGAAGCGCATGACATGTGCTCCGGCGGAGGACCACAGGCCACAGTAACTGCAATAAGACTGAGGAGGAGAAAGCTGGGGCCGAACAGGGCCAGCGAGCAGGAAGGACTAAACTATCTCTGTCTCACTGGTCTGGCCATTCACCCCCAAGCCGCTTCCCTGTAACAACCTTTGTAGCAAGGATGGAAGGAGGGTGTGAGACAAAGTCCGCAGGCAATAAGAGAAAAACAGTGGGAATTCCCTGGCCGTCTGGTGGTTAGGACTTGGTGCTCTCATTTGCACGGTCCCCGGTTCGATCCCTGGTCAGGGAACTAAGATCCTGCAAGCCGCGCAGTGCCCCCAACGCCCCCCAAAAACCAACAAAACACCAATGACCATGAGCCACGCCAGCTCTCGGTGTCCAATCAGTTTAAAACAAAAAGGATCCGGCAGCTAAAGTTGAGTTGAAGTGAAAGAACGGTAAAGTTCATTTCAACACAACAAAAACAAGTTCAAAATATCAATTCCATTTTTGCCACCTGCAAAAATATTTAGACAACCCCACCTTTAAAAATGTAAGCCAAACAAAAATGTGAAAAAAACCAAAAGACACACACACAAAGTAAGCAGTGTGATATTAAGTGTTCTCATGACAGATATCCGAGATTAGTGTCACATCACTCAAAATCCAGCAACACGGCACCGAAACGGAGAGTCTGATGGGTGAGGATAAAGGAAGGACAGATCCAGAAACGGTTTTCAAATGCTTCAGGGAACATCGTGAACAGGCAGCCATTAGCTCAAATCTGGAAAGAATTTCGGTGAGATTTCTCACAGGAGTTCCCACATTTGTCCCCAGATCACACAGATGTCTTTTTCAGCTCACATTGTGTCTGCTGACTGAGAGCTGTAGAACTTGCGGGCCGGTCACACCGAACTAGCAGGGCAGTTTTCAGACTACAAATGGCATTTGTTCATAGAGAGGTGAGGACTGGCAGGAAGCCTGCCCCATTGGGTGGAGTTCAAATGGGGGAATAAATGTACTCTCAGCAAAGACAGAAAGAAATCCTGAGCGGGCTGGCTCTCATGGTCCTAAGACTCTATGATTTTAAGTAGAGAGTTCCAAGGGAACAAGCACAGTGAATACTTATCAGGCAGGGTGACACGTGTCTGTCACTGTAGTCACACAGGCGTTTCCAAGGGCATTTTCTGAGCCCAGACCTTTAGGTTGGATCTAACCGACCACAGAAAGCTGTAGTCGCACCCCAAATTCTAGAAATGTTTTATTATTTTAGAGGGGTGTGGCAGGTAGAAGCCACCATTCCTATGCTAAATGGAAAGAGATAACATGGCCCTCGCCAAAGAAACAAACTGCACTTTCTGCTGACATCAACAGTGTCAGAGAAGAAACAGAGAAAGAAACCAGAATCTCATTGGCTTCTGTTTCATTAGAAACACATGAAGACGGTATCTGCCAATGAGAAAACATTCCTCTTTCTGTGCAAAAGTCTTCCATGCAAATCCACATTTCTTTTTCCTTCTTTCCTGTTCTCTTTTTTTCAATACATACCCTCCGGTTTTCTATTCACAGCTAGGGAGCACACATATCAGACTGAGACACACGATAAAAGATGAAAGACAAAGGACAAAACATCCCCAACAGTTCCTAGGGTACTGAATCCGTATGTATCAAGTATCCTCGTCAAACACAAACTACGCAGGGTGGGAAGGCAGGAGAGACAGCCACTGCTTTTGGGCCACGTGGTCTCCTTTCACTCAGCCCAGTACCATGCTGGGGGCAGGACCAGAACTCAAACCCAGGTCTTTCACCTCGTACTTTAAAGTCTCCTCATAAAAGCCCCCACAATCCAAGAGCCTTTGGCGTGTGTGCAAAGCCCTTCCTCCTCCATTACTTGATTCCAAACAGCCCTTGGAGACAAATAAGGCAAGACCCTGCAAACCCGTCTCACAGGTAAGAGAGCTGAAGTGAGGGGAGTTCTAGAAGGTCACCCAGCTATTAAGGTATGGAACAGATCCAGGTTTCTCACTCAGTCTATCTGCTTGTCAAGTAAAAGCAAAACCCCCAAAACTCCAGCACTTGATCCCCAATGAGACTAAGAGAGAAAAGAAAATTAACAGAAGAACAATAAATCCCACACCTTCCCCTGAACTCTGTGGTTGCATCAGCCCAGAAATACATGGGGGAGGCAGAGGAAATTACTCTTTACTGGTATAGGGTCTGAATCATACACCCAGGGTTAGGGGTTTTGGAGTTGCCCACACCTTCTGCCACGATCTGCTTCTTGGAGCCTTGGACGTGACAATCAGGAGGTGTGAGGACCTGGCTGACACCGCACTGAATGTCAATGGCAGGTGTCAGAAATCCACCTCTGAGGAGATGTTTAACCAGATTTTAAAATGCGGGCTGGGGAGCCCCTCCCATGGGAACAAAATTGGAGAAGCAGCACGATGTGGGGAAAATAGATCTGCTTCTGAAACTCAGCACATGGGCTTCACCAGCCTGGGGGCTGTGTGCTCTTGGGGAAGAAGCTAACCTCTCAGCTTTAGCTCCCTCATGGGTAAAACAAAGAGATCTGACTGGCTGATTTCTAGATCTCTCTCAACTCTAAAAATATTCGATAATTTCTGTAAGAGAAATCAGACAGAGGAAGAAACGTAGCAGAGAGAGAGAGAGAAAAAGAGAAGTGAGAGCAGGGAAGGCAGAGTGTAGGGTGGGAAGTGGGAGGCTGGTCCACTGAGCACTCGGGGGCATCCTTACCTAAGAGTGACCCTACTCTGGATGGAATCCACTGCCCTCCTGACCCAATAACCAGTATAAAACTTAAGGCTACAAAGACGTGATGGGAACTAACTGCTGATCTTCAGTAAACATCAACTATATTCCATATTAGAAACCTGAGTCTGTGTCTCAGTTCAGTAACTTTCCACTGTTACAGAATCTCTCCAACTGGCCCTTGATGTGTTCCTTATTTTACTTGGTCATTAAAAAGAGAGATGCAGAGCTGCTGTTCTTGCCTTCGTCTTGCTGACAAGGAAACCATGATTCAGAGGGATCAAGGGGCCTTAAAACAAAAAAAAGGTCACCGACCAGTGAGGAGCACAGATAATAGACTTGAAAAAAGACGATTTCACCAGTGCCCTTCCTGATATTCCTTGCTGTCCCTTTTCTACCTTCTATACTCCTCATCTATGGATGTCAGAAGAATCCAGCATAACATTGGTAATTGACCTCTGGCCTAGAATACAAGTTTAGAAAAGGGATGCGCTGTCTATTCAATTATGATTATATTTCCCCCAAACTCTTGGCGTTTTGTGCACAGAGTCTAACTGTGATAATGGTAACGGCTAATCTTTCGACAACTAAGTCTTCCCAAGTCAGCACTACTCCTGGAAGGAGTTCTCGATGTCCGGTCTACCAAGATAGATGGGAGCCAATCACACCAGCATTTTCAGGATCTGGACCAGAACTTTTCTTAGAGCATCATTTATGCAACAAAATTTTGTTGTGCTAATAAATTCTCCCAGCTCTGAGCCATAGAGTTATTTACCCAAGCCAACAAATGACAACAGAAAAGCGGGAGACAGGCACATAAATACTCATCAGAGATTCTGCTTAAGAATGAAAATTTGTAGTAAAATAATAAGGATTATTCAGTTACTTAAAATTCAGAACCGTTATTTATTCAGAGCTGGGAAGAGTACCAAAAGTGTATTTAACTGTCTACATTAGAATTCAACCACATTTCGATTTCCACTGAACTTTAAAAAGACACAAGGAAATGCGAATTTATCAGTCAGTCCACTCTTCTTGGGCATCAACAACATTGCTCCACTTAAAGTAACCCAGGATACACGTGGTATAACAGTTACTGGTGTCTAAGGATGGGTGAATGAATATATGCGCTTATAGAGCCACTTTTTCCAAATAACATATACCACGTTCTTTTTCTAAATAACAAACAGGTTCAGACTATGTGTATGTATATACACACAGAAAATAAGCTCATATTTGGTGGTAGTGTTGGACAGCAGAAGAGGACAGAGGTTTTGGGTGAGACAACCTGGGGCTCTAAGACACTTGGCTAGGTTAATTCACCTCAATGGACTTATGACCTCATTTGTAAAACCAGGAATGATACGTACCTCAAAAGGTCACTGTAAGGAGTAAGTAAGCCCACCACTCAATAAAAAGTAGCTACTAGTCTTAGAGATCTACAGATCAACAAAAACAACATTTCTCTACCATTTACAACTTTTCTCCCTGCTTTAAGTTTTTACAAATCCCTTTATGGTCACTCCCGTCACTGTTCATGGGGTTTTTTTCCCCACAGAAAGACTGATGTATGCTTATTAACTGGATTTGAAATTTCATGGGGGGGGGGGCGTTGTTTGGTTCTTGATTTCTAAACTTCTGAGAGAGCAGGGACTTCTGTCTCAGGGTGGAGACCAGGAATCTACAACCAATGTACTAGTTCAGTTTTTCAGACTAGAAATATATCAGAAGCTTAAAAAAATATAGTTTGTTTACTTATTTTTTTAAATTATTTATTTATTTATTTAGTTGCACTGGGTCTTAGTTGTGGCTCGCCAACTCCTTAGTTGCAGCAATGTGGGATCCTTAGTTGCAGCAGGCGGGCTCCTTAGTTGTGGCATTCAAACTCTTAGTTGCATCATGCATGTGGAATCTAATTCCCTGATCAGGGATTGAACCCAAGCCCCCTGCATTGGGAGCACGGAGTCTTATCCACTGCACCACAAGCGAAGTCCCAGTTTGTTTTTTTTAAAGCAACATAATTTATTCTGTTCTGAGACACATCTATATGATGACATGTAGGGAACCCAGGATTCAAGATACACAATCATGGCACACAGCAGCTTATCCTACTCTAAGAGACTCTGCATCTCAATTATAATCCAATCTGATTTGATGACATTGTCAAAGTAGCTAAGAATCTGAAATTACAGTGTTCCAGGGATTCAATAATATATGTAGCAAATAATCATTTCTCTACTTAATTTACCAAGTAGGGAAAAAGGAGAAACAGAAACAAAAGGATATTGTGACTCCATAATTTTTAGATATCTTAGTCAAAACTATAAATTTCATTTGTACTTGTATATTAATCCTTCCTTTCTGAAAAAAAAAATGGCTTCATTATTATCAGTCTATTTGCAAAAACAACTGAATCAAAACATTAAAAAAATCTCATCGGAAACTGCTTAAAGTCTATCCACTGCAATAAAACTGGTGCCTTGGGCTTCCCTGGTGGTGCAGTGGTTAAGAACCCACCTGCCAATGCAGGAGACACAGGTTCGATCCCTGGGCCTGGAAGATCCCACATGCCGTGGAGCAACTGAGTGCATGAGCCACAACTACTGAGCCTGCACTCTAAAGCCCACAAGCCATAACTATTGAGCCCACATGCCACAACTACTGAAGTCCATGTACCTAGCAAGAGAAGCCACAGCAATGAGAAGCCCGTGCACCGCAACAAAGAGTAGTCCCACCGCGCTGACCGCAACCAGAGAAAGCCTGCGCACAACAAAGATTCACGCAGCCAAAAATAAAATAAAATAATTAAAAAAACAAAAACAAAACCTGGTGCCTTCTGTACTCCACACAGATATCCATTATCAATCTTGACTTGTGCATGTAATTATACGAATACTTAATAAGATCCCTTTTTGGGCAAATTGAAAAGCTAAATACTTTAAGTGCCTTTCCTGTTTCTATAATACAGATGGCTGCCCAAAGAGAAAAAAGTCTACTCCCAAAAAGGACCACATGAGAATTTATAGAGAGAGGCAAGAAAGAGCGACAAATAAGCTGGGGAAAAATAAAACACATTCGCATATACTCCCTTTACCCAACATTTCCTGAGTGCCTGTCTTGTTTTAGGTGCTATGAACACAAAAATAAGTAAACACATTCCCTGACCTCAAGAAGTCCATAGATAGAAAAGCAAAAGCACAGCTTCAATCACATCAGGGCAGAGAGACACGTTACAGGAGGGCCAGGTATGAAGAGTGGTTAAAGCCTCAGATTTTGGAATCAAGACAAACTTTGATTCAAACCACTTATTAGGAAATTTATCACTTAACTTCATGCCTCAATTTCCACATCTGTAAAACAGGAAGTGCTCAATAAATCCAACAGGGACACATCTAAATTGGACCAGAGAATTTTCTGGAGAAGTTGATGCTGCAATCAAGGCTTAAAGATTACAAAAAAGACGTGTCCCTCCCTTTCTCTGTCTCTCCAACACTATCCCTTTCAGCTGGAGCTCACCCTCCATGGCTCTTTGCTCTGGCCTTGCCCCAAAGGCGCTCAGATGTGTTGCATGGAATCTGTTCATGATTGTATTAGCCTACCAAGGCTTTCAGATGTTGCTAACGCCAGGTAGGGTAGATTAAATAAGAAAAACATGTTCTGTCATGTGTACATCAACTGTGGCATTCAAGCTAAAATATCAAAACCAATTAGTGATTTGGTAGAATAGATACTCATCAGAGTACAGACACTTTTGGGTTAATGATGTTTTTTTAAAAAACAAACAAACAAAAAAAGGCTACCATCTCTATCCTCATGAAAATCACACAAATGACAATTTGAAAATATAAAAAGGATGCGGGTAGAGGATGTCACAGGGTAGAAACCAAAGGATCACAATCTGCATGCTTACTGGAGCCAAGACAATAACGTTGGTAAAAGAAGCAAGCCTGCTCTCTTTCACAGAGAGGGCACGACTGTGGCAAAATAATAACATTTGCCATTTATGAAAAGCAGCCACTAATTAATTAGCTTTAGCTGGCATTTGCCAATTGGGAAAGAGAGTTCAGTGTTAATTAGATTGTCTGATTTTCCAAAACAAGCCAGAAATTCAATATTTATGTGAAATTTCCTGAAACTTAAAAGACAGCAACGAGGTCAAATGTGGTGGAAACACAAAACATCTGTGGGCTGGATGGGGCCAGTGGGCCACTAGTTTGTGAGCTCTGCAGTAACTACTGTCGGACAGAAGATGACCATATCTGGGCAGGCTGGATGGCAGGGAACACTGCAGAGAACATGGGATCTGGGATTAGCCTGAAAGGATAGCAGGATGCAGATGGCTGGAGAAGAGTAGAGAGGCCAGGTAAAGGCGAGGGGGTGTGGGAACAGTGTTTGGGAGCAGAAAGAGGACACTAGCCTGATAACAACAGAAAGTCATAGGTGAGACTGGATACAGGAGGAAGAGTCAGACAGTAGGGCCCTTAAAACCAGGCAGAAGAATCCAGATCTGGTGTGACAGGCAAAGCAGTATTACTGTCAGCAGCTGCCTAAACAGAAAACCTATGACAAACTGCCACAAGACAAAAGGCCTAAAAAAAATGTTGACACATCTCAAGAGAAACCTCTTTGGACGGAGGGCAAAGTTTTTATTAGCACAGTGGTATCAGGAGCTTCGGGACAGGCAACAGAGAGTCACTCGATGTAGGAAGTCACCAGAAACCACAGGGCACAAGCTGGACAGCCCACGAGGGGATGGGTATTTCACTGACTTTATCGACACAACCTCACGTGGGCCTGGGTATGTGATCGGGACGGCTCTGTGAGACTCACCTCCTTCACATCCTCCCTAAACTCCCAGTTCACTGACATGGACGGCGGAGGTTCTCATGGACAGGACCCATCCCAGAAAGGGACTGCAGTGGCCAGTCAAATGTGCCGTGTTTCTCAAAAGTTTGGGGGGCCCTAAGGAATGCCTTTAAAAGAATTTCAGACATTTAGTGATCACAATCAGAGATCTCAAAACACTGGAGCAATGAGAGTAGAAAAATGAAAACTGGGCAAATAAGCATTCTAAAAATAGCCAGACCCCCCAAACTGTATTCATAATCAGATTCAAGTGATTATAGTGTAATTTAGCTCACGAGGTGTGAGGCTCAACGGAAGACCAGAACGGCAACAGCAGGAGCCAAATCTTCTGCAAAGGTGATGGGGAGCCCATCAAGAAAGATGCTGGGCAGGGTAAGGTGAGCTGTGTCTTATGAAGAGCAATAAGCTGGAGGGGACGAGCCAGGGTAGAGCTGGGATCTACGAAGACAAGCGTCACCGCCCCACAAGGCCAATGGTTTCCTCTGGTTATGTCTGGGAACCAGAGACGACGAACCCCGGTGACCCCACAAAGGCTGAGACGTAAGACGCAGCCCCTGGGTGGGAGGGGTAACCGAGCAACGCAGTTGTAAGTATCTCAGCAACCAACAGCGCATGATGTCTTTGCAAAGGATAAAGCATCTTTCCTGACATCCCCTCCCCTCATAAAGAAAATGTGATCTCCTAGGAGGAACTGAAGCTGATTATTCCTTTCTCCTCCCTTTACCCACTTGTCACATGTGGGTGGCTGCCCACAAAAACCAGCCCTAATGCCTGTGAAAGAGGAACAGGAAAACCTCCCACCCCATGCTCTACTCATGACCCGTGAAAGTAAAGACCAGTCTCCAACAAGGATGGTCCTAGCGGTTCCTTAACAGCTGAGTCTTCCTTGACTACAATATTTGGAGGGCGTTACTTCAGGGAACACTAGACCAAAAAGAACAGGAAGGCTTGGCAACTCACACTTATTTTCCTGTAGGAAGCATGAAGGGAAAGGATTAGCAAAATAAATACTAGGACATACCACTGATGACACTGAACAGCCTACCTTCCTTATAGAAATTCCAGAAACATACACAAGGAGACAGAATACTCAAGGAGTTTTGAACATTAAGTTTAAAAAAAAAAAAAAAAGGCTTGATGCCAGCCTGTGAGCACTAGTGAACACAGAATTTCATGAATGAAGAGAATTTTGTGTACATTGGCCCAAGCAGAATGATCTTATCGCTAGAATCATTTTTGGTGGTCTAAATAAAATGAAAGAAAATGTAATTATAATCATACTTGTCTATTCAAGAGGCAACTTCTAAAAAAAATTTTAATTACTGGATCGGAGAGAGTCATCACGTGTATAGCAGCTAAAATACCCAGCCAATTGCAACTCTGACATCCTTGGAAAAGTAAACAAACACAACAGGTTGGTTTTGTTTTTCTAAAGCTCTGGGAAGGCATCCATGATCCGTGTCACTCTGGCATTCAAATTCAGTTGGAATAAAGCTGATATCAGTTTCTGTGTTCCACAGGCAACAGCCAGACTTTCTTTAAAAACATGGAATGTTTATGCAGATCACAGTGGAGGGCTTGCTGCCTCTGGTTTCTGCTGTAACTTTATGATGTTTTTATCCACACTGAGAAAAGTACCAACAATGCTCCAGACATTGATTACAAATAAACAAAAACAAAATAAGCAGCCAAGGCCTTAGAGGTACAGATGTAATAACCAACTCAGGGACTATCTGAAATTAGAAAATTGCTGCCTGCTAATGACAGGTTGCTGAAAAATCTGTTCTTTTCCACCACCGTTTCTGAGGACCTACTACGTGCCAACTATGGAACTGGCAGATGACGTGTGTTACCTCTCTCAATACCCACAAGAAATCTGCAGGGCAGATGACCATCTCGATCTTCCAGATGAGGAAAATGGGCTCAGAGAAGCAGAGCAGTTTGGCCCAGATCTCACGAACCAAAGGGCAGAGCAGGTTCCTGAAACCAGGCTACCTCTCATACGACACTAACCACGGGCTTCGGTGAAAATGTTTTTTTTTTTTTTTTTTTCCCAATTGAGGTATAGTTGAGTGAAAATGGGGCAGTAATCAAAAGCTGCTAGAAAACGACAAAGTTATTCTCAACTAACTAAAAAAAAGCTGGCATTCATTTCGCTGATGTTTATCTCACCATGTATGTGAGATGCTATTTCCGTTCAGTTTAAGCCCTTTCAGTTTAAGCCCATCACTTAGTTTCATATTAAAAAAAATAGCATTCACGAAACCCAAGAGTCACCGCAAGTAACTCTTTCAGGCACTGATGGGTGTCTTGAGGCCAGAATTCCTGCGGTTTTAATCCTGCTTGAGCAAGATACTTAACGCTGTGTGCTGCGGTTCCCTCCTCTGTAAAATGAAGGTTGCTGTGAGGACTGAAGTGAGTTAAAGCATGCAGACCACTAAGAACGCTGCCTGGTGCACAGTCAGTGCCCAGGACAGGTCAGCTGCCCTCACCTTCAGGTTCATATTTACACCAGGACTGAGACGGGTGAGCAAAATCGAGAGCATCCATCCTACTTTCTGAGCTTAAGAACCTGCTCACCTATCTAAGCAAAAGCACAAATAAGCAAACAACCTTAATGTGTACGTGCACATCATTGTAAAACAACACGGAAGCAAAAGTCTGTGCCCTCGGGGAATGCTAACCCTGACACCAGTGCATGAACACGATAAGACAGAGTGAGGACACAGCTCGAGAGAGCACAGACCTTCATGCTGAAGGAATGTGCGACAGAGGAGGAGGGGCTGCGGAAGGTAAAAGGGGGAGAGAGTACAACCTGAGGGAAGATTTCCTGAAGGCCAGCCCGGAGGGAGCCCCTGAAGGGCGCTGCTCGGAGAAGAGCAGGGAGGGCGTTCCTGGTAGTGAGGCCCCAGGGAAAGAGACAGAAACAGGGATGAGTGTGGTGTGAGGGAAATCAGAGGCTGTGAAGCAGAATTATTTGATTCTGATCGAACGAAGCTGGACTGCATAGGCACTCAGAGGCCAGGGACGGGGCTCCACACATCTATCTTTGTCTAGTCCCTGCCCGAGGCATAGTGCCCGGCAGGAAAACACTGTCTAGTGGGTAAAAGTATAGAGGGATGGAAGGACCACTTGAAGGGTGCTGGGGAATAACAGATAAGATGGGGTTGGTGAGGGCACTTCAGATTAGCAAGACTGAACAAACAGAACAAGTGACAGCAGAGTATGTACCCACTCATTCAGTCATACCCTCTGATGAATTCTGCTGAGCATCCTTTATCTGTCTGTCTGTCTATCTATCCATCCGTCTATCCATCCGTCCATCCATCCATCTTCCTATCTATCTATCTATCTATCTATCTATCTATCTATCTATCTATCTATCTATCTATCTATGTCTGTCTTTGAGAAGGGAGACCAACTGATTTTGGGGGGAGGCTAATTTTTCTAGCTCAAGAGAAACAGTTCAATGGAGATATAAACTCTGAGCACCAAGACTTGAAGCCCAGCACTGTGGGCAAATCCCCCAAACCTTGAACACTTGAGTTTCTCATCTGCAAACCAGGAATAAGGCCTATCTCCCAAGGTTGGTGTGCAAACTACCAGGGCTATTTATGTCAAAGGCCATGGTTACACTGTGGTCTAGAGGGCATTCTTAGCTATTTCTGCCCTTTAAAAGACTAAATGCCAATAGGGCCACGGCTAGTTTTGTCCGCTTTGTACCCCTAGCCCTTCGCACTCAGCCTGGCACAGGGGGGCGGGGTGGGGGGGGAGATCCAGGAAGGTTTGATAACTTGGTGTGACGTTTCCCTAAACTTGCACACAGGCACTTGGTGGCCCCATCGGGTCTCCGCGGTGACTTTCCTTCTGCCGGGGTCCCTCTCCCTGAAATGCTCTGCACAGTCAAGCAAGCGACAAGCAGCAGAGAGGCACCCCCAAGCGCGGCTTTCAGGCCTGCTCCAGCCCCTCCATCAACACTCCATGGAGCTAGCTGCTCTCTTTGCTGAACTCCCGCCACACAGACGGCTCCATCAGCAGTGCTAAATGGCTCTACTGCTAATTAATGCAAATACAGGAAGCCTACCTCCTTAACCAAGCTGGAAACTGCTTGAGACTTTTCATCTGTGGCTTTTTTTCTGTTAAAGCTGGGACTTTTAATCTATTTCTAACCTTTTTGGTTCTAGTTTCTGACTTCAAGAGCACCATGCCTCAACTTAATTCCCCAGAACTGACTCCTTGGAATAACGCCCTTCTTTGGCAACAGCCGCTGCAGAAAAGCACACCCTGTTGAAACAACTGCTAACAAAAAGGATAGTTTTAAGAGGACACAGAGCCCCTCTGACAGGTATGAGCTCCCTGCCCATGCTTACCACGAAATGCTTTATCTGGAGCTGCAGTGTCCTACCTGCAGCCCTGCATTTACAGAGCTCAGCCCGCTCTTATGCACCAGGAAATGTGACATTCTGAAGTCTGGTCTGCAAAGCCAACTGAACAAATATGCATTAACCACCTTTACCTAAAGATCCCAGGTTCCCTTTTCTTCCCAGGTTTTGTAGGATATCGTGGGACAACTGGGGAAGCCTTCTTGGAAACAGGAGCTTACCAAAGCCCAGGCTATGGGATGCCTTTGTGTAGCCTAGTCCTCTTGGGGGTGTGTGCCTGACTTCATAAAGAACCGCTTAAGTCCTTCTAGCCATCCCTCATTCCAATGGTGGGCCTGGGCCTTCCTCCCAGGCTACAGTCATGTTTATGAGGCCTTTCAAAATGTCAAAACCCTCCCCATTAATCCCAAAACTCTCTCTGGTCTTTGCCTTGGGATGACTTCTTAGCAGGTGCTCTGAACCACAAAACCTTGCATTTGAACACACCGCATGTTACCTCTCCTTCCTTTCCTTGTACCAGGAAGGCATGACCCATTTTAGTGCCCTATCAAATACACTTTTCCCTCCTTGCTTTAGATATGCTTCTAAGCTGATGACATGTGGCCTGGGGTGAAGAGAGGAAGGATTATAAGGGCTCCTGACACACTCAATGCATCAATCTGAAGAAGAGCTTCACAAGTAGGAGTCACTTATCTTCTAAAACCAAAGAACTGCTTTGCAGGCTAAGGAACAGAAAAGATGAGTTGCCAAGTTACCATCTCAGGAATCCAGTTATCTTCACTTTTCCCCCGGGGCTTGCTTCTGCTGCAGCTAAAAATGAACCTCGGGTTCTCGTATGAATTCACATACCCTTCTAGCCAAAAAACGAGGCAAACTGGTATGTAAATGGAAACATTACAGAGCACTTTTAGAATGTGAAAGTCAAATTCTCCTGTTGAAAAAACTCAGAGATGAAACCAGGATTGACACCCAAAGAAAAATTCTGGAGACAGAAATAGACAATTGCTAGAGTTTATATTCCAAGTGGATTGATTCCAGAAAAAAAATCACTTCCTAAGACCTCGGCCGAACAGTTTCTTGCTCATCTGTCCACTCATCTCTGCCTCCGCATGTCCCTACTCAGGGGCTGACTGTCCTCAATAAGAGAAAAGGGCTGCAGAAAGTCACCTCCTGCCACTTCCCCATGATGTCCTCGAGGAAGAAAAATGGAAGATGTGAGATGGCAACGCCTACACAGCAAAAATACAGATTGTCTTCCTGTCACCCTCAGGCTCCCAGCGAGAACAGAGATGAGCGGAGGAAGGAGCAGAAAGGGGGAAGAAGGGGTAGGTAAGTTGGACAAATGAGAGAGACAGCGAAGGAATAAATAAATGAATGGTGTGAATCAGTGGCGTGAACAAATGAATACGTTTCATCCACTCCTTGAAAAAGCAGCCAGAGCCCCCATTTACTCCTCAGGAGGTGAAATTCATCCCTACTGACATTTTCAGACATGAATTAACTCATGAGATCCAGAGCCACTATACGTCAAGGTTCTCCAAACTGCGCAAAAGCCTTGATAACGCCTGGACTGCCTAGAATCACTGGTTACACTTCACTGCTTACAAGGGGACACTGAGAAGATAACATGCAAGCATTTCACATAAACGCAGCTGCGGTCCGTGCCTGTTTGTTCACTGTAATGGACCAGATCATCCTCCAGCCCAAGTGAGACACCCTCACCCCTGCCCTCAA
This sequence comes from Hippopotamus amphibius kiboko, assembly GCF_030028045.1. Classification (NCBI taxonomy): domain Eukaryota; kingdom Metazoa; phylum Chordata; class Mammalia; order Artiodactyla; family Hippopotamidae; genus Hippopotamus; species Hippopotamus amphibius. Next base: position 163,952,191 of record NC_080190.1, read on the forward strand.
TTCCTTAAAATGCTTTCCCAAAAGCTGCTGAAGAGGAGCCAAACTAAAAATTTGAGTTTTATCTCCTACCCATACACTTCCTGCCCCCAGCCTCCACCCCGCCGGATACTATTAAAGAGCCATAAAAAGCAGACAATGGCAGGGTGGGGAGGACAAAAACTGAATCTAGGTCATGCACGCATGTGTCCATACATTTAACATGTATGGAGGGCCAAGATAAGCCAGGTTCTGAGGCTACAATGGTGAACAGGATTTTTTCTTGGTTCCCAAGGAGCTTACAGGCTATCTGGGTAGATAGGTGATAAGTAGTTAAGATGCAGTGATGAGTTTTGTAACAGAAGCATGAATAAAATACTAACAGGGCAACCAACTATCTGTCTCCCACTGGAGGGAAGGTTCTACAGAGCAGGACACCTCTGAGCTGGACTTCACAGAGGAGTTGCAGGTGAAGAGAAAGCCAAGGGGAGGAGGAAAGTGCCCTGCTCTTCCAGGCTCTACATCAGAACAGCCACAAAACCTTCTAAAAGCCGATTATTGCAGAATTCCATTCCTGGTCCAGATTCTTTTCCACTTACAAATGTCTCACGTCCCCCTGTGTGCAAAAGTGCACTTACACAAAGCAATGGCCCTGATGGAGGATTTCTTGTACCTCACCATGGAAACACTGGATGATTTATACAAGAAAAAAAAACAAAACAAAAGCAAGCTCTGCACTTGTTTTAAGCCTGCAGTTCAAACATTGCTACTGATTTTACTGTGTGACTCTGGGCATGTTGCACAACCTCTCTGTGCTTTCAGTTTTATTATCTATAAAGCAGAGATGAGACTATCTCCTGAGAATGCTGTGTGATCAGAGGACAGGATGTATATCAATTGGTTTTTAACACTAAGATACTATTGTTTTCATCAGTAATCATGCCATATTTATGCAGTTAGCAGCTTAGTCTGGAATTCTGTTGCTTAACATACTTGGCAAGTACTAAAAAGTGAGAAAATTGGCCCTGACTGGTAGCCCTGCTCAACGACTGACACTCAGTGATTCCAGAACAACACTCCCATTCCTAGGCTCCACACCTACAGAATTGCCCTTTCTTTTCCAAAGTCTGCTCCCCATACTGCACACAAAACACCTGGAGATCTTGTTAAAACCCAAACTCTGATTCAATAGGTCTAGCGCGGATGCTTACATTCAGCAGTTCTAAGAAGCTCCCAGGTGATGTTGATGCTCCTGGTCCTCAAACGCTTTCAAATCAAGAGTGGCTGCCCCACCGGGCACAGGTGGATTCAGTCACCCAGCTGAAGCAGCTCTGTAATTTCTAGCTCTTTCCCAACTTCCAACACCCATCCCTATGCTCCAGGAAACCAAACTGCCTCAGGACACATTAAATCACCCCTCAGTCACAAGTGGCGACAGTTTAAAATGACAGCACAAGGTCCGATTCTGACAGCAGAGCCAGAAGTAGCAGCCCCCCCCTCCCGCCTTAGCGCAATCAGGCACAGAGCTGGGGACAGAGTTACAAACCAGCTTTGCATTCCACGACCTCAAAGCTCACCCACATGACCACCACGCACCACTGGGTCACTTTCCCTGGATTTTTTTTTTTTTTGATAAATGATCATATATCTGCTGAGATATAAATGCCCCATGTCTGGGAGAGGGCTAGGTGCTCAAATACCTGCACAGTGACTGAAGGGGGAACACCTGCCAGCTCACCAGCATTTACTGGATGTGCACCACGTCTGTGCCTCGCAGTGGCCCAGGGGCTGAGAGAGGCACAGGACACAGCTTCGCCCCATCCACCACAGAGACCGGAGCCCCCGCCGGAGCGCCGGGCTCTCTGCTGATCACACGGCACGTCAGTGTTTCATTTCCTGATTCTCACGATAACCACACGAAGCACCTATTAATAACCACACTTGCAGATGAGGAGATGGGAGAACAATGTCCCATGTAAAGAAATGCTGACTGCTATTCTAAGTGTTCACTCCTCATCACGAAGGGTGATTTCATCCAACAACCAAAAGGCATTACCTTTTGCCCACTGTAAGACTTCTGTTACCAGGCGCGAGTTTTCTACTTACTCTTATGATTCTCATAGCACTGACAGGAAGCATCAGATGATGGGTCCTGAGGGCCAGTAAAGAAACGGTACCCAGAAAGGTCGCACCGTTTCCGCAGGTGCCTCAGTCATCTCTGCATCCCGCGAAGCCCTGCCTCCTTGAGCCACGTGGGCCACCCCCACACAGAGAGAAATGTGACTCAGCAGAAACTGCAGGAACTGGACAAAGCTGAGTTTGAATCCCAAATCCACCACGTGTCAGCTCTGTGGTGACTTTAACTCTTTCCACGCCTCCACCCAGGGGGGTAGCAACTGCAGCTTCCTGAGGCTCTTAGAAGGAGGACATGAGACAATGTATTTAAAGTATGTTTAAAGATACCGTGGACTTCCATAAATCCAACCTCTCTTCTCCCTTATCAGGGCCACTGCTTTGCTGCTTCAGCAGGAAGAGCATTAAGAGTTGTATGTCCTACTTGGCTAATGAGAACAGAGAATTACTTGAACACAAGTCAAGTCAGCAAAAGGCCAACTCCAGCAGTCACTGAAAGTCACAGTCCAATTACTGAGGCAAATTACAAGCGACTCTTTGGTTTAACTTGGAAGAGAATGGGAGCCGTTAAAAAGATGATGAGATGCCTTCTTTTTAAAATTAACATATCTGGAAGTCAAAAAGATGATCAAAGCCAATTTACAGGAATGCAGGTAGAGCCTAGCATATAACAGAGAGGGGCATATTAAAAATGTCCTAAATTTTCTCCCAGATGGGGTTAAAGTCCTGAAGGCAAGTCTTTTTTTTTTTTTTTTTTTGCGAAGACTGTACCATAATAATTACCCAAGAAGCACTGTGGAAAGAGCAGTGGTTCCCATACCAGACAGAACTGGATTTTGTTAAGTTCTGCACATACTAGAGGTGTGACCCTGGACAAGCTACACAAAAATCCCTAGCCTCACCTTCCTCAGCTATGAAACAGGAATAATGATACTTGCCCTGTAGTCACTACGAGAGTAAAGTGAGATAATATATACAAAACATCTGGCAAAAAAGTAAGCACACGATGGGTGCTGCTGTTAATTACTGTGACTGGTCCCTAGAAGGCCTAAACCTGGGAGCAAAAAGGCTTCCGTAATAAACTGCAAACTGGCTGATGTGCGTGAGGTGGGCTTGATGCTGGGCTATAATTTGCACTGCCACAGGTTTCAGAAGGTTCCTAAAAATATTCTGAGGCTGTGACACAAGAAGAACTTTTTTTTTTTCTCTTAAATCAGCCCTTAACTAGGTTTCATGGAGATTTCAGGAACATTTCTGGACCAGGTCCCAGTTGTGCCACATTTCAAAGTTAAATATATTAAGTCTAGAAGCTGGGCTATATTAAATAGAAAAAAAAATTTTTTTTTGCCTGTCCCACGTTTGCCTCCCAAAGCCCTTCCTCTTAGTTCCCCAAACACCACCAATGAAAGGCACTGCTGGGTTCTCCTGTAATGAGCAACAGGGCCACCCTGCTCACATTACAACTCCAGCCCAGCGGAGTTTCCTGGGAGCTGGCCAGACATGAATCCCTCCAGCTCCTCTCTTCTCAGAAGGACCTCAGGCCTGTCCAGACCCGGCCTTTCCTATACGTGATCTTGCTCAGGGCACTGACTTCTCAAAGCTCCCCACCCCCGCTCTGAGGAGGACACCTCTCCCTAAGCGGAAATGTATCTGGTTGAACACCCGATAAAGAAGATTCTGGGTCTGGATGCTTCTTGGTATGAAAAACAGGTGTCTGTGTTCCCGAGAGCCACCCTTAGCTCTGGGAACACGCTGCTCAACAGCTGTGTCATTCTCACACTTCCTCCAGGGCCAAACTCTAGCACGAATCTCCTGCATTATTTAACTTGGTATCTCCACCTCACTTTCCTCTGTTCTTCTGCAAAGCCCATGCTGTCACCCTGCTGAGCCGAGGCGAGAAGCTGATCATGTCCTACACTGCATGTCCTTGTTCTGGCCTCAAATATTAACCACCTGCCAGTCTTGGGTTCTGCATCTAGGAAGGCATCAAGGCTCTGTGCCACTAAGTCCACTTCTTCTTTTTTTTTTTCCACCTTTCTTTGTAATCATTCATGTATCTCTTCAGAGCACAAGGGTGACTATACAAAAAGTTTAAAAGAAAAAAAAAATTAAGCTACTGAAAATCTGCTCCCACATTTGCTCTATCTGTTCCTCTGCTTCAGGCACTTGTAGCTAAGGCTGGAGCCCCCTCCCCGCCTTTTTTTTATTTAGTTTCCACAGTCTGGTAGCTTTCAAGGTTAAGTGACATGGTTCAGGGAGGGTGAGAGAGACAAGAGCTCACATCTGTTCCCCAGAAGGGTGGAAACAAAGAACCCCACCCTCCAGAAGTCTCACCAAGGAATCAATATGAGGGCAACCACGAGGGCAACTGGTGGTAAATAGGTGTGCGCTGGTTAAATTACGGTCTGGGAAAATGCAGTAAAGGGACAAGAGAGCAATAACCTGGTATCGCCACAGTTACCACTTACCGAGCATCAACCATGTGCCAGGCACTGTGCTGGTTTTCTTCCTGTGTATTTATTCTTTAAAATCTGCATTCTGATTAGTTAAGAATGACGGTCCCTATTTCACTGATGAGAAATCTGCGCAGCGGACAAGTGGCAGAGCTGGGATTCCAACCAGTCGGACTCCCAAACCCAGGCTATGAGCTACAGAACTGCTGTGCAACCACCTCCCACCACAAGAGAGCCCTGGAGAAACCCAGAGGCCTGCTGTTCCCTGCCGCCCATCAAGTGGCATCAGAAAGGGGACTCCAGGATCCAAGTTCACTGCTGTCAGAGATGAAGAAATCCAGCAGTGAAAATGAAAAGAAAGGCAGGGCTAGAGGATAACATTCACACTATTCTTCAAGGAAAAGCCCACGGCCTTAAAATAAGGCCACACCAAAGACCAGCTGGATTTATTCACCTGTCACACATTTCAGGCCCCTCCGCTGAGGGAGGGGGAGAGGAACACTGGCAAAGCGACACCCTCTTACAGTTAAACCCGCCGGGGTGGGGGGAGGGGGCGGGCAGTTGTTTAGCCCCAAGAATCACCTGACTGGGAGCTGAGACCTCTGGGTTCTGGTCCCAATTCTCTCTGGGACTTTGAGCCGGTCATTTCTCTTCTCTGAGCACCACGTACTCACTGCTAAACTGTGTGTATGGGGGCGGGGGTGGGGATGGGCTGGACTTCAAGGATTCATTCTGCTCTAACATTCCTGGACTCCAGAATTCCAAATAAATGACAAAGAGCCAGTTGAGGAGTATGGTTACTGCACAGGCAACCCAACGCTTTAGCCCAAGGATCGAGAAGCCAAGAGAAGGATAGGGAATCTGTGAAAGTGGCTGCATCCATGAAGGTGCCGTGATCAGCAGGAAGCTAATAAGCAACTCTTCAACATGACACAGAGTGCAGATGAAAACCCAAGATAACGGGGCAGGACAAGCCCTCATGTTCAGGAGCCAGGCGTCATTTTCACACCCATAAAGAAGTCACGGGTTAAATATTGCTTGAGTCCCTCTCTTCAGCCTTTCCGTCCCATTTCCCCTTCCTAGCCAGGCTACCAACAGCCCTTGCTGGGTCATCGTGAACAGTCTACAAACACTTGTTACCCTTCATTTATACCTGTCCCCTCCAATCCATTTCCCACACTGCAGTTGGAGTGGTCCTTCTGAAAGGCAAATGAGAGCACTCCAAGCCCTTGCTGCAAACCTAAAGCCTTTCTGTTACTCTTGGGACAAAGCCCTGCTGTCTTCCCGGTCCCAATACCATCCTCTCTCCCATAAAGCTACAGCTATAACAAACACGGTTTCCTCAAAAGCGGTGGGATTCCTCCCACCTCTATTCTCCAGGTCCCAGCGGAGGGGTCACTTCTCTGCAAAGCCTTCTGTGACCCCCTGGGGACTAGGCCGTGCTGCCCTGGACTCTGGGAACACCTGCCTCCTCCCCACCACAGGACTTACAACGTTTCACTGTGAATTCCTGTTTACGCGTCCGTCACTCCCACTAGACTACAGGTGTTAAGGAGGCAGAAACCACAACTGTCTTGCAATCAGTTGCATCCTAGCACCTAGCAGAGTGCCGGGCACTTAGTATGAACTTTGGAAACAAACAAACAAATACCTCTCTTGATGAAATGAATGGTCTCATAACAGTGGGCTGTGGAAGATGGAGAAAGGGCAAGCTAAGCGGAGAGCAGAGGCTGAAAAGGGGGGTGGGGGTTGGCCAAGAGAGGATGTCTGTGCCTTTGCATGTCTGCCCAGAGGCTGGGTGAGAACATGAGCGGGTGCAGTGGCGACAGCAGAGGCTGTGAACCGTGCAAGGGCAAGCTGTGCGCAGATGTGCCCACGCTACACTCCGTGGAGCTCAGGGAGACTGAAAGACTGTCACAGCTCCAGCATTTGGAAGTGCTGGAAGGAGGAATGTTGTTTCAGTGCTGCACGTATACACAGGGAATGGATGATGTAAAAGTAGGTCACAAATAAACTCGGCAATGCTAGTAACAGGACACCACTAACACACACATCGTGTCTACTGCCCTCACTGCTGTGTGCCATCACTCTCCGGCATGATACCCTCCCCCTGTTCTTTTTAAAAGATGCATACCCAGACAGGACATTGCTAGAAAACAATGATGTATGGGTTTGGTTACTGTACTATTTAAATAGACACTGCGGCACTCCCCATAAATTGTGACAAGACAGAAAGATAGACTAAATGATGCGCTTCAAGAGTGGGGGAAAATGCAAAACGACTTAAGATTTAAAGAGATAGTAATCAAGAAGATGGAAACTGCAGGAACTTCCCAGAGCAGAAGTGAAGAAGTTCAAGAGCAACAGGAACAACTGCAGCAGCAAAGACAGAGTTCAGAGGAGGAGAACAAATTCCTATTAAAAAACACATTCGAAAACATTATATTTCAAGACCAAAAATGATGTGCTTCAAAGAAACAAACAGTATAAATAGCCTTCATACAAATCTTTGCTGGTGGAACAGAAAACCACCAAAGGACAGGGTGGATTGTGAAATGAGCCACATACACAGGAGATGGGAGTTAATTAAAGGAGGAGTCAGGTAGTTCCTTGAAAAACAATTTAGCCAAAACAAAGAACGAAAAACAAACAAGCTATAACACATACAGTGTCTTGGCCAAATAAGAAGAAAGAGAGAAATTCACACACATAAACACTGAAGCGTATACAAAAGGGTTACAAGTTCCAAGAACTTCCCAGTGATCAGGCCATGCAAACAGGCAAACAACAGACGTGGCCTCAGCCTTAATTAAATGTGGGAGCTGAAAATCCAGCCAAGTTAGGACATCTAAAGTAAACTCACCCCACTGTATGTTTCTCCTTTTAAAGGAAAGAATAAACTTTTTACATTATTTTCTAATCTTAATAAATTTAATTTTAATTTTTAAAATTTTTAGAAGGTCAGACTCTGCTCCGCGTAGCTAGTATAACCATACTTTCCAAGTTCTCAGTTTTGGCAGCACCCGAGAATCACGTGGGAGGGGACTTCCCTGGTGGCGCAGTGCTCCTAAGGCAGGAGGCCCAGGTTCAATGCCTTGTCAGGGAACTAGATCCCACACAAATGCCACAGCTGAGAGTTCGCATGCCACACCTAAGGAGCTCGTGAGCCACAACTAAGGCTGCAACTGAGACCTGGCCCAGCCAAATAAGTACATATTTAAAAAAAAAAAAAAGAAAGAAAGAAAGAAAGAAAAAAAAAGAATCACTTGGGAGCTTTAAACTCCTGCCACCCAGACCCTCCCCTGGAGTTCCAGATTTAATGGGTCTGGGCTGTGGCCTGCGAAGTTCCCAGCATGATTCTCATGTGCAGACGAGGTAGAGAACCACACTCATATCATTTCTCAGATTCGCATGGCAGGTTCTCAATTTCTGCAACAGATAATGAAGTTGAAGGAACTCAGAGTCGACTGTTCTATCAGAAGGCCTCACTGTAATTCCTCAAAAGAAAACATCTTTTCCTGCTTTAATATCCACTTTCTAAACAACTGGATTCTTAAAATAAAAGCCCACCACTCGGTTGGCCCCTTTGGCCAAGACAGGGAAGACCCCATCCAATCCTTCACATTCTGTCTGGTCAGGGCTTCAGCAGAAGAGCATATGTCAGAGAGTGATGATTAACCTCTAAGAAGGGGACTGTCTGCACTTAAGGGCTGGCAGGGGCCCTCCCTCCTTGCCATCCTGTGTCTGGAAAGCACGCAGTGCTATCGCTAAATCAAAACCCTGCCTGACAAAGCTATAACGGGGCTTCTAAGTGGAGAAATTCATTCCCTATGATGCATCTAAGGAGATGATGCCAAAAAGCCCATTAGTTCAGATGAGTGTACAGGGAACCAGCACTAACACACGACACGACAAGAAAGAGTCACATCTTATCCAGACTCTCCTAATGATAAGTAGCTTGTGTAATTAATGAAGCTACCTGCCTCCACCTCCTAACTATGGAATGACACGTATCAATGCCTGCTCTTGGAGCAAACCCCGTCCTTCCAGTATGTATACCAAACATGGCGCCTTCCTTTAGTCCACCCACAAACAAAAGAGTGTGTTCTGGGACTTCCCTGGTGGCGCAGTGGATAAGACTCTGCGCTCCCAATGCAGGGGGCCCGGGTTCCATCCTTGGTCAGGGAACTAGATCCTACACGCACGCTGCAACTAAGAGTTCACATGCCGCAACTAAGAAGCCCATGTGCTGCAACTAAGACCTGGCGCAACCAAATAAACAAATATTTAAAAAAAAACAAAGTGTGTTCTGCACAACGGAAATTCCAGTGTGACTCTAATCCACATACATTGCTGCATCTTCCCTGTTATCTAGCAGCATTTTATGTATGTTTCCATTATTAAACAGAAATGAATGATAAATTGTGTTTTAGAATGATTCTCTAAGAAAGCAAGGCTTTTTGTCTACTGCGTTCATGGCTATGGCCTGAGCTGCTATAGAGGTGCCCAGCACATAGATGGCACTGGATATAGAGCTTCTGGATGAAAGAAAAAGCATCTGCTATACTGAGTGGTCACTGCTATTTACACAAGTCCCTCCCTCCGGGGCCGGAGCATCTGTACAATGGTATTTTTTCTTGCTCCGTTTCTTTCTGTATTTGACTAAATCTATATTAAATTCCAGCATCCAGAGATAACTAATGCTCAACTTTCAGTACATCTTTCCAAATTTTTCTTTATATGTAAAATGGGGTGATACCTCCTTCCTGTGTTGTTTTATAACCTGTTTTCCTCTTAATATATCATGACTATCTTTCCATATCACAGATACGCATATGTATTGTTTATTGTATTCCATTGACAGATTTCACCAAAGCTGACCTGTGCAAGTCTCTGTTTTTGCGATTCTAAACAAAGCTTGCATATAGGATAAAATTCACTGAAGTAGGATGTCTGGGGCAGAGACGCAAGGAGAAGATCGTGACCTCCATGAAGACAGAGATTTCCCCAACACTCAGAGCCTGCTTCTTGGCAAGTATTCAAATACTGACTAATAACCTCCGTGCTCCAGGAGTTGACATTCCAAACGGAGGGAAAGGCATGTAAATAAATCACCTGGCCATGGCTGCAGTCTAACATGACGCACAACATGTACGCATGCACAGACTGACACACGCACTAAAGATCTGAAAAACCACGTATACCTTTTCACCTTAACCAGTAAAAAGACCCTGTACCAACCTCATATAAGAAAATTCTCTAAAGGTTAAACATAACGGAAACCAGCCAGGGTTGCTAGTGGCTAGATGGGGTAGGGTGGGATGTGTGTCTGCATAGGGTGTGTGTGTTGGGCGCGGGGGAAGGGGCTCATTCTCCCCAGATACAGATTATGTGCCACTATGAACAGCTATCTCCACAGTTGAAAGAGAAATGCTAAAAATGAACAGACAAAAATCCCAAACAAATAAAAACGCTGGCTTTTAAACCAACACTGCCAGCTGCTCTTCACACAAACAGGAAGAACAGATCAGGAGGGCAGGTCTCTAATGGGCACTGAAAAGAACAACCGACTTCTTTATCCAGATCCGCTGCCATCTGCCGGGGCAGGAGGGGGACCAGACTCGCGGCCACAGGAAGAAGGGCTGAGATGGCTGCCAAGCCCAGAGACTGATGCCACCTGGGAGGTGGGGGTGGGGGTGGGGGGGGTGCGGGATCGAATGTTTCATTCCTTCATCAAGCAATGGTTCTCCGGAGAAAACAGGGTCTGGGTCCCCGGACTAGGAGGCGCCGGGTCACCAGAGGAGATGCATCACTGCACCTTCATCTTCTGGGGCAACCACATCAAGCGGGAGGAACCTGTGAAGAAATACGGGACCAGAGACAACTATACAGAAACTTCTCAGAGGCCAGAGGCCATGGCTTCTTCATCTTTGTTGCTTCTACAACACTGAGTGACCTAGCAGGCACTCAAAGGACTTTCACTCAATTTAAGTCACCAAGGAAACAAAGGAAGAACATTTGGGTTAAAAACAGAAGAATCCATACATGATGTAGAAGGAAGACGCCAATGATACCCAATATGCTGGGGTGCCAGTGTCATACTCGGCCTGAGACAGGAGCTTCGGGGGGGGATCCTGGCTTCAGCCACTCACCAGTAGAATGACTGGAGGCACTGACATCTCTTAGCCTGTTTCTTTATCCACAAAATGGAATTTACACCACACCTGGCTCCCGGGATTGCTGTAGGACTGAGGTTCTCAAAGTGCGCACTAAAGCAAAACCAAACATGCACACTTAACATCCTCTGTCTAAGACTATCTAGGATATATCTGCTTCTCAACCTCAGCGCTACTGCTGAGTTGGATAATTCCCTATTGTGGGGTGTCCTGTGTGTTGTAAGGTGTCTGGCAGCATCTCTGGCTTCTCCCCTCCATTGGTGACAATCAAAAACTTCTCCAGAGAGGCAACCAAGATGTCCTTCATCGGGAGGATGGATAAACAAACATGTGCTACATCCAGACAATGGGATATTACTCCGTGACAAAAAGAAATGAGCGATCAAGTCAGAAAAAGACATGGAGGAAACTGAAAGGCATATTGCTAAGTGAAAGAAGCCGATCTAAAAAGGCTACAAATCCTGCAATACCAACCATTGATAACTGACATTCTGAAAAAGGCAAAATTACGGAGACAGTAAAAAGATCAGTGGTTGCCAGGGATTCGGAAAGAGGGAGGGAGGGATGAGTAGGTGGAGCACAGGGGATTTTTAGGGCGTGAAACTATTCTGTGTAATACAGTAACAGGGGATACATGTCAGACATTTGTCAAAATTCATAGAATGTACAACACGAAGATGAATTCTTATGTAAACTGTGGACTGTAGTTAATAATGTATTAACTGTTGGCTCATTAACTATAATAAAGGCACCTCACTAATGCAAGATGCTAATAATAGGGGAAATTGGGGGTGGGGGTGGAGTATACGGGAACTCTACTTACAGCTCAGTTCTTCTGTAAATGTAAAACTGCTCTTTAAAAAACTCTATTAATATTTTTAGAAGTATATGGACAAAAAAAAATGTCTCTAGACACTGCTAAATGTCTCCTGGGGGGAGAGGGGGCAAGATCACCCTCACTCCCATTAAGAATCACTGATGTAAGACAGAGTCCATTTTTTCTAAGAAAATGGTTCCTAGATCTTATGATAGAACTGAATACACATTAACCTTTTACAGTGTTCAGAAAAGAGAACCTTGCATTCTTATTTCTCTGTTACAGTTCTAACAAGAAACAAACATCTAATCTCCAGGGGAAGAGTCCTATTAGAAAACCTGGCATATTCACCCTGAAAAGGAACGCTATTCCCTCCCTCCGCCCCACTTTCTTCTCTAAGTCTGCTCTCAGACTAACACTAACAGTGATACAAATAGAATAGAATAAGAATAAAAACAATGCGAATCAGTCAATCGGATCACGTCTAGCAGAGGCTGTATTGATGCAGCAGGGCCAAAGCAACCTTCACATCTCAGCCCTCCTTGCAGCATGATGTGCAATTCATATGTGCACAAGCACTGGGCCTCCAGCATCTGCCCACCCCCGTGGTTGTACCTGATGATCTTATTTTTTATATCCATCTTGTTCAAACGTTTGCACATTTTCAGTTCAATGCAGGGGGTATATCACCAAGTGGATGATAATCTCATCTGAACTTTTACAGTCTCCTAACTGGCCTCCCTCCTCCTACCCTACACCCTCAGAGTCTGTTTTCCAAAGCAGCCAGATGGATCCTTTCTAACCACTAAGTCAATCCAGGTTGCCTGTCCTCAAAATTCTCCAGAGGCTCCTTATCCATTCAGAGCAAAAGCCCACATTCTCCCAGTGGCTGCAGGGCCCTACATGATCTGGCTCTCCTCCAGCCTCTCCTTCCACGTCTTCCTTGGTCACACGACCTCCCTGCTTCTTGAACATGCCAGGCCTGCATCCCACTCCCCACACCTACACAGCTCACTCCATCTCTGCTCCTGAACCTCCCTTCATTCTCTCATCCCACCTCTTCTCTCTTCATAGCACCTCTCACCACCCAACAAACTGTACGTGCTCACTTCTTGTCTGCCTGCCCCATTAGTAGATAAGCTCGCAAACAAGTGTGTACACGTATGGCTGAATTGCTTTGCTGTACACCAGAAACTAACATAACATAAATCAACTGTATTTCAATAAAATAAATGGAAGAGGAAGAGAAAGAGGAGGGGGAAGGGGAGGAGGAGGAGAAGAAGAAGAAGAGCTCAATGAGATCACTGCTTGGTCTGTTTTTCATTGCTCTAGCCACAGTGCTATTCCTGCCACATGTAGGCACTTAATAATGATGGATTCATTCATTCATTCTTATAATTAATTAATTAACCATCCCCATTTTATAAGTGAGAAACTAAAGACCAGACAAATCACACTGGCAAGTGAGCCTCGAGCGACTCTAAGACTCCACCCTGACAGAGGCATCACGGGGATCAGTACTGAGACCTTCACACCCAGGAGCCCCCGTAGCTACTCCAAGGCACTGTATTAGCTATTTGGGTTCCTCGTACTCAGGTGGGTCTCCTCACTCATACTCATCATCTTCCCAGACAACATCCCCACAAGGCCCTTTGCCTACAGTCCTACCATCATCAGGGGAAGCCATAACTTGTCATGACCGAGCGGGACTCTGAGGTTAGAAAAACCTGGTTCTAAGTTCCATTCAGCCACCGACTGACTATAAGACCTCCAACAAGGTTAACTCAGTTAAGCCTTAGGTTTCTCTCTAGAACAGCAATGATAATACCAATCCTATGGGGCTCTTGGAAGGACTCAGAATCAGGTATCGAAAAGCCTTAGTAATGCAGGGAATCTAGCAAAGAGCAAGCACTTACTATGCGTAATCTTTCACTGTAAGTGTTATTTAGCGAGTCATTCACTCAGAGATCTGCTGACTTCTTATTAATGCAAGTCACTATAAATCCTAGACTTCCTTCTACCAGTCATTTGGATAATGGCTTTTTTTTTTTTGATGTCCCTCTCCCCACATTGACAATCCCTTTAGCTTTTGATAAATGTCTTTTTTTTTTTAGCCACAAAATCAATTTGGAAGCAAAGAGAAAACCTTATCCATTATCATTAGCACAAAAGCTCCAAGGACTCATGTGATCAATTGGTCAAAGGTCTGAGCCAAGCTGGTCCTTCATCTCCTCTTAAACTTTTTACAGGCAAGACCAAGGGATGGAGGGCAGTAACCCCGGGGTACAAGGAGGTACAACCCCAGCTCTTTGCACAAGATTAAATTAGCAGATGTAAGGAAAGGAAAGGAGCTGGGAAGCTATTTCATACATATATTTAGGGTACACTCTTCCATCTCTACGTTTTATCTTTATGGTACTTTTCCTCCTCCAATTAAAAATTTAAGTCTTTCAGGGCAGAGACCATGGAGCCAAACAAAATGAGAAACATGTATTCACTACACCCAGCCACCCTAGTTCAGAGCCTCTGCACGAGATGCTCCCACTGTCTGGAGCTCTGGGGCCCAGCCAGCTCTTCTCAAGCAGCTCCTTTTCACACCTCAGATGCAGCTCAAAAGGTCATTTCCTCAGAGGCATCCCTGGGTGAGCCTACTAAGCCCTCATAACCCCCGCTCTCTATCAAGGTCACCTGATCTGCTTTCTTCAAGGCTGTTATCACTACTTGAAATTATGTTTACATCTGTTTGCTCTATCTGCCTCCCCATAAAATATATTCTCTGGGAAGACAGGGATTTTGTTTGAGCTTTTTCACTGCTCCAGCCCCCAGCACCTAGAACAATTACTATCACATAGTAAGTACTTAATTTCATCTTCCTTGAATAAATGAATATAATGAGTGTTCTCAGGAAGTACTATTTCACTAACTGAACATCACAAATTTTTATCCGACCCTGTGGCAAAAAATAAAGGGTCCCAAAACGGGGGCTGTTGACCTATGACATGTACAACCAACAGCAATGGGCCAGCAGTCAAGTCTAAGCCACACGAAACAGGGATGTCTGCTCCTGCCTCCAGTGGTTCAAAGGGGTCTAGAGGCCCTGTGCAAAATCATAAAAATCTTATCTGTTGCCTGCCGCTGTGTTTCTCTTATTTTCTTTTTCTCCCCAGCACCCAACCTTCTTTCCATGAGAACATATATACACATGTGTATAGTGTTTGGACAATTTAAATGTTTCCCTACTTCTCATTTGATCTTCTAACAGCCTTGCAAGGTAGGAGAAACAGGGATGAGCGTCCCTCCATCTCTAATTTGTCCACGAGAAAACCAGAAGACTCAGGGAATGAAGACACCAGCCCAAAGTCACAGAGGAGTAAGTGGTGATGCTGCACTTGAAACCAGGTGTTTCTGGCTGCAAAATGCTTCCTCCCTCTACTATAGGAAGCCGCCATTCCAAACACATAACATGTATTTTTTAACTTCAATATTAAAATACACTTGAGAGAAACAGCATTTGCACAGCTTCCCCTCTCAAAAGTAGTCTCCATTTCCTGACACAGAACTAATTTAGGAAATGTTCGCATTTTAAATCCATAACTCATTTTGCTCCTGGCAGTACAGTCGTGAATTTATAACACTATCACAAGCTCCTTTAATAATTACAGAAGTACTTTATATACGGATAACTACCCATCTTAATGATAAGTTTTACAAGTCGTAGTTTCAAAATTCGACTCCAAACTTAAAATATATTCCACAAACGAAGTTTCACAGTTGCCCAATTCAAAATATAAGATACTAGAGTGTGTTCTCCAATTGGATTATAAAAATAGATTCTTAAGTCCAAACTCAAACTCAAAAATAACCAAGTCCATGTTATGATGGTAACGAGACGTGTGAATGTAGGCAAACCCCAAGGATGCAGTGAGCTATCCAATAAATAAAATGTAAATCAAACAGATTAAAATCAAGCTGTACATTTATGATGCTGCATGTGTGGCTACATAAAATAATTTGACCCTTTAGTATAAGATACAAACATTCTTTTAAAAATTATTGCGGGATATTAAGCAAAAATTCACTGAGTGCAAGATCTTTTGATAAGACAGTGCTACGGAGTCAAGTTTATTTATTAACATTAGCATCAGGGAAGGAAGAGAGGAAGGAAATCCCAAACGTGGATAATTCAGAAGTCATTTTTGTAGTCTTTTCAGCAACAGATTTAGTTTTTTCAACATGTAAAAAACTAAATGGTACGCTAAACTCTGAGATTATCCATTCTAGGAGGGCCCACTGTTCAAAAAAAACACAGGGCTGGGTCTTCCCTGGTGGGTCCAGTAGTTAAGACTTTGCTTGCCAATGCAGAGAGTGCTGGTTACATCCCTGACCCGGGAGCTAAGATCCCACATGCCCGGGGACAAAAAAACAAAACATAAAACAGAAGCAATATTGTAACAAATTCAATAAAGGCTTTAAAAATGGGCCACATAAAAAAAAAAATCTTTAAAAAAATAATCAAATAAAAATAAAAACCAAGCCTTCTTTGGGATACAGTCCTTACTTAGAAGAAATTCAGTCTTGAAGGGTAAAATGGTGGCCATAGAGAGACAGGTACACAAATCATTTCAGCAGAATGCGTCCTGATACGCAGGTGCAGAGCTGCTAGGACGTGAAGGGGAAGCGCTAATCCCGCCCAGGCAGACAGAAGCGTGGGTGGTGGCCCGTACAGTATGAGGGAGATGTCAGTCAGGTGACACCCCTCTCGGCCTGGCCCCTCATGGCCCCTCACAGTGAGGAGCTGGGCTGAAGCACAGGTGTGTTCACCTGCTGCTGGGGATGAGGCGACCCGAGCAGTCGGGCCTGGGGAGGGCCGGGTCTCAGCCAGGAGGGTCTTAGTGCTGCGGCTCTCAGCATGCCAGCCCCGAGGGCCCGCTCTACGTCGACAGTGGCACAGTCAGCAAGATGGACACTGGACGCTTGTGGAAACGCCTGACTCCTCATTTATGACTGTGGGAAAGTGGGAGACCTCAAGGCGAACTGACTTTGGCTCTAAAGGAAGCAAACAGGAACAGACTGGGGTTCCTTCAAAAGTAGACGTTTAACGCTCGTGAATCTGAAGCTGAGCTGCCCCACAGATGCAAGGCCATGTCTACAAAAATGGAAAATGTGACCAACCTCAACTGTCCAGTTTTCACAGTGGAATGGTCCCAGTCCTACCTCCTACCAGCCATAATGACTCGGCACACTGTTAAATCTCTTTGCCTCAGTTTCCTCATCTGCAAAATGAGGATAATATTATCTGCCAGAGTCGGGGGTTTTGGATGGGAATGTGGGAATGATTAAATGATAGGATATGAAAGGCCCTTATAAAATTGAATTATATACAAACGAAAAATACCTTATTATAGGCTCAGCTGACAGTATTATGAAACAGAAAATTATCAGAAGGGAGAAGTAGCTTCACTGCATTAATTAAAATTAAAAGCACCGTTTTAATTAAAAAAAGACAGATTAGCCCATACAAAATAACCACTTATTTTTAATAGCACAAAACCACCTCTCAACCTCTCCTTGACTCCAGGAGTCATCAAGCAAATACTAGGCCAGACAGGGGTGAACAGTGTAAACTTCATGGTGATGGATGTGTCATGAAATGAATTAAACCACAAAGCCAATTAAGCCATAAAAGCAGCAGCAGTGACATAACCAGACAGAAGGTTCAGAGGAGTGTCTCTGAAAGATTTCATTAGCTAAACCACAAAGTCCTACTGAAAAGCACACCAGCAATCTAGTTAAAAATGGGTCACTTTATTTATAGATTCTATCACCAAATCATATATTCCTCCAAAAAAACCCAAAAAAGCCTCTGAAAACTTTCTTGAACAGGCATGTTAAGCAAGGCTGCTCCAGGCCTGCTGAAGGAACTAAGGCAATAATCTGTTTAAATTCTGCCCACACTCAACAGAAGATTTTCTCAATGGGCCCAGTGCAGAAACATGTCCCAATTTCCCCATGCATCTGAGCTTTACTACACACAAACAAGCTTCAAACGATGCCAGCAGACCGTGTAGATTACGCTCTCCTGGAGAACACACTGTACTCGTTTGGGGGGACAGTGTTTCCTTCATGATGTCCCTGCTAAGGTCCACCGAGAAGGAGGCGGATATGCTAGTGTGGCAGGTGCTCCTGTCGTGGGGAGGACAATCATTCTGTGACAATCCTGTCTAGGGCAGACTGTCGGAAACTGTACGAGGGGAGCGAACTGCCGCCCTGGGAAACGAAGCATCTTCGCGGTTCAGACCACAAGTGACAAATGCGATTCACCGAAATGCCAGCAGTAGTGATCTGAGTGGTGGAAGCGGGAGGCTTTCAAATTCCCTTCCTTATATTTTGCTCTATTTTCAAGTTTTACCAATGGCCATGGTTTATAAAATTAAGAAAAAATAGCCACACAGATGGAAATTTTGTCAAGTACAGAAAGCGTAAGACTAAAATAGCAACGGCCAGTTCCATCATCCAGGGACCATCTCTACTGACTGTGTTCTATCCCTTGCTAGTTGTTTTTCAATGCATGTGCTTTTTTTTTTTTTTTTTTTCATTTGTTAAACCATTATATTTAAAGGGAGGGCAAAATAAGTAATATATACCATATGTTACTTATAATTACAGAAAGCAAATTAACACAACATTGCAAATCAACTGTACGTCAATAAAAAGAAAACAAAAACAAAATCAAAAAGCAAGGGATGTTAGGCCAAATGATCATAAACCAAGTTAGAGCATTAAAATTCTACTAAAAACATACAAAGAAACAAACAAAAACTCCAGCTAACAGTGGCAAAATTTTTAAATCATGATCATTAAAATATGACTCATAAAAAATTGCTATTAATTGTACTCCCTTCCCCCGAAATGAGGAGGTCTGACCTTGGCCTGGAAGATGTATATGCAAGCACATCCTTGCTTATTCACCTTAGTAAATTCTACATGACCGCCACCCACTGCAAAGATGGAAGCGACGCGTCTACGAGTCCCTGCAGCTCAGCTCCTAACCTTGGACACTCATGGTGCCTTTGACAGCGAGCTTGAACAGGACCCAGACCCGAACTTCATCTCACACACTTGAACACAATATGACATCATTAAAAGGAGGAGGCAGAAGAACACACTTGGGATTCTGGATGAAAAAGAAACACTGCCACCTGCACCAACTCCCAGGGGGCCCCCCCCTTTGCTGGTGAACACCCTCTGTGTTGGAGACGTTTCCAAGACAAGATACGGTTTTCTTGGTTGATCACACTGAACAGTGATTTAGTCCAGGAGGTCCCGTGTATACACGCTTAGACGGCTTAAGGGCAGATAAATGGCTTGTAAAAGGCTGCAGTGAGCTCTCATCAGTTCTTTTCACATATGTTAACATGTCAGAGAGACCAGTACATGTAAAACACATGGCCCAGGTCCTGGCACCTAGCAATGCCATCAGTAGGAGGAAGCAGGTATAGATGTATCTGTCTGAACCTCAGTCTGTATCTTACAGACTAACCCAGCGTTGACATTTTTTATCTCTAAAGTGAGTATCAGTTGCTCTCATATGTGGCTGATACTAGTGATCCCCTCAGACCACCTCTCCTGACTGCTTTTTCTTAGCTGTGGTGCTGGAGTTTGCGCTTAACCACTCCACTACTCCAGCTACCTTCCTGGAGCCACCCCACATCAGATTTAAAGAGCAGAACAACAACATCATGCAACAGAGAGTCAGAATGGAACACAAGGACACGACTTTCTTAATTTATACTAGTGATCCTTGGGCATCTGTTTAATGTCACTAGGCCTCAGTCTTCTCATCTACAAAAAGGGGATAAATGGCACCTATTTACTCACCATGCAGTGAGGAGTAAATGAGAACACACAAGTCCAAAGTGCTCTATACAGTGGCTGGCACAAAGAGTGCCCAACAAAGGCAGATGCTGCTCTAGCATAGGCAGCCTCCTTAACTAACCTTGCTCCCTAGGAACTTAAAACCACCATGCTGGGAAAATACAGATCCGCTAATAGGATGGAAAGAAATCATGTCATCTGTCAAGCTACCAAGGAAGACCACTGGGAGAGAATGCTGGCCACATCTTCCTACAGGAATGCTGCCAGGGGATAATGCTTCTTCCCCACTCTGGCCAGATGTCTCCTGCCACATGAGGGTGCCTGCTGGTGTGACATCCTTGCCTTTCTCCTGTTCCAACAGGATGTGAAGCTGAATGTGCAGAGCCCAGTGAGTGAGCCGCTCACCTTCTGCTGTGCTCCTCCAGCACTGCTGGGAAGACAGTCTTTCAATCCTGGAGCTCGGTGTCAGGAAGTCTCCTGGCCCACAGAGAGCCACCAAGCCATTAATACAGGCCTTACCAGTCATAAAAGTGGTCTAATTGGCTTCCATTTGCCTCAGTCCTTTGTCTTATTTCACAATTCAGCCCAAAATGTATGTAGGAGAGAACCCGCTCACTGGGCCTCCTCCAGTCCCAACAAATGCGTCATCCCTTCCTCATGCTTTGCAAGATTATTTCTCACACTCTTCCCGAAAGATCACAATAAAAACAAATGTTCTATCTGACAGCCATGTTTTAATTTTTTATCTCTAAAATGAATATCAGTTATAAGTAAGCCTGGAGCCAAAGAAGAAGAATTAATAAAGGAGTAGTATGAGCTGCAAACACTCAGTTTATAAACATTTTACCTTATTTCTTGGTGTGTGTGTGTGTGTGTGTGTGTGTGTGTGTGTGTGTGTGTGTGTGTGTGTGTGTGTGTGTGTGTGTAGGTGTGTACGAAATAAACGGAGCTCCAGAATGTTAGAGCAGAATCTGCCAGTCCAGTCCCCCCAGCTTTTCTCATACATGAGAAAAGTGTTTCAGAACGGTTAAACAACAAAGGTCACAGAGCTTTGGTCAAAACAAAAGCTTAAACCATCATCTGTCCAATCCACCACTTTGCATATGAAGAGACTAAGGCCCAGCAAAGTGGACAAAGAAGGAAAAAGCGCAGACTGTGGATTGTGGAGTCCAGTGCTCTCTCCAGTACATCACCCTGTCTCTCTAGTTCTTTCCAGCCTTGGTTGAGAAGGTGACACAGTGACACAGTACCTGATCTTGCCAACTGTCTTCAAATGAAGGACAAAGATAAGCTGATTTACCTGCCTACACTTTCAGGGACTATAAGAGAGTGTTACTCTGTCTTTAGATGTTCTGGGAGGCCAACACCACTGGAGCTTACTTGCCCAATGGCTCACCCTTCCAATGGCGGGGGTCAAGTTCAGATGGCTAAAGGAGGCCAACCTCTGCTATTAGACCTCTGGGCTCTGAGTAAGTACCAGAGCCATTCTGGTTCCGTGGAAAAGGCGGGGCCCTTTTCGTTGCTAAGAATAAACAGGTGTTTATTACTGGAGGCACCTTCAGGGTCGTTCCAGTGTTGCCACTGCACAGCAGGGCACATTAACTCAGTGATCTTGAGGAAGTCCCTCCCCCTCTCAGGGCCGCAAGGAGTGGATCAGATGATCCTTAAAGCGCCTTCCTGAGATAAAACTGTTTTATTGTATTGCGAAAGCGAGGGCATTCACTTGAGTACCAGGTGACATATGTACATCAACATCTAATTTGAATTCTACATGGGAACAGGCCTTGGTCTTCCGCGTTTGCTCTATATTGAACAGGCCTGTTTTTACCTTTATTTCAGAAAATAAGATATTAAATTGGTTGGTCTTAGCTGCCCAGTTAAATGTTGCCTAATCTGTGTGTGTGAGCGCGCGTGTGAGTGTGTCGTTAGCCAGTAACTCAGTCTGCAGGTTCCTGATTTCTGCCACATCCCGCTGCCTCCCAAAAGCACTATTTTAGGCATATCATGGCAATAAATAGTTGGTGGTTCTGGACCAATGCACCTGAAATGAACTCCAAGAACGTTTATTTCGCTCAAAGAAAGCAGCTATGACAGGGCTGGAATACTAATGTGAATCCAAAGTAAGAGCAAAGCCTTCGTTAACTAAACAAAACAGCACAGGCCGTAAAGCTAACACCTTGGGGTGAGAACAGTGCATTAGAGCAGCAAACACTCACCTGATATTAAATTATCAGACGATGCACCTCACACTTGCCTGTATTTTGTTCCTCCTGAAACTTGCTGAACCAAAAGATACATTGGATAAAAACCGACTGACCACACCCGAACCAACTCCTCAACCTTAACATCAGAGAAAGAAAGAGATAATAAAACACAGCAGGCATTACACACCTCTTGATGCAAGTAAACAGCATTGCTATGTAGTATTTTGGCCCCACCTCCCACCCCCAAAACAAGCAAAAAAAATCAAAATCAAATTTGAATCTGATTAAACTGCTAGATCAGTGCAACACGTTCAACACCACAGGGAAGCATTCAGCAAAATCCCAGCAAAGAATGTGGTGAATTCCATAGGAAGATGCTCCTTTAACAAATAAATTATTAAGGAAAAAAAAGTGCGTGGGGAAGCCCAAAGAGATCTACCAGAATGACTGTCTGGCTCTTATCTGAAAGCTGATTTAAACAAACCAACATTTGAGACCACTGAGGAAATGTAAACACTGATTGAATATTTAAGGATATTGGGGAATTATTGTTAATATTTAAAGTGAGATAACAGTACTGTGGTGATTTTTTTTAAAGGGCCCTTATCTTTAAGAGACGCATACTGAACCACTAACAGCGAGATGCGGCGGCTGGGACTTGCAGAAGCAGCCAGTGCGGGCAGCTATGAAACACAAGTGGCCGTAAGCTGATCCTTGCTGAAGCTGGATGCCGAATGCAAGGGAGCTCATCATCCCCTCTGCCTCTGTGTATTTTGACCTTTTCCAGAACAAAAAGTTTAAGGAAAAATGATAGATGTAGGTGCAGATGGGTGAGTTTCGCCAAAACTACAAAGGAAATGGGAACAAAGAAATTCACAGGCCATCGGTCACAGCCTCCCCATCCCCACTCTTTCTTTTAACATTCAGCTGTTTGCTGTTTCAAGGCTTTAGGAGTCCATCCTTCTAACTGGTCTGGTGAGCCCTACCCAGCAACTGTTCCAAGGTGGAACAAGCCCCCTGCAACGTGTGCTTTGTTGATTTCAGTGGCCCTCACCGTGCAGGGCCTGGAGCATCAGAACCACCTGTGTACTTGTTAGAAACACACGTTCTCAGGCCCTATTCCAGACCGCCTGACTCAGAACCTCTGCAGCGGAGGCCTAGCAAGGTGTTCCAACAAGCCACTGTTGGCTGCACAGAAAAGTCTGAGTTAAAACTGGACGGACCTGGCATGAGAATAACTAAGTTAACAAACTAGAGAACAGGGAAAGGAGGAGGGCTGAGTACTAACCACCTACGTGCCAAGCTGCTGACCAATAAGTAAAAAACCTGTAGCCTACAGGTCATTTTTAAGTAATTTTGGTGGGTCCCCAAATAAGATATAGCCTCTGTACCCATCCACTGCCACCTTCAACAAAATAAAATAACATTAAAATAAAAAACTTTAAAGGTCCACTCCCTTTCCTCACCTTTGGGACCCTCAGTTTCAATGAGATCACATATAAATTTAACCCTCTTTCCAAATCTCATCCCTCAGAAAGGAAACTGCAGTCGTGCTTTGTAATAATGGATCAGAGAACAACACTGTTTTAAAGCACTGCCTTCATGTAAATTAACCGTAGGTTATCTGCAGAGTTACAGACCAGCCTTGTGGTAGTCTCAAATTCCAGCTGTATTGCCCAACTATGGGGCTGCAATCCCAACATGGGAAACTCTTGTGAGGGGGCAGATCCCAGAATCAGTGTCCTCACAGAAAACCAGAGGTCTCAGTCAAAGAAAAGAAAAAAAAAAAAATCCCAAACAAATTAACTTCACTGCCTGAAACTATCAACCCCAGAATATTCAAAGCTTATACATTGTTATCTTAAACCATGTCCACACTGAGTAAACTAAAACGCTGGTGGCTCAATACCATCAGCTCCAGAGGTTGCAGGGGGAAGAGGACAGGAATCCTCCCACGTGGAGCCAGCCCCCACCCTGTCTGCACGTCACCTGTGTCCTCTGCTCTCCCCACACCAGCACAGCCCCGGGCACACAGCCCCACACAGCCCCACTGCTGCCCCCTCGCACACACTTTTTTGCAGTCCACCCCTAGGCTGGCAGGCAGCCCACCAACTACCAGCTCAGTGTGACAGGAAGTCAATTTGAAAATACAAGCGCTGCATGCAAATGGGCCTTATCAATGGACGGCTGGAATGAGCCACCCTCCGTGGCACCTCAAGCTGGTCACAAAAGGCCATTTTTCAGAAGAGGGTCCTGGGCGAGGCTCTCTCACCCTGGGTGAGAAAGGAGCGTCCGCTCCCCACACTCAACAGGCCATGTATCCACTCTACGGAGTGGGCAAAGCCGTCAGGCTGTGACATCCTTGCCTTTGTTTTTCAATCTTCATACCATTTTTTATGAGGCTCTCACAACACTGGAAAAGATGAAGAGGAAGGAGAAGAAGGTGGAACACGTGTCAGGCGCCCGTGCTGCCAGGCCTGGCGCTGAGTTCCTCGGGTAGCCACGTGCTACACTGCGCCACCTCGCAGATGAGAGAGCGGACGTCTGCAGAGGTAACAAACAGTCCCAGAACGACATGTTTGGATACTAACTGTCCAGTGGGGAGGTTGAGGCCCAGAAATAGGAAGTGATGTGCCCAGGATGCAGAGCTGGTATCCACGCTGGGGACCACATCCACCCAGGCCTGTCCAGCCCGGACGCCTGGGCCAGCTCTCTGCAGGACAGCAAGCTGCGCACCCAGAGGCACCTGGGAGGCTGGGACCTGCCTAAACCTGCGTAGTCCAGCCAGGATGGAGTTGCTGGAGTGTCAACCTGCCCTAACTAGTGCACAAGGAAGAAGCCGAGCCGCAGATGATACCAAACATCACCAAATGAAGACTCGTTTAGATGCGGTCAGGATATGCAGACAGCCGTTTCAGCCACAGCAGATCCACTAACTAGATTTGATTCAGGCCGGGAACTAAAGTCATCTGCTTGCTCTGAACCTCTGCCCTTGAAAAGGGAGACAGACAACCTGGGTTCCAACCTCAGGTCTTCCACAAGTGTTATAACTGGGTGATCCCAACCCTAGGTTTCTGATGGTAAACAAGTAATGTCTGCTCCATCATTATTATGAGAATCAGAGTAGAAAATATGTGAAGAAACCCTATAAACCATAAAGCAGTACATAAATGGAAAGAATTAATATTACATACCAGCTGGGCAAGGTAGAGGGTTTTACCAGGAAAGTGTTGGGTAGCCCCTAATGATGTCAGTGACAGAGGGCAGTCATGCTAGGCTTTAAAAAAAGAAACAAAACCAAAAAACGTGCCCACTCCACAAAACGGCTACTCCCTTTGCACACAAGCAAGAGCGATCATGTAAGATAATTCTCAAGCTCTGTCCGGGATCAGAGTTGAGATCTGGAAACCGAAACGTGAAACGGGGTCCCATGAGGTAAGAGCCAAGAACTGGGGTCCAAGGCAGGGGCAAGTCTCCAAACTAGGACTATTCACGAATCATGTTTATAATGAAGACAGCGGAAGGAAAAATCCTACAAGGTGAGCAGAGCACAAGGAAGAGAGTCTTCTTTCTCTCTCTACAGAGATGAAGCCACTCTAGGTCAAGTCAAGCCAAGGAAACAGGCTACCCTGTGCATGGGGAGCCCACAGCGGAACCCCTTCATTAGCAGGGCCCCACCTACCAAGTTCAGGGGGACAGACGTGCCCCCTGCCAACAGGTGGCCTACCCAGCTGGAACTTTCCATGGAGTGCCCACGACAGCACCTGGCACACTGAGGACACTTGAAAATGCAAGAAACGCAACAACAAGACTCAAATGAATTCACTCACCCTTCTGCCTATCCACCATCCTCACTCTCCCTAACTTCCAAACGCCAGCTCCGTTTTTCTTCGCAATACAGCTCACCCTAGCCCTGGACATAAACCCCCCTTGCCTATCCCTCCAGTTCATTCTTATCTGGTTTAATGCCTCACCTCCCCACCGGCTTTAGTCAATCCCTTCCAAGTGCCCTTGGGGTCTCTTCTTTGCTGAGGATCAATTCTCCATCTTCTCCACAGCTGGAGAGAGGGCACTTCTGCCTTTTCACTTCCTTTCCTCAAGACCTACTCGCAAGGCACGCTAGTCCTTTTACGACTGTGTGTTCCCATCCACAAGTCCACCTGCAGCCACTGTTACACCTTCATCATCCCACATCTCCTCTTTGGAGGTTCATGCCAATCACCTTCCTCCCCCGAGCTCTAGGACACGAACACTTCAATAACTTTGCCATTTAACCCACACCAATGGCACTCTCAGAGCATCCAGACCCACATGGGTGACATTCAACCCTGATTTCCTCCCCACGATGCCACACGGAGCTTTATCTCCTCTCCACCCCCTGATGTGGCTTTGGGATAAGACACTGCTGACTGCCTGCCCCAACACCCATCTCTTCTTATCCTAGGTATCAGAGGCCCAGGTTTTAGCAGATATTTTGCCACTGGGAACAAAAGACTCCATTTCCTAGTCTTTCTTGCAGCCAGCTGTAGCCAATAAGTTGTAGTGTTACGTGGGTTCTGAAAGAGAAATGACTCATTGAGGGGGAGGGACCCAATTTTTCCTTTCTTCTTTAGCATCTACACCTCAAAAAGGAGAGCTGAAGCTCTAGCATCTATCTTGAGCCAGGAGGTGAACCTGAGGATGGAAACCATGTGCTACAGAGGGTGAGGCCGAAAAAGAGAAGACTGAATCCCCGAAGGCGCCACAGACCTGGCATTCCAGCCCTCCGATCAGGCCCCTTTAGGGGAGAGAGAAATAAATTACCATATTTAAGCCTCTCTTTCCTTGTTTTTGCTTTCTTTCCCTGTAATATGCAGCTCAACCTACTCCTAACCATTACAGGCCAATGATCAAATAATGGCAAACAATGAAATGGCCAGGTGCAGGGTCTCCAAAACAGCAATTCATGAAGAGGGGTCCGGAGAGATTGAAGGCCACTGTTTCCTAAGCTTTCATCTACATAGAATACCCTACTGAATGCTCCAGGCCCTGCTAACATAGGGCCTGCATAATGTGCTGGTATCAGTACATTACACACCTTCAGGCTTTATGCCTTTTTGCTTTGAGTTTCACGTCTCTCACCTTCTCTTTTAAGTCTCTGTACTTGTCTATAATATAACCTTTTGGGAAAGTACCCCAAATATGTTAAAAAGAAAAATTAAATCTCAAAAAAATTTTTTTCAAAAGAACAGTACTCGAGTGAGTGAGGATTCGTTTTATTCTCCACTCACTCACCCCCACACCACTACAGGCTTGCACCATACGACCAGAATGGTCATGATAACTCCCTTCTCGGCCAAACTCTGCAAGAGGGGATGGTCCTCACAGGGGAAAAAAACATCTCCATGATAAACCCAAATGCCATAATGCACCCTCAGGATTTCAACTGCTGTAGGAAAAGGACTGAACTCTGATTCACTGAGCTGCCCCTGAGTTTCTAGGATTCCACCAGGGAGTAATTCAGAGGCAGGAGTGAAGGGCTTGGACAGACTCTGTAAACTAGGAAGAGCCCGCATCCTACATGAAGGCTTTTTATAGCCTCCTCCCCCAAAAGGAAAAGGCAAGTCCATCACTCATGCCTCCATCAGAACCCACACAGGTACTATCCTGACACCTCCACAGTTTAGTTAGTGCCCTTTACCTGGAAACCAGTTAATTTCATTGTGAGCATTTGAGGCCTGGGGCTCTGCTGCCACCCTGTTTGTGTTACTGATGCTAAAAGTGCCTGGAACATGGCAGAAGTTCAACAAATGGTCACTGAATCAATGGATAAAAGTACAAATCAATCAGTGAGCCAGACAAGGAGTTGTACGCCCACTCCTGAAACCTTAGCCCACCATCCTGCATACATCACCCTTCAGTCTCCCACTGACAGCTGCCAACCCGGGTCACAGTGGCAAAGAGATGAGTGTGGGATGGGGGAGGGGGGCAGAGAGGAGAGCTAAGGAAGGACTGGTGAAGAAACAGATGCTGCACTAGTAGTTACTTTTACAGAAACAGCTAAAATCAGGAACAGGAAACGGTTTGCAAATGGGTGTGCAGAAAGCACCCACTGTTGGAGTTTCTATGACAGGACGAAAAGGGAAAGCACTTAGGGGTCTGATGGAATCCAGGGAACAGGTGGTGTTTTTCCGACAGGGAGCACCTGCAGTGATGTGGGGTCAGGGAGAAACGAGGAGGGGAAGTGTGCCAGGCACCGGAGTAGGCATCTCATGCCTGCAGGCATCGCCCCGTCATCCTCACGGCAACACCGGAGCCTGGCTGAGAGCCACTGACATGACAGTTAGGAAAATGCTCAGCGTTTACTCCGCATTTGACACACCACCCTGGTTAATCCTCCCAACAGCCCAGTGAGGAGGGCTGTCATTTCCTCTTACAGATATGGCAAGTGGAGGTCACATTCCTTTCTCAAGGTCTTAAAACTGATACGTGATCATAAGCGAAAAAAAATTTATTTTTTTGGTAACTACGTAAGGTGACAATGTTAACCAGCCTCACTGTGATGATCATTCTGCAATGTACACAGGTCTTGAATCAATATGTTGTATATCTGAGACTAAGATAATGTCATATGTCAAATATATGTCAATTTAAAAAAAACTGATATGTGATAGAACTGAGGTTCAGCCCATGTTTGCTGAACTTCAAATAAGGACCAAACACTTGAAAAAAAAAAAAAGCCTTTCTTCTCCATCCTGGAAATAAGACACTGAGCCAAACCAACTGGAGGGAGAAAGGTTAATGGAAAAAAGGTGAGCGGGTCAGAGCATCAAGGCCACTGGAGTTCACCGGTCTCTCCAGGGTAACACAGGCCGGCTTCAGGGGAGTTGGGAAGGGAAGAAACCAAGCCACTCTAAAACCTAAAGGGAGAATAAAAAACTGAGGCTTCTGCTGTATCTGAACAGAAATTATTAAAAAAAGAACACAATTTATTAAAACTTAAGAGCAGTCACTCCTGCAATCAGCATGGGTGTCAGTCTTCCGAAGTAGTTTTACAATTTCACTTCCTCTGTAGCAACTAGTGTGGTTACTTGGAGAAGAAACTGCACAGAAGCCCAGCACCTTGGTGAAGAATGCTAAGAGGACGCCAAGGAAGCTCGTGCAGCCAGAAAGAGAGCGGCACCCTCATTTAAGTCTCTGTCGTCTTGGATCACGTAGCCAAGAAGCAGCCCCCAGCTGCTGCTAATTTTAAGAGAGCCATTTCTGTCCTTAAAAAAAAAAAAAAAAAAAAAAAGGAAGGAAAGTATGTTGAGAAAAATCCCTGGCCCTCCAGGACAGATTATGCTATTAGTGATGGAGACTGACAAGTAAATGGGGAGGAAGAAACCAGTTCTGAGGGTGATGGTGCTGTGCCCCAGGCCCTGCGTGAGCACTGTGCCGCCCTCCCCAGGGGTGTGGGAACCCTGAGGAGGCCAGGACACAGGTAATACCTGCACACCCTAAGAATGGGGGGGGGGGGTGTCAGAGCCTACCTCGCCTGTGGAGACAGCAGACACGTGCACCCCACTGGTGGGAGCATCACCTGATGTCAAATGTCTGGGAAGTATCTGGCCGTGTGTCAAAACAGCCCTAAACCCAGCAAACAGAGATCCCTTCCCAGAGGAGTCATCAGAAAGATGAGCAGGGCCCTGTGTGCAGTATAAGAGTGAAACCGTGGAAAAACCAACACCAGTAACAGGGGTATGAATAATAAAGTACATACATCCATATCGTGGAATATTATGTAGCCTCTAAGATGGAAGGCAAGATTATTTAATGACGGGAGGAAAAAAAAACTTACACGTGAAAAGAGCAGAATATAAGGCTGTATATAGAACACAGCACAACTACTCATACAGTGACTCTTTACATGTGCTCTATCAATCTCACTATTACCACAGAATGCAGAGAAAAGTAAATGTTAACATATTCCCGTCCAGTTAATACTATGAGAATTCTCAAAATTGTGGCATGCAATTTTCTTTATATATTTCTGTATTTCTCATTTTTGTAATAAGGGAGACGTTACTTCTATGATCAGAAAAGGCAACATATTTTAATGCAGAAACCAAACTTACCACGCTGATCAAGCACTGCAGTTTTACTGCCAAAATACATTTTCAATGACCATATGTCACACGCTTCTAGGATTTGCAATCATAAGAAGTAGAGAAATAAGACCTGACACCTAGATTTAGCCACTGAGAAGAGCAGGGCTGTATGAGGCAGGAAGAGTTAAAAAGAAAATGATAACCAACTTAGTTTTCACTTTCCATGCTACCAGGGACAGGTATCTTTCCTTTCAGGGTCGGATAATAAAACAGTGGAGAAAATCCACAGCTTCTCACAGTTTCTAGTAGGCCACTCCGAAAGTGGAATTTATCTACAGAAAAGAGTAAAATTATCTACCCAAAGACACCAATCAGGTCAGGAGACATCAATACCATTGCCCTAGTTCACGTTTCCAGAGACAGCATTACACCCTGTCTTCAGTTAAAGGCATCAGACATAAAACAAGGAGGCTGGCCTAGAAGGCTCAAGGATCCTTACAATTTTGAAATTGTGTGATTCCAAGATGTAAGTTTCATGTCTGGCATACAAAGCCATCTTGTCCAAAAGAGCAGCTAATTAAATTTTCCAAAGGGTAGTCCATTTCCTGCAAAAACGCATGGGTCCTAGAGTGGAAGGTAGAGAAGACTCACGAGCCACAGAGACAGGTGACCGCTAAGAGGCAGCCCTGGCACTGGCAGGCCACTCTACAGCTTCGTCGTATGATGGGACCACGTGGCCTCTGTGAGGATGACTGACCTCCAAGTTCAGCTCCATATGACCATCTAGGCTTACACATAGATATCTGGTCTGGCGCCAAAGCTTCTGAAGGGCAAAAAGTAGGCAATGTGACAGAAAGGCAACCAACGAATTGGAGGTACAAGTCCCACCTCAGACAAAAGGGATGGAAACTCTGGGATTCCAGTTTCTACATCTATAAGAAGAAGAGAGATGAACCTAGTAGATGGGGGTCTCTCTCCAACTCTTCCACAAAGTACCCCCAGTCAGAGGGCACATCCTAAAGCACTTACTCTAAGTACATAATCCTAATAAAGTCTCTGTTTCATCACCAAGACTCAAGAATATTTTGCATTCTCCACTATATCTCCTCCATATTTCCACATACTTCTAATCTAAATATGATGATTTGGATATAAAATGACTATCAGTCATTTAAACGGCCTGAGTTCATGCATTTCCCCCCCAACCTGGTCTCTGAGTAAAACTGATGCTCCCAGAAGCTACACCAGGGTTGTACTGGCCACGGGTGGCCAGCTATCTCATCCCTGGCCACCACATAAACCCCCAGAGAATGCATTCCCTATATGAGATCCAAGGTTCTTAATATTCACAAAGTTTTCTTTCTGTTATAATTTTCTATGATAAGATGCAATGATGTATGTGCAAGTTACTCGTTCATAATGGTCAAAGATAGCAGCTACATCTGAATCTAACTGATTTGATTTTTTTTAATCATGTTTTGAAAACATGCAGCAGAGTCCTGAGCTGGGAGAGTAAATCATAAATTGTACTAAGGACGCTACTGCTGACACAGTTCTTCATCTCTAGAGTTTCTTGTTGAGAAAAATGAGGCGTGGAGAAGACAAGAGAAGCAGCAAGTGAAACAGAGAAAAACAACAACAAAAATTCAATAAGACACCTTATAAAGGAAGACTCACTAGGTAGGTATGTGCAGTGACAAAATACAAAAGGACCTGAGAGATAAAAATTCCTACCCAAGTTTAGCACCAAGAAGACGTCTCTCTGCAGATGAATTTTATGCCATCTGTGGTAAGAAAATGAAAATGTGGTAACTAACCACGATTCCTTCTTTGTCTTAGACGCAAAAGATTATGGAGTTACTACAATCTGCCGAAGTCAGGCGTCTGCTGCCTCCCACGGAAGTATTATAGTGAATCTTATCCCAAACTGCCTCATTTTAACCTTGTATTCTAACCTTTAGTCTGCCACATCCTTCAGGCTGCAGATGGGACACCTGTCTTAAACAGCTAACTAATATAGATCTGATCTGGGGGCAAGGGATTGGAAAGGGGAAAGTAAATATTGACCTTTCTAAAAACAATTCCTTTTGTGTTTGATGAGGACTCAGCTCAAAATAAATAATGCTACCTGGATTCAGTTCAATAAACATTTATCAAGTGCTTATTACAGCAAATCCTTCCATTAGAGATGGTGAAAAATGTATAGAACACGCAGCCCTTGCCAAGGTGAGTTTACGACCTGGGAGGAGAGACAGGATACACACATAAATAACTAATGAACGGCAGGCTGCGATAAGGCAAAGAGAGATACAAAGACTGTGTTGTAGAGAAGTGGAGAAAGATCATTTCCAGTCTGGGGAGACCGAGAAAGTTTCAAGGATAACACAGCACACGTGTCGGGGGCACATCCACAGGACCAGCTCCGCCCAGACTTTGTTCCACCGCAGGCAGGTGTGCAATCCAACTGGATGAGAAAGACTCAGACCAGAATGGGTAACGCAAAGAAAGTATTGATCCATCTGCTGCAAAGAAGAGAGCGCCTCCAGTCGTTAAAGACAACTACTGCACAGAGGTGGAAGTCAGCCAGTGTCTCCTGAAACGCCAAGAGCCAACACCCTCCGTGAGGGCCTGGGAAGACCCAGGATGTTCTTCTGGCTCATGTGCTTGGAGGACAGGCCTCCCAAGGCTGAAGCAAACAGAAGAATGAACGTTACCCTTTGGACACTTAATTCAGGGATGTGGGTGGAGAAAGAGGGGTGGAAACTCTTGGTGTTCTTAAACACTGGTCTAGAGAAGCAAGAGGAACATACGTTTCTTGCTCCACTTTCCAGAAAACCACAAATAAGCCTTTAAAAGTTATAACCAACCTAAGAGACATGGGGAAAGGTAGGACTCAATGTCCTGGCTCTTGCAGACAAATATATGTCTTCTCAAGGCACAGATTCCTACTTGCTAGTCCCTGTACCGCTGGATAAGAAAGTGAACACATCCCAACACTGTTGGCAGCAGAGCTGAGACTCCTGCCTCATTTAAAAAGCCATGTTTGACTCCACCTCCTTCCCTGTACTGTCCATGACCCCTTACTCCCTATCTCTGGCCAGAACACTTCCCTCCTCCTCGATGTGCCCACAGCCCTTTGCAGACACTGCTTGTGAACTGTTCATCATGTGACATACATAACATACATACGTAAAGCACCCAGCACAATGCTGGGCCCTCGGCAGACAGGCGGTGTGACAGACAGTAGGTATCTCCCCTCTAGCCTGTGAAGCCCTTGAAAGCACACTCTCACCTTTAAATCCCACAGCCTAACAAAGTACCAGGCACAAAACTACTTACCTGGATAAAGACCGAGAACACACAGGAGCAGATGCAGGAGAGCTTCTCCCTTCTTGCCCAGGGCTCCCAGAGCTGCCTCTGATTTCCTTACAGTGCTGCACCCCTATTCCTCCAGGGGCCATCCTCCTCCTGCCAGATCTGTTAGAAGCCAACTAACAAAACCCTCAGGGTTGATACCAAATCAGCAGAATCCAACTT
The DNA here is from genome assembly GCF_030028045.1 of Hippopotamus amphibius kiboko. Lineage (NCBI taxonomy): Eukaryota > Metazoa > Chordata > Mammalia > Artiodactyla > Hippopotamidae > Hippopotamus > Hippopotamus amphibius. The sequence continues at coordinate 163,985,431 of NC_080190.1, forward strand.
TCTGCAAAGGGCTGGGAGCTCTTCATCAGAAAGATCTGGCCGGTTTGGGCAGGGCCCTACCAATCCTGAGGGATCATTACTCAGCTCCACTTCACCTCGGGCTGTCTGTTAACTTCTGTGCTTCCAGAAATATCAGGCTGGAATGAGAAGGTAAGCCTCAGAGATCAGCAAATGGTGGGTCTGGGAGAGTGGCTGAGCACTTCAGGCTGTCTTGGAAACAGGCAGGGATTGACAGGATGAATCCCACACCCAACCTGAGAGCTGGCTCCATCTGCAGAAAAGTGATTTTTTAAAAATAGCTAAAGTTAAAATGCTTTCAAGATAATCTAAGTCTGACCCCTTTGTTCTGCAGAAGAGGAAACAGAGGCACAGGGAGATGAACTGACCTGGGGAACTGCCTGGATGGAGCACGGACGTCAGATAACTAGGAGCTGACTGCACGTGCACCAGGTGACTCAGATGTGTTCAAGGAGAGTTAATTACATCCTATGTAACTCGACATCAGTTTAGGAAGCACAATTCATAAAATCAGTTAAAATACAAACCTCTGATTTTATGGATACCTGAATAGGGCTATGAAATTTCTGTGACACTTACAACTTCATGGGTTTTATGAAGATGCTTAAGATTCACGTAAAAAAATTCACACTTAACCGCTCAGTTTTTAAAGTACCCTTTTGAAAAAACAGAAAGCCCTTGGCTCGTGGCAGCTTGCTTCCTTAGCTGGTGGCAGCAGAACGTGGGCATCTAAGCAAGAAGCAGGAGCGATCTCCAGACAGTCGGCTCTGTAACCCTGAGAGCTCTGCAAGAGCCAAGGCAAAGGGGACTGAAACCTACGAAACACAGGTTAACAGCTGAGACCACAAACCTCCAAGAGCCTGAGCTTCCGCTGCTGTCACTGGCAGCCCTGCTCTCGGGCCCTTCCAAGGTGAGGGGGTCTTTTTTCCTAACCCAGACACTCTCAGCACCTTAGGAACCAGAATTCCCCTGACATATTGGGAGTGGCGAGGGAGGGCGGCAGACCAGCAGTGTAGCCATGAACATGTGGGCGTTCAACCCTTCCTTTTCCAAAAACTGAGATGAGCTTACAGCTAGCTCTTTCTTGGGGCCACAACTGGTGGTTTCTTTTTAACTGAGAGGAGAATTTGACACATGAGAGAACTCTTTTCTTGCAAAGTATCTGAAGGCAAACAGAATGTCTAAATGTTGGCTCAGGGACTACAGGTTTCTAGCGCTGAGGCCAACAGCGCAGAGTGAGAAAAGGCCAGCACGGCACGATGCGCCCCATGTGTGGACGCAGTTGAGCACGCGGGCACCTTAAGAGAAAGACACAGGTGCCGTTTATCACATGTTGCTCTCCCTACAGGCACTTAAGAGACACTTGCTCTTAATCTACGTGCTCCATAAGCTCAAGCACACCTCGTCTGAATGACCATTTGCTGACGCTATTGTGTTGAGCATTTTGGGGGCAAAGACAAAAGCATAGCCTCTGCTTAGTTTCTTGGCGGTGGGGGCGGGGGGGCATACATACTTAGCTAGTTACAGAACATAAAGCAGAACGAAGTGTTATAACTACACTAACTACCACATCCTGATATGCCAAGCGCCCAGGACATGTGAGGAGCTACACCAATGCTCTTCCAGCACTGTCTCACCCGTGCCTTACAAGACTACCGCTGAGCTCGATACTTTCATCCTCATCTTGTAGGTGACACAACTGAGACCCTTCAGTGACTCCAAATCATACAGTTAGTAACAGTAACCACGGCCATTATGGGACACTAAGTATGCCAGAAATGGTGCTACGTTAACACACCTCTCGTGGAATTTTCTCATTCCAACCTCACAACAACCCTAAGTAAAATACTATCATTGACCCCAACTCACAAATAAGGAAATGGACAGAATTAAATAAGGTCCTAGCCAGAGCTGGGTTAGGAGCCCAGGGCTGGCTTTTTTTCTTTTTTCAATTTTTAAATTTTTTAATGTTTCAAAGTTAAACCCAAGACACACTGACTTCATAGGAAATCCACTGAGAAACGTTTTTCTAGGCTGAACACCTGCTTCCTTTAGTCTCCTCCAACAGAGCATGTACATGTTAATTACATTCATATTCTAATCACTGCTGTCCCACCACTACACCAAGACCACCTAAACTGTGTGCGCGGGGCTTTCTGACTCCTTGGCGCAAGTGTCTGTCACCACCGCCCCCACATCTATGAGGTGGAGCGCTGTGGGCTCTCAGGAGGCTTGAGGAGGAGGTGGCATGTGATATCGATGCCGTGGCTCCCTACCTACCTCCTGGGGCACATCCTTTCCTGCTGGGCCCTGAGGAATGAGCAAAGCCCCAGCACGCCAATGCACGATGGAATATGCAAGGCGCTTGCTTTCACAGGCCTGCTACCATGACGGTAGAACTCAGAGCCCTGCCTGCAAAACCTGAGAACTCGGCTCCCTGCCAGGGCCACACTTCTCTGCTTTCATTCTTTTATTTTATAAAACAACCGACACTGTACCAGGATCCCCAATTTAAGTACAAAGACGCTGAAATGCCTGGAGCAATTTTCCACCCCAAATTAACACAGGTTTGACGCACAGCATAAACAGACTGACATGTATGAATGGTGGTCAGTGCAACACTGCGGAGCTCCTGTTGCAACCACCTCTATCCCCCCGGAAGAGGCTGAACCAGCCAACCTACCCTAATCAAACTGAATTAACAGTGTTCACCCAGGGGCCAGCAAAGGGTAGAGAAAACACCAAATGAATATAAATGTTCTAAACTTGAACGCATTCAGACAGCCAGACAAAAATGTGCAGAAACAGATTCTCGCATGATAATCCTGACATTTAAAAGCAAAGCATGAACTTATGCATCTCTCCACCGCATGTAATCCAGCCCTAGGACTTAAAATGATCCCACAGGAGATTTTCACAGATGAAGAGTGACCTATTTCTTCAAGATCGCGTTCCTTCCCAAGTCACCTGAACTTAATCCTTTTAGATGCGGGCTCATCAGACGTACCACGGCTGGTCCTCACCCACCACCATCGGTCTCTGCATCACAGCAGCACGACTCACTGGAGGAAGTGCATGGAAGCCCTCGGAAGCCGGCACGGAGTAGCTAACTCTGCACAGATGTAATGAGTGATTCTCCCTGCACTCTGGTTCCACCAGGATTTGTCCTTGGGTTAGAGACTGGGGCACTATTTGAAGAGTTGATGACGACTATGGCCCTGTGCTTGGTCTGCCTTCCAAAAGCTTTGCTCAGAAAGTCGCTCGTTCCCTCTGTCCTTAGCAGGCTGCAGCTGCTGTCCCGTGAACAGCCCTGGGGACCTCAGAGAGGTGTGGTTGCGGGGTTCAGGCTCGGATCTTCCTCAGTGGCCCCGGGGTGCGTCACCACACAGGTGTGTAGCCCACACAGCTGAAGACTTTACGTTACCTCTTAATTATATGACTCCCAGGTGACTACTGAAATGGTTAAAGACGCCCAACGTGAACATTGCCTATAACAATGAAAATAACTTAAAATATCCAACAGCATTGGGAAGGTTGCTAAATTAAGGGACATCCACCTAACAGAAACTGTGCAGCCAGTAAATAGTTTGGAAATGTCCAGAATAAACAAATCCATAGGGACTTCCTAGATGGCGCAGTGGTTAAGAATCTGCCTGCCAATGCAGGGCACGTGGGTTCGATCCCTACTCCAGGAAGATCCCACATGCCATGGAGCAACTAAGCCCATGAGCCACAACTGTTGAGCCCAGGTGCCGCAACTACTGAACGTGCCTAGACCCCCATGCTCTGCAAAAAGAGAAGCCACGGCAATGAGGAGGTCACACACCACAATGAAGAGTAGCCCCCATTCACCACAACTAGACAAAGTCCATGTGCAGCAATGAAGACCCAACGTAGCCAATAAATTAATTAATTAATAATTTTTTAAAAATCCATAAAGACAGAAAGTAGACTGGTTGAGGGACTGGTGGGTTTGGAGGAAAGTGGGGAGTGACTGCTAATGGGTCCAGGGCATTTGTAGGGATGACAAAGATGTTCTAAAAGTGATGGTACAACTAGGTGGATATGCCAAAACCCACTGAATTGTATACTTTCAGTGGAAGCAGTATGGTATGTGAATTATATCTCAATGAAGCTGCTGTAAAAAATGATGGTTTGGGAGACTAATGACATAGAGAAATGCTCAATCTAATGTGAAGGGGAAATGCCAGGTTCGTTTTTTTAAATTTTTATTAGAGTATAGTTGCTTTACAACGTTGTGTTAGTTTCCACTGTACAGCAAAGTGAATCAGTTATACATAGAAGAAAGGGCAGGTTTTAAGACAGATTATTTAATAAGATCCCACTTTTGCAAAAAATTTAAAAAACAACAACACACAGTCACAGGTTTACTACCTTCTACCTATTCTATTTTACTACCACTACTGCAGCTGGTTAACATTTACGGAGCATTTAAACCATGCGCCAGCCACCATGGTATTTTCCATGCACTTCTCATCTACTGTCACAACAGTTGTGTGAGGTTGGTACTGTGATAGGTGAGGAAATAGTCATGACATATGGACATAAAAAGACTCTGACCAAGTCCATGCAGTTGCTACGTGGTGGTACAGCGGAGATTCAACACCAGGACCATCAGACTGAAGCCTGGATGCTCTCGACGGTGATTATACAGTGGTCGACAGTCTTCAGAGCAGTGAAAGCACAGGTGACTTAACCTTTATGCTATTCTTGTTATAAAAACCTGTATTAATTTTCAGACGAAGGGAGGAAAAGAAATGTATTTCTGTAATTTTGCCAAATAAGAAGAGGTTCTAAGCATCTGCTGTCCGTGGCAGGCCCTGGGCCCAAGAACCACCCTGACCACGCAACATCGCACAAAGTATTCCCAAGAGGGAGATGGGCTGTGTTAAGGCAAAAAGCTGTAAAACCCCAATTAAGTAGTTATGGCTCAGTACACATTGTTAACACCTGGAAGAGAGAAGCCCTCCTAGACTAGCTGGAAATTCCAGGCAATAGGTTCCTTGACCAGACTTCGCATCTCTGGAATATGGCATCTGCTAAAACCGTCCCCTAGAGGTCCCTGCTGCTCTGAGGCCCCTCGTTTCAAATCAGACCCAATGGTGGTGCCTCTTCCTCCCACTGAACTCAGTACAGAGGGTGGGTGAGCTCTCCAGCTGTCCGAGGACTGGCACCATCCCCACTCCCGCTGTCACTGCGCCTTCTCTGGGCCACACAACAATCGTTCCCTATGTCACTTCTACAGAATGACTTCCACTCTGCCCCCATGCTGGCCTCTGTCACTCCTCTCAAAATGTGGCATCCAGCTGCAGAGCAGACGTGGCTGGGAGCCTCCCTTGCAGAGCACACCACAGAGCTCCCCAGCTTTGACTTGCCTCCTTGCACAACTGCTGCGCTGTCCAGGGCAGAGCTGGGGTCCAGGACCTGGGACTTCTTCATTCCACTTCCGAGGGGCTACTCTGTCAGTGGCCCTCGGAGGTCAGCTGGTCCAAATCCATCATCTGACAGATGTAGAACGTGGCCGGGGGGGGGTGGCTCTGCAACTCACTCAAAGCTCCATAAGTGACACTGGTCTCCTAATTCCAGATCTCCTGTGCAAACATGTTACTGAGTCATATCAAAAGGGTTCCGAAAACTCCAGGTGTTTTCAAAATTTAAAAGTTGAGTGTCCTCTGTATTTTTAAAACAAGAGACCTAAGACAGAAACTAAATAGAAAGGCAGATAAATGCACTAATTCTTTCAATAAGAAATGTTTGCCCACCCACGGTATGCTGTACTTCTCTGCTGGGGCAGCCCCCTGCTAGCGCCATGCTAAGTTCTCCTGGGAGAAAACGCCCAGGGCTCAGCGAGGAGCCATGTTCATTAATCAACTGGGGCAACACAGCCCTATTTTTCCAAATAATGTTTAAGTCAACATACCCAGCAGCCCTAAATCAACACTTCCCTCCTGTCCTGCCCCCACAGGGAGGGATGTCTGATGTTACAGCTACTGCCCTCGCTTTCAAGGAGAGATGGTTGTAATCTAATTCCTCAATTTGTCAAATAGGACATTTTCATTGCCGCTGGACCCAGCTGGAAATGAATCTCTTCCATACCACCCCCCCCCAACAAAACATAAAACATAAGAGGCACTTAACAGAGAAAGATGAGAGAGAGATGGATTGCTTCATCAACCAAACTGAATAGGCATGAAATATAGCCGATACCATTGCCAGGGAGATGCTGCCCCCTTCTACCCTCATGGAAGTCAAGTCTCCATTCCACCCTGTACCTTCCCACCTCGGGCCCTTGCTCAGAGTGTCCTCTGCCTGGAATGTTCCACTCATCTGTCCTTCATGGTCTATGTCAGAAAGGACGGTCTAAGATCGCCCCCATTGAAACCAGTTGTGGCTTCACTTGCACTCCCAGAGCGGTCTGAAGCATCTTCATAGCACCGCCCACAGTCCCTGCCATCTTACAGTGAACTCTGCACCCCCTCCCTAGTGCCCATTCACCTGTGAACACCTCTGGGGCAGAAATCATGTCTAATTCATTCTGCTACCTCCCTCTCAGCATCCACCACAGAAAGGCAACAGTAGGTGCTCAAACAACGCCAGAATCAAAGCGAACTAAACTCAGCCTGATGTGAGGCCTTCCTGAACACTTAAGATTTCTATTGCCAAAGGGAATTTGTCTTCTGGGTAGTTTAGGATGGACCACTGTTTCCATTCCCATATTAAATGCATACTGATGTCTGTATGGAGGGTGGGGAGAGTACAAGATTCTATCAAATAAATCCATGGTTTATTTTTTGTCATCTGAGAATTCAGCCTATCTGAGCCTATAAAAGTGCCTCAAATTGAAAATTATGCATAAAACCATGAAGAATATGTTGAATCCAATTCATTGTCCCTGTGGTGTACTTCTGAAGGTGCGAACAAACCCATTTCACTTCTACTCTCACTTCTTTTTCTCAGCAGCAGCTTGGTACAACGTGCCAAAAATGGGCTTTGGCATCAGAAAAATCTGGGTTCAAAACCTGCATCCGTCATTTCTTTTTAGCTGTGACCTGGGCTAGACAAGCCTTTCCAATGCTCCCTTTCCCGAGGTGTACCCAACTACTTTCCAGCAGACTGAAAGAAATCATACAGACTACATGAAGCGCCTAGAACCTAGCAGGCACACCTACCATGACAGCTAATCTTAAATTTAGGTGTGGTGGGTTCCAATGTTAAGGAAGAGATGAGGGGTGTATATATAAAACTAAATCACTATACTGTATCCCTGAAACTAACATGATACTGTAAATCAACTATACTTCAATTAAAAAAAAAAAAAAAGAATCCACAAGAGCTGACAAGTAGAAAGACAGAAGCCCAAAGCCAGAGAACCAGAGAGGGGGTCCCTGAATCAGATCTCTTTGGCCCCAAGGTCTGGGACTGCTCTCTCAGAACCACTACATGCAGAGACAGTGCGATGGAATACCTTACATTCTAAGGCTGACACACAGAATGGAAGATACTGCTATGGCTACCATTTAAAACCCAAGAGCAAAAGCCTCTCTTTGAAGCTCCTCTGTTTATTTGGTTTGGGGTCATATTTTTCATTGGGTCATGTTACTTCAGGTTCATTATCTGGAATTTTTTGATCGACTTCAACCAAACAATCTGATTTGTCAGAGCTTCTGGTGAAGCTTCCTACTTCTGCTCTGCATCTTTACGGTGCTTTCACTGAAGACACTGGATGCTTGGGCCATCCCAGGTCTCCACACCCACTGCCACTGGCAGTGGGTCCAGCAGAAATACTCCAGCTCCCTCATGCCCTGCTGAGAAAGGAAACCTCACTGTGCCCAGAAACCCATCCACCCTGTCTGTACTTTTGAACGTTTAATACCATTTCAAGTTAAATAACCACTTTTATACTAGTTTCTGTGATTATATAACTGTAGCTTAGTTCCTGTTATTGTTGTTTGTACACTGTCAAATAAAAAAATCACACAAAGAACTAACTTTACTTCAACACTTAGAAAATTTCATAATTCCAAACCCAAATGGAATTTAACATCGATAGCAATGCTTTTGGAAGTATTCCAGAATGCAAGAGGACGTTTTTCTTTTTCGTATTAAAAAAATGTTTTTCTTTCTCCTAAATAGCTGAGAATAGAATAAAAAGCCTCTCTCTCTAGCTAACTTCACCCTAATTTACTTTCTACTTTCCTTATCACTTCTTTCAAGTCAAAGGGTGATCTTTATTCATTTCCCCACCAGGAAGGAGAAGCCCATTAACATGCCAATGGCTGTCCATCCCACGAAGGCACAATTTTCATTTCATTTTTATAAAAAATACTTTAGAAAATATTCTTTATTTTATTTATTTTTTTTTGGCCGGACTTTTCACTTTATTGAAGTTGAACAGTTGGGACCAAGGTAAGCAGGACAAGGAGAGCACTAGAAGGCGCTAGACAGGTCCCCGCGCAAAGAATGAGGAGCGTGGGTCAGCGGTGGTTGAGCAGCTCCCGCTGGCTCAAGCCTGCATCACAGGCACAGCACGTGATGACAGAGACGCTGGTGTTGTGTTTGGATCTGAGGAAGCAGGGCAGGGGCCCTGGGGTAAAACCCAGCGGTCAGAGCGCAGGGGTAAGGCTGAAGCGACTGGATACAGTGCAGGTGGCTCCAGTGCTTCATACTAGATGATCCAAGAGGGATCCTTGGATGCTTAACCACCCGTCTCCAAGGAGCTTGGGTTTCCTCACTTCTGACCATCGTATCCACCCGTCCTCAAAACCAGAAGCCCCTCGCCATGGGGCAGTTTACTCCACTGCTTCCTGATAAGCTGGGGGCCCTGCATTGGGAAAATGTTCTTTATATAAAAAAAATCTAACGAATCTACAGTGGCTAGAGGGAAATGTGTTTTAAAACGGGAAATAATAAGTGATGAGCTGTCTAAGGAAAATGTCTTCACATTACAGAAAGAACGAGAAATAACATTCACAAAGATTCTAGCATAAAATGGATCAATCTTTAGTGATGAACGTTTGTTTGGAGGCCAAACCAGGTGATGCTCTCAAACCTCAAGGGGAAATTACAATTATACATCTACTGTAGACTATCTCTCTATCTACCCCTCACTTCCTAAACGCTCTCTCCCATTCAAACCAGTTGGATTACTTAACAGGTCATTTTCCAAAGAATTTTAACCCAAAATACTAACTTTGATCATCTTCAGGTGATGGGATTACAGGCAACTTTTATTTTCTCCTTTATTTCTACAATAAATAGGCATGGTTATAATAATAAAAAAGTTACAGCAAGGCATTTCCCATCCTGAAGCAGAAAGGTTTATATCCATTGGCCATAATATCAAAAGATTAGTATTTTCGCTGATGATATTGATAAAACGAAGCTCCATCACAGACTATCAGACGTATTTATTCATTCAGCACTACTTCTGGAGGGCCCGTTACACGCTGAGCACAGTGCTGTCCCACAGAAGCTGAGACCACAGAAGGCATCCACCACCACCACCAGCAAGCCCCCAGAAGCCCCACAGGTGCTGGGCCAGGTGTGCACAAGGACGGGGACAGGGGACAACAGATGGGAAAGGTCTATCCATGTGGTGACATCTGAGCTCAGTCCGGAAAGATGAGTAGCTGCTCATCTGGTCCAGGGGGAAGAAAGTGGGGGAGAAGGCAAGGAGTCTCGAAACAGCAGGACGCTTTCCAGTTGCTCCCGCACCTTCAGGCAGCAGGGGAGGAGGGCAGAGGCGCACAAGACTCTAGGTTTGGCAGCCAAAGGATAGTGAGCATTGTCCCATAAACCACGCAGCACTACCAAGGCCCATACATACGGAGTTACACCTGCACTTCCAGGCAACAAAAATCAGGTGTATCAAGCACACTTCCTGGGTAATGGAAAAAGACAAGCATGGGATAAGATGCTATCACAAAACCCTGCACTCATTGACTACTTAAGTCTTCCATACGCCTCAGCCTCCCAAGAGCTCTGCCTGCTCTCCACTCAAACCCAGCTAGAGTTCAGGAGACAACGTATATACGGTCTGTTTCTCACTTTTAAACTAGAAGATGAGTAACCAAATTTGAACAAAACGTCATGCCATAAAGCAAAGACAGTTATCGTGATATTATTTCAGTTCCTCAAAACCACTCTGATGGCTTAAAAATGACTTCTAGTTGTAGAATGTGACCAGAATAAACTTTTATTTAACAACTCAGAGGAAACAAAACACAAAATGAATGAAAGATCTCTTCTATTTTGTGTGTGGTGACTTCCTGTTCCTTTCACTCTTTTGGCAGCCCTGTACCATATCACAGAGTACTTTTTACACTACAACATCAACACAGATCCCTTCTTCAGACTCTGGAAAAACTGGGCATCGTCTCACATAGCAACAGCTCTCCATTTACTAATATAAAGTAGCAGTGGGATTAAGAAGTCACCCCATTAACCAGGTACTTTTATCATAAATAAGCCTTCCCTTTAGAAGGGAATAAGCCTTCCCAGCAGATCTTCACATCTCAGACCTTTCAGTCGATTAAGCTCCCGTCCTTTCCTTTACCCTCCTGTGCTCATTCTCCTTCCCCAAGTCCTCTGATGGCACTGCTCCGTCACTGACACAAGCAGCCTACAGACGGCTGATTTCTTCTCTCTTCCCTTCAGGGTGAACTAAAGCACGCTTCCTGCCCATTCCTCCCTCCCCTATGGTGAGCACTGTCTCCCCCAAACTCCTATCTCAGGCAGGGTCCCCTCCTTTTCATTTGATGACCCTGATCATCTTCGCCACCAGAATGACCATGAACTGGACACCTATCATGGAGCAGATCCTTCGCCAGGCATTTAAATAGTAACTCATTTCAGCCTCACTATCATTCGACAAGGTCAGTGTATGAGTCCTATTTAACAGATGGAGAAACTAAGGCTCAAAGAAACTGAGGCAGAGAGAGGTGTAGTCAATTGACAAATAGTGACACAGCCAGGATCCGAACCCACGTCCATCAGATCCAAACCCTGGTTGATCACACTTACTCCTGCTTGGAACCGGCAGAGTGAACCACAAGAACTGCCCTATTCGTGCATACCGGAACATGGAAAGACTGCGATACAAAGCCAGGGATCGATAGTATCTGGAAAGTATACAGCCAGCCTAGCGGAAAAAGCGACGGAAAGAGTTGGGAGGCAGATTCAGGGCCGGACTTTGTCTCTCATGGGGATAAAGGGTAGAGCAGCCCTGCTGCTGAGGCTGTGCTCCCCAGCCCACCCCACTGGTGACTCCTGGGGCTCTTCGGTCAGGGTCATCTGGGAAATGCAGCTCTTGGGAAAGCCCTGCGAACACATCGGGAGCGAGCGCTCGGCAAGTGTGAGCCGAAACAAGGGATGAGTAAGACTGTTACGGAAACCATTACTCCTTTCACAGCACTGCTGAGTCAGTCCAGTCATTTGTGATAAATTTTCAGGATCTTAAAAAACATGCAAACTGCAGGCCCCTTAATGATTCTGAAGTCTGATTACCAGAATACGAGATTTCCACGTGAGATAGGAAACGGAGGCCCAGGATGGGGGCAAGCTACATGCCTTGGAGACTACTTGACTCCAAACACTATCAGATTGCCCACTAGAGACGGGCACCTGGGATTAAAACACTGCAAAAAGAAGCCTCAGAAACAGCCCTTTCACAACCATCAGGCCTCCCACCTGTATGACCCAAGATAAATGTTTACTGAAAGAATGAACGCTCAATCAAGCCACCCAAGGAAATGATTCTTGCCTCACACTTAATCACAGTAGCAGCCAAGGAGGCAAAGTTAAACAAAGGGGTGTGTGTGTGCGTGCGCGCACACACACGTACATATGTGTGTTCATACGTGTGCACACGTGTGCGTGATACAGCAGATCAATGGTTTTCGCCCTTGCTACTCACAGTGTGGCCTCTGGACTAGCATCACGTGAGAGCTCATTAGAAATTCAGAATGCTGGGCCTTCCGCAACACCGACTAAATCAGAATCACCATTTTAACAAACTTCCCAGGTAATCTGTATGCACACTCAAGTTTGAGAAACACTGGCCTACGTCTAGGAAACACATGTCAACGCAAGCTGTAAAAAGACAAGGCAATAAGCTAAAGGAATGCCTCCTATGTACCAAATAACAAAGAGGGAGGCAGGATGAATGGTGCCCACACTCATCACGTGACGCGACAGAAGGATTCAGAAAAGCTGCATACTCTTCTGACGTGGGAGGAGCATGGTCAAGCCAACCAAGGAGGAACACAGCACTTCTGGACAGTCCTCATTTCGATTCGTTACCAACAACCCCGCCCCCCCCCCCCCCCCCCCCCGCCCCAAAAGTACCTATTTGCATCCTCACTAAAAATTGCTAGAGAGGCAGAAAGGGCAAGCTTACTTTGCACCCGAACCACACACAGACCCAGGAGAAGAGCTGGAATGATGTAAAAATTTAAAACCTAACAAAATCACCCGAGAACATCTGAGAGGAACAATTTCTCCATGAAACAGCTCCAGTTAGAGGCAAACATCTCCTCCCATCTCACCATAAGCAAAAAGCTGCAAAACCCGAGCCCACATGTGACGCTCAGAGCCAGTCGCTGAGCTCACAGGTTACAGAGCCCTGATGATTCTGGCCCAGCGAGGGGGACAAAAGGATCTCTCCCCAGTCAGGCTGCTTACTTAGGTTGGCCAAACCAGCCTTCAACGAAACATCAATAATTAAATAGCACTCAACCGAAATTAATAATGCAATAAGTGGGCTGCTATAGGGAGCGTCCCTCTTACTGTAAGGGGCTTGAAAAAAGCCCAGTGGCTGGCTTGAAAAACGTTATCAAAGACAATTTTTTCTTTTTTTTAACAGCCAATGCAAACACAAAATACACAGCTTGTCTGTTTATCAAAGTCCACAATTTGGCACCAGAACAGGAGAAGTCCACAATGTTTCTAATAAGAAATCACTGGCTCTTAAAAACAAACAAAAACAGTTATGTTCTTCTGGAAAAATCAGCCACACAGAAGCCACCGGCAACTAAACATATGGCAGCAAACGTAAGTCACAAGGCCAGCCCCAGGGAACTGGTTCACAGCGCTGCCCCTCCCCCAACAGGCATCCCTTGCCCTGGGAGGTCAGGGGGCACCATGGCTGTCTGCTCTCCCTGCCGGCTCTCAGTCCAGGGGTAATGGAGGGAGAACCAAGTTGAGGGTCAGGAGAAGGGAGTTAAGCTCCAGCTCTACCACTCACACTAAAGCTATCTGCCTGCGCAGGTCCTAGAACTTACTCATCAGTCAACAACGATGACCACTACACACAATGCAGCCAGGACCAGAAAAGAAAGGAGGGAGATCGAGAGAGACCCCAACTGACTGCCATGAATGGGAAATGCAAAAATTCCCTTCTTCTCCTTCAAGCTACTGTGGCCCAAGCCCTTTGTGCAGAGGCTCTAGGACCTGTTCCCTCCTGAATCACCCAGAAATGAAAAACAATACAGACCTCCTTAAGTCCTATATCTTCTCTTCAGGGTCAAGGTCTCCCCAAGGTGCCACTCAGCTAATCAGATCAACCTCCTAGCACTCATGTGCTAATAAGAAAAGCTTGGATATGAGCCCACGCTCTCAAGCAACTATATGCACATCCACTCCTTCTATAGATCTGTGTTGTGACTTGGTCATGTGACTGGTGCTGGGCTGGGGGCAGACTTGCTGGGAGTCCCAGTTGTAAGGAACTCAGGTGAACAGAAAGGAGAACACACAATGCAATGTGTACATCACCCTGCTCTAGGTGCTTGGAACTGACCCAAAACAAGGGTATGCCAGCCAGACAGTGCTCAGGGTACGAACGTAAATGGAGCACTAAAAAGCACTCGTAGAGCAACTAGAGGGAGAGACATATATCCTAGGATTCTCCCCGAGAGGAGTCCTAAGTGTGGCTGGGAGGAATAGAAGGAGATTTCTCAGTGTAAGATGGTGAGATTTCCATGGGGCACATTAGATTAACAACAGCCATCACTAGACTGCCTTCTCCAAGAAAGGTGAGCTCACCACCTGTGGCTGACTGAGGTATGCAAGTCTAGGGTCAGAGCAGAATTGCTTGGGGCAGGAGAGGGGAGGTGCAGTCCTGCTACCAGCAGTCTCTTTCTCTGTGGCCCCTGCTGCTGAATGAATGTATCCCTCCGAGAGGGCTCTCCTACATCTCAGGCTGACCCCCACTTGGAGGAAGAGGCCACTGAATGACTGATACAGTAATTCAATAAATATTTAATGGGTCACGCACACTCTTGAAATAGGCACTGAGTACCCAGTATAAATAAAAAACCATCAAGGCAATCATTATGTAGATTTCAGTCTGGTTCTAGTCTAGACAAAGACAAGCCTGTAAATCAGTAACAAAAATGGAGGCCGCTGGGTGCCTTGATGTGTGCCCTGGGCCTGGGCTTAGCACTTTGTAGAGACAGACCCTGACGCATCTTTTCTTCTTATCAGACAGAGGCTGACACGTAACACTGCCCTCCTCTGTGGTCTACGCATCTAACACCTGTCAGAGGATGGAGAGTTTCAGGCCAGGGAAAAGGGAGTGGAGGGACGGTCTCACGGCAAACCGCTGAGAGGAAGGAGGAAAAAGGGAGGAGGCTCTGAAAGAGCAGTTGGTGACACTGAAATTCCCCCACGCAGACCAGGAGAGAGTCATGCAGAATTCGTCACAAGAATCCTGAAGTTCCGTGATGAAAACCACCGGGAAAACTGCAACGCCCAACGTTTCGCCTCACGGACGTGGCGCTGAATTTCCGCAGAAAAGCACTAACTCCACACTTCCTAATTGATTTCCATTCTGCAAACCACCCTTGCAAGACAGCTGCCAGAAGGGACCCAACTCCGCTGCACCCGTCCTTTTGTTATCAAACTCTTTATGCGTTCACTGAAATCACAAAAAGGACGCCGCGCCTCAGAAGAGACAAGCTGAAACCACTGCATTTACAGAAATGTGAAAGGGCACGGCGTAAAGGAAAAGGGAACAGGCGTGGCGGTCTGTACGGGACACGTAAGTCATGCTCGGTGTCCCCGGGCTGCAAGAAGAGACCCCGACGCCCTCTGCCCAGATGTGTGCCCCGGCGTGTGACCTCACCCCGGGGCACACGCCCCCCGCTGAGGCCCCCCCGCTGGCTGGCCAGTGGCCCATGAGGTGGCTGCCACGGGGGGTTCTGTCCAAATGAGCAGTGGTTCTCAAACTTGTGAGGCTCAGGACCTTTACGTTCTTACAAAATGAGAACATCCCAAAGAGGTTTATTACCGTTTTAAAGTGGGTCATATCTATTGACACTGGCTGCAAGAGAAAGTAAAGCTGAGAAACTTTCCAAACTCAAGAGCACACTTTTAACTCGCTGTCAGAGGCTGTGACCATCGGACATCAGGTAGTTGCTGGAAAGCACCTCTGTACACGTATGAGACAGTAAGCGTGAATAAGGCAAAGACTGCCTTGGTCTTTTTACAAACATAGTTTTGTCCTCACAGAGCCCCTGCAAGAGTCTTGGGAACCCCGGAGTCCCCAAGACCATACTCTGAGAACCTCTACAATGGAGGCAACGAGAAACAGCTAAGCGGTCAGACTCAGACAAGCTCACTCCAGAACCTGTAAATGCAAATAAGGGACGGTTTGGCCAGTCAAAGCAAGGATATAATGGCCCAGGCTGGTAAAAGGATGGAGTGGTTCTAAAACATTTTAAAAGATGTTCATGTGTTTTCCAAGTTAAATGATGTTTTTCAAGTTTGATTTAGCATCTACTTATGACATCTATCATCTTAACTCCAAATGAATGGTGAATGCTCCAAACAGATGACAGGAATATCAATCTTCATAGAAGTCCCATCTCCTGTACCACCAACCACTTGCCTCTGACTCCTCACTCATTGTCATCACAACATACGGCTCTTTCAGAAGTAAGTCTCCACAGGGAAATAAGAATGAATACATTCCAAAGAGAATCCCTGTTTAAAATTATAAATTCTGAATACTAATCAAGCATGCTGGTCCTTCCCAAATAATCAAGTCCTAACATGTCCATCATGGTTAACAGAAAATCAATGTTATTGCAGTGGACTAAATGTTTGTATGCCCTCAAAATTCATATGATGAAATCCTAACCTCCCAATGATACAGTAGTAGGAGGTGGAGCCCTCATGAATGGGATTAGTGCCCTTATGAAGGAGACCCAGAGAGATCCCTCACCCCACCCGCCAAACCCAGAAGAGGGTTCTCACCAGAACCCGATCACGATGGCACCCGATCTTGAACTTGTAGACTCCATAACTATGAGAAAGAAATTTCTGTTGTTTATAATGCAGCATGTCTGTGGTATTTTGTTTAGCAACCTGAACCAAGACAGATATACAATCCTCTCAGCAAATGAAAGCTGGGTAGGTATGGAGGTGGTAGTGGGGAGGTTTCCTTCCATCCCATGAAAATTAAAGTACTAAATAAAGCCTGGCAGAACCTTACCCACAGCTGCTCAAGGAGCTTCCATAATACCTGTTTTCCTGCATTTCCTTTGATTTTTATAATAATCTTTGAACTTTCTTCCACCCCCAACCTGAAATCTCTCCTTTTCACCAAAACATTCTCTCTTCTAAGTTTGAACAGACAGTGGCCAGGGGAGCCAGCCTTGCTAACAGGACCCCTTGATCCTATAATCTACTCTAGACATGAGACAGTGAGAACCAGTGCCCCATGGGAATGGTGTTTATAGCTACCATTTGTATCAGGTATTTACCATCTACTGATGTAGACCATAAGGTGCCTAAGAGCCATTATCTCATTCCAGCTTCACAAACCTCTCAATACCTACTGTGCACATTTTACAGATGTAGAAACAGGCTCAGAGGGGCAGAGGGGTTTACCCTACATCACACCCCGAGGCACCAGGGGAGAAGGAGTTCACAATGCTTCATTTCCAGCTGCTCACTCACCTCATGACCGCCTCGTGCAGTAAGACACTATAAATATTCCAGTGATGCTGGGAGCAGGTGCCTAAGGCACAGAGAAGCTAAGTAACTTTCCCAAAATAGCACAGTAAGGGGCAATGAGCAGTGTACCTACCTTAAATGGTGGCTGTGGGGTTTCAATGAGTGGATGCAGTTGATAATATCTAACACACAGCCAGTACTTAATAAAAATTAGAGGCTATACAAGTGAAAGTACCCTGTGTACAGGACGTGGTCCACAGAGTAGCCAGCGGCAGCAACCCAAGATGGGTGTCAGGTAAATAAAGAGGGGACGTTCCTCCAAGGTCCACAGCCGCCCGGGACAGCTTTCTGCAGTATCTCTGCTGACTCTAGCTGGCCATGCACAGTTGTGCGGAACTTCTTCGTTCCTGCTAGGAGAAGCCTGCAAGAGGGTGTGGTGGAAAACACACACACTGGGTGGCGGTGGCCCTGGTTCCATCACCCTCTGACTGCACGACCACTCTGAGGCTGGGTTTCCCCAGCTGCACACTGAGGACAGTGATCACCGCTTCCCTGCCACGCAGCATGGACATCCTGTTGCCGCTGCGGCCAGCGTGTGGCCCTGACACATCACAGACCTCCCTTGCAATTCCCTCACCCCCCCCCACCCCCCCAAGCCCAGGTCAGCTGTTGCTGGGCTCTTTCTGTGCCTGAGCCGGAACTGGGGCGGCTGGCCTGACAATCGAACTCACGGAGGGGAGGGGGCGCATCCGAATGCTAATGAGCACCTTATTCCCCCATCTCCACCGAACACCCGAGGAGAGAGTGGGAAATGAGTCCTCACGTTCATGGAATGCAAGGCAAGCTGAACAAACACTGAGCAACTCTTCCTCAGGGAGACTTTTAAAGGAAAAAGATGGTCTTTGTCGTAGAAAAAGCCACGGGACAAGAGTCAGCTCACTCTCCCTCTGTGAGATTTTAAGCAGGTTAACTTCTCTGAGCTACCGCTACTTTATCAATACCTCTCAAAGTAAGACAAGAGACACTGAAATTCTTTGTAAAATATAAAGGGCGACACAAATGTAAGATGCTGGGAAACTTCTCAGCTTGTTAAAGGACTATGCTGTGGAAAAGACGGACAGGGCCTCCCTGGTGGTGCAGTGGTTAAGAATCCGCCTGCCAATGCAGGGGACACGGGTTCAATCTCTGGTCCGGGAAGATCCCACATGCCGTGGAGCAACTAAGCCCGCGCACCACAACTACTGAGCCTGTGCCCTAGAGCCAACGAGCCACAACTACTGAAGCCCACAAGCCTAGAGTTCATGCTCTGCAACAAGAGAAGCCACGGTAATGAGAAGCCCGCACACCACAACAAAGAGTAGCCCCCGCTCACCACAACTAGAGAAAGCCCTTGTGCAACAATGAAGACCCAAAACAGCCAATAAATAAATTAATTAATTAAAAAAAAAAAAAAGACAGGGACAGATAATTTAGGTCCTGGTGGACAGCAAGTTTTAAGAGTCAGCAAATGTACAAGTCATCCCGAATAGAGCAGGGGGGCTGCAGGACGACAAGACAAGTGAGAGTGGGAAGTGGGGGAGAGGAAGGCCAGAGGTGGCGAGCAGCCAGCCCAGGGCAGTTCTCTCCCACACGGAGGCAGGGTGCTATTTGATTAGTTTCTAGAATTTTTAGAGTTGTTTTTCCTTCCTGCCAAAACCACCTCAGGGCTCAAACACAAAACAAAATCAATTACTTAAAACATAAAACACAATGCGATGATCAGTAAGTGCTGAAATCAATAAAAGCAGTAATGTAAAGAGATCTGTCTGGTTCTGTGCCCCGAAGTAGGCAGCGGCTGCAAACTTAGGGCTGATGAGAAATCTCAATGATCTGGAAACCGGGGTGGTTGACCACTGTGATCTCTAAGGCTCCTTTCACCTCCGAAATGCCAAGATTACATTACGTCCCTTGACCTCTTACAAGTCCTGAACGTCCTCCCCATTGTCTGGTTGATCCTACACATAATACTCCTCCCAGAAGCTCCTTAACCTCAATGCTCCACAGAGAGCCAGGGTCACCTTTGCCTAAATTCTCTGAGCCCCCTCACTGCGTGGATGTGGATGTGTGTGTGTGTGTTCACTTGGTCATTCAAATAGGGTTCATCCTACTAGCTCTCAGGCTTTGGAGGTTAACAAACCAGTAAGACAATGACCTGTCCTCAAAACAGTAACATGACAGGTTCAAAACCAGCATCTCCACACGAAGAACAGGCTGAGCTGAGGGGCTGGAGAAGGGAATGACCCCAAATGACTCCCTGTTTTGCAAGCATCCCACACGGTCGTGAGAAGGAGAGGTGGCTGCAAGGCAAAGGGGAACTTCCCAGGGAATGAAAAGCCAGGGAAGGAAAAGCAGGAGACAGACTGACAGCGATTCATCCTACAAGAGGGTCAAACAGAGTTAGGCCCTCAGGGAGCAGCCACGGCTGCTTCAGAAATAAACACAAATTAACGCACCCTAGGTAACAATTTATGCTGGGTGTGGTGCAAATCCCTCTCCCTCCCTTCCTACTGTAACCTTTTTAGGGGAAAGGGCACAAGCAGAAATGGAATATCTGAGGAATACTTGCAGTATTCATATTCTTGTCCTCAATGCAGAAGATGTATATATATTTTTTAAACCACAAATTTACAAATTTCCATTCCACATCTACTGTTTTTAACAAGCTATAACGCCTAAGGCAGCGGTGTGACATCGAGGAGCTGAACAGTCCTGGTTTGAAACTTAGCTCTACCACAAACCAGTCGTACAACTGGAGCATATTAATCTTCTCGTAGCATCTGTTCCCTCCTATCAAGTACAGAAACTCTTGCAGCGCTGTCCTAAGGATTAGAAACCTGTGAAGAACTTAGCACAGTACTAGGCTCCAAAGGAAAGCTTAATAAACGGCGGCTATTGTAACGGCTCCTGAATGCTTCTTATGACTGTCAAGCATAGCAGTGGATGCTGAAACATTTCCAGAAGGCTACTTAGTAAAATCCCAGGTTTGTATTTTTTTTTTTGGAGGTGGGGTACTATGGACTGGATTTGTGTTTTGCTTTGTTTTGCTTTAACCAATATTTAGTGTGATTTTAGTAATGCCACGTGGTTGTGCTAACAGATCAAACTAAGTCACCAAGTCAAGTGACACGACATAACACTTCAGGAAGCGAATTCGACACTAACCTCCCAACCCACAGCCCCAGAGGAAAGCACGCCCGCCCCCCGCAGCCTGCCTGGGTAGGCGCAGGGCACCAGGAAGGCCACCCCCAAATGGACGTATGATTCTGTGTCACAGTGTCAAGCTCCTGTCCAACACTCACCCTTGCAAGAGGAAGTCTGGGGAAGCACCCAGGGTCCAGCGGCAGGAGGAGATGTGACCAAGCATGCAGCTGTGGGCTCCTGGTTAAGAACTGTCACGGACAGCGGTTAAGAACAGAGACCTGGAGACTAGACGGTTCTCAGTCTGAACCTTGACGCTTTCCCTTCGGCAGGATACCTGAGCCAGGAAACTGCGCACCGCCCAGCCCCAGGCTCCGTGTCTGAAAGTTCAAGTATTAACTACATCATAGATGTGCTGTGAGGACTGAATGATAAAACACCTGTCAAGAGCCTGGCACCTCTCCGAGTCTCTGTTCCCACAACGTCCTGAGAATCCATGTCCTAAGGCTGATGCGAAGATTAAATGATGCAGCGTGTTTAACTTAACTGCCCAGCCCCATACTGGACACATACCAAGCAACCAGGGTTCAGGCACCAAGGGTTCACTAACAAGCTTTAGGAGATTCTCAGAAACGAAAAGGGAAATGGGAAAAGCATTTATTTACGTAGTAATTTACTAACAAATAAGAGAAAAAAGGGGCAGCAAGAAACCAGGGATTCAAACTAAGAGACTCAGGAACCTTGGTATTTTTCCTGAGGATTCACTGGACTGATATATGGGGAGAGACACGCAGCAACACTGTAATGTGTGAGGGATTCCCCACGTTCAACACCTAAAACTACCTCCCAACGGCCTCCCCACGATGCCTGAAAGCCCACATTCTGCCGGGTCAGGGCACCTCGCCCTGCAGGAGGCACACCCAGCTCTGGCCGAGGCCAGCTGCTGCAATGCCTCACCAGGCTGTAACACCTGTAAGGGAATCCTCAGGGACACTGTCTTCCAGGAGAGTTAGCTGAAAACAGACTTTGGTAGGGAAGATACAAGTCCAGAACCAGGGCAGTCACGGTGCGGGATGGGGAGGCGGATGTCCTGGGACCCTAAGAGGAAACAAGAAGTCTCAAAGGGGCAAGAAGGATGAAGAAGGGTACCAAATGGGCAAGGATGACACCAGTCACGAAAAGACCATGGGCCTCAGACACACAAACTCCAGCTTCCCCCGATGACTGCACACCTCGGTCAAGCCACCCTACTTCTCTGTGCTCAGTCTTTTCATCTGTAAAATGAAGTTAATACTGCTCACTTTCCAGATGCTCTGAGGATCCCGTAAGATACCATAAGGTAAGTACTCAGCATGGAACCCAGAACGTTGTACCAAAAGTCCACCTTGACTTGAAGAAGTCTACTCTAAGCTGTTGATAAAATCTCACTGGAAAAACACTCCAGAAAGCCACTGCTTGGATTCCCTGGGGAAGCAGAGGCCCAACATATCCAGAGGCAACCTCAGACTATGGGCCTCTGAAACCTTCAGAGCTGAGAAAACACCAGCCCACGAAAACAGCAGTGGTTGGGTTTCCAGGTTAACCCAGGAAAACCTTATGAAACCACCACGTAATAATTCACATGACAAAGGGACAGGGCTCCCCAGCCCAGAGACAACCCAAGGACACCTGAGATACAACTTGGCTTCTAAAAAACATACGTGCTAACTCTCAGACAGGACAAGTTAAGTTGCTTTTGGCACCTTCCATCCCTCAGGTTACTCCCAAGGCCCGGTGCCCCCTGAGACCCAGCCAACTTCTAGAGGAGCCTCGTCTCTCCAACTCCTCCCCCCCCCCCCCCCCCCCGCCACTTCTCAGCCAAGTGGTAGGTAGGACACAATCCAACCAGCTAATTCACAACCATGTGGCAGTCCTGGGTCTACAAACGATACTCACTGATCCAAAGGCATTTCTCAGCTGGAGAAATGGCCTGTGGAACTAGCAGGGGACGTGAAACCATCCAGGCAGCAAGGGAGAAAGGAGGGGAGCTGTCCGGGCTGGGTGACCCCCTGGCAAGGAGTCCAACAGACTCCGTGTCTGTTTTCTACACATCCCCCCTTTTCAGAGTGAATGTGATTTCTTGATTCCTGGAGCCACGAGGCTCAGGCCTTCACAAACATAAGAGGGGATTTGGGCAGGGAGGCAAAGGAGTCACCACCGAGCGCTGGAGTGCTGACAGGGCAGAGCTGCTCACTTCCCCGTGACACTGAGATGACACGGGCTCTGGGCCCTCTGTCCACTCTGCTCAGCAAACAGTCTGAAAACACCCACGCTTGCTCCTTTTCCTCTTCACCCTCACAGTAACTTCTGGTGCACCAACACACAGAGGGGGGCAACAGCACACCCAAAGCCCAGTCTTCTCCTCTGGAAAAACTTTTAAGGCAAGGCCTCACTCAGTGCTGTCCCTGTGTGGGGGAGAAAGCGCGTTCACTGGTGGCCCAGGGCTTGGGGGGTCGAGGTGGGGGGGTGATGTCACACAAGCCATCCTGGGGGAATGTGGCTATATGGCCACCATTTCAGAAATGTATGAACATACCCGGCTTTTGACCCAGTAATTCTCCTTCTAGGAATCTATCGACACTAGTGTGGATAATGACAGATAGGCGGATTCACACATTCACTGGGGCAACTGCTGAGCTGACTATTGAAAAACACGAACTCCTCAGCTGGGGGTCACTTAAGGGAAGGAGGGGGATGTCATTAAGGTCATGACGTGCCTTATAAAATGTTACTGAAGACTTTCTGACGTCATGGGGAAATGCTCACCATGTGTTAAATGAAGGTGAGCAGGAGTGGATGTATCCGGAAGGAATTCCTAGCTGCTGGGATTATGGAGGACTTTTCAGTTTTCTTTTTTATGCTCTTCCTATTAGTTTTCTACAAAGGGAAATAAAATCCCTTTTATTCTCACTATGAAAAAGTCACTGGGAACCAAAGTATGTTAAGAATAGATCATAGCACATGTTAAATGACACCAGAGAGATGCAAGCAATGCTACCCAGACCATGGGAAATTCTCTGGGACAAACAATTCATTTCTTCCTTGAATAAATTACAGAGAAAAAAAAGAGCCATAGATTAAAGACATTTTAAGTATATGTCAGTCAAACTGAACAAATGGATTGCATTTGGATCCTGATTTGAACAAATCATTAAAAAAAAAAAGACAGGTGGGGAAACTTGAATGTTCAATGCTTTATGGAAAAAAATGTTCATTTTTTGATGTGATCATTATTATTTATTGTGGTTCAGTGAGGCTGTTGTTGTTTTTCAAGTCCTTATCTTTAGATACACACTAAAATATCCATGGGTGAAATGAAGGAATATCTGGAATTGCTTCAAAAAATCAAGGTAAGGGAAGGTAAAGATAAAAACAAGACTGGCCAAAGCAGATCACTATTGAAGTTGGGTAACCGGTAAGTGGAAGTTCCTACTGGTTTTTCTACTTCTGCAATGTGTAAAAGTCACCAACCAACAAACTAAAACAGAAACATGCCCAAAGTGAAATACTGATACCATCTGAAGGACTGAGCTACTAAGGAAAAGAGAGACTACAGAAGCTGTTGGTGTGTGTAGGCTGTTTGTGTGTGTAGGCAAAGTATTACAATATCGTCCAATAACAAAATCCATGTTCTTTTATGTCAAAAGGTATTCTTTGAGTTAAAAATCACTTGACAAAACAGCCCATTGGCCAAGCTCTTTTAGATGGTGAGCTATTTTGGGGAGAGTGAGGTGTAGACGCAACACATGAGAATAGAAGGCAGAACTGACCTCGGGCTTCAGTTTGTGACTTTTGACAAGTCATTTCAATTTTCTGAAGCCTCCGTTTCCTCATCTGTCAAATGAGGAAATGGTGGCTTTGCTGCCTTACAAAGGGCAGCGGATGAAAAGAGACAATACGGATGAAAAGCACTTTGTAAGCACTTACAACAAGTACAGAAATGCTGGAGAGTAAACCCAGAGCACAACTGCTCATAAAATCATGATTCATTCCTTCCTTCCCATTTATAAAAGAAAATCAGAGATCAACTCTTTTTGAAAATACCAATCTCTTGGTAATCCCTCTGACACCACATCACAAACTGGCTGCCCCAGACGATGGATATAAATTATCCAAATTTAAATGCCTCACATTCAACACAAGGAAACAAATTCAGAGGGGAAAATACTTTCTTTTCCGCCGGAGGAT
This sequence comes from Hippopotamus amphibius kiboko, assembly GCF_030028045.1. NCBI lineage: Eukaryota > Metazoa > Chordata > Mammalia > Artiodactyla > Hippopotamidae > Hippopotamus > Hippopotamus amphibius. The sequence goes on from NC_080190.1 coordinate 164,009,830, forward strand.
GCATGGCTTCTTTGTGTGTTTGCTTCCACTACGAAAGTAAATACTAACCTGACTCTCTTCCTTTCCCTGGCACTTTGCCGCTAAATCAGAGCAAAGTAAGGCAGGTTGGAGGTGGGGAGGGTGTGGGCTATGGAGCCCCACAGACTTGGGTGGGATTCCCGGCTCCATTATCTATTAGCTGGGTGACGTGAGGGTTAGAAATAACACATACAGTTATTTCTGTACTCAGTACAGAGCTGGGACTCAAAAAGTGAGAGTTGTCACTGTTTCTGAAATTGCTAACCCACTGAAAGACTGCAGGCTGCAGCCACCAAAAAGCCAGACCAAAAATTCAGGTTGGCATCCAGGTCTGCCGGGACTCTGTGGCAAGACCTCCAGGAAATTTAGCAGTTGAGGGTTTTTTCCAACTGCTCTATGCAGTCAGTAGGCATATAACTAAAGTCCAGAGAGACAGACAGCAGTAACTTGGGAAACTGCATCACACCTGCCCTCCACAATTATAAATCAAATGCAATTTCACTATACCCTTCACTATTTTAGTCAGATTTCTGAGGAATAATAGGTGTTTAAAAAAAAGGCGGGGGGAGACAGGGGTATCCCTGGCCTCAAGGTTCTTACAATCTACTAAAAGTGAATACATGCACGACCATGAATAAGTATATAATTTAGTTAATTAGACAATCGCAGGGAAAAAACACGATTTCCGTGACCATCCAGTTGGTATTTAATACCTTGTCAGAAAGTTCTTATTTGACTCTAACCTAAATGTCCCATGCTTCAGCCGAAGCCTATGTCCCGATTGCTCTATTTCATGAGCAATCCACTCACAACATAAATCATTTCTTCTTGAGGACAAGTCTGAGGCAGAAAGAGCATAGACTGGTCTGAATCCTCTCGAAGCCGAGCTTGCCATCTGTAAAATGAGGCAGCAGCACCACCCCACAGAGCTATTGAACGGACTGAATTAAGCGATATGATGTGTGTACGGCACCCAGCACAGTGCCCAGCATAGAGTAGGTGCTTAATTGTACTGCTGGTGGATTTGGAATTTGTTCAAACTCCTTTACTCAAAATGCAGAAGCCTTGGGACAGTGACAGCATTCTTTGACTTGGCACCATTGTATTTGCTGGGAGGCAGTGCATTCACTTGCATTGCTATGAAAAATATTACTATTATTAAAGCAGCAGCAGCAGCTGCTGGGCCAGCAGTGAACGCTTATTTTGATTTGCACTTCGTTGGAAATAAGGAGTATCTAATTTTATGTAAGTGCTATTAATGTGAATAAACATTGCAAGGAAAAGGAAATGGGTTACATTAAAAAAAAAAGATTAATGAAACATAAAGGAAGACTTCCCACATTTCAAAACAGCAAAGCCACTCAAATTTTATTCTGTGTGTAACTGGTCAGTGAAGCTACTTAATGGAAGGAAAGCTGCTGGCCCTCGTCAGATGCTCATGCAGTTTCTGTCGTTCGACACTGGGAGACGGCCAACCAAACCAGAACATTTCCCCAGCACTGCCCAGCTGCCCTGCCGCATCTTCCGTCCGGCCTGGGTGTCTATGGGAGAGTACTTCTGAGCACCATGTCATCACTGCGGGTTTAAACAGCAGTGGCGTGTTTCTCCTCTGCCCACACCCTGTGTGGAATGTTGGTCTTTCTTGACCACATCAGGAAAGCTACAACTAGGCAGCGCAGGGCCCTGACCACAGTCCTTCAAAACGTCCCAAATGAATACACAGAGCAGAGGGGTCACGGGGAGGCGAGACCTGCAGAGGGAAGCTCAGAGAAACTGACATCCCCAGGGCCGCTGGTGCCAGGCTAGTGGCTGCCTTCCCTTCCCCGCTGGTTCTCCCGACAGCCCTCCGAGGGAGGGACTGTCGTTTCCAGTGGGCTCAAACACCAATGAAGGATGATGATGGTGGGACCAGAAGACCCGATCCTCGCCCCATCACCCTGTGTGATCCAGGGTAGAGAGGGTGCTTCCCTACTCTCTTACCCTCCTCTGAGGCCCACCATCACGCCCAGTCCCTGCTGAAGTGGGACTACCTCCCATTACATAGCCCCACCAATGCAATCAAAGCTGACTGCACTAGCGGTGGTCTCCTGACCCCAGCTGGGCCGATCCGATCCCCCCTCCCAGGTGCCCCAACCAGGCACAGAGACTAAGCTGGTGGGTGGCACTGGAGCTGGGGCTGCCGATCTCTACCATTTGCTCAAGAGAATATCCTCATTTCCTACCATTCGTGTCCCTCATGTTCCATAAGATATTCCCATGAGTCCTTACAATAAACCTTCATTTTGCCTGAACTAGCTGTATTTTGTTTTGTGGGGCAGAGGCGGAGTCTGTTATTTCCAACAATAGAGCCTAACACACTCCGGCTTTCTGGGCCTCCGCCTCCTTGTCCATAGAAAGCAGGAGTTGGAGAGAGGGTCTCTAAGGCCTTTACCAGCTCTGTCGAGTGTATCACATAATAACATAGGGCACCAGGGACATGGCCATCCTTGCACAATGATACAGAAATATAAGGTATCCAGGCTCTATTAATAATAGAAAGAGCCTGGAAGAACTTATCTTTTTCTCCATCCAAATCACATCTGGCAGGGAAAGGGATGATCTGGATGGACTTGGCCAACTTTGCTTTCTGTAATAGTTGCTACATGCAATGCAATCATCTTTGGGGCTTTACCTCCCTGGGGCAAAAGACTCTGATTTTGTTTTCCTAGCTTCTGGGTGGCTAAATTGGGTGCTGTCTTATCAAAGGCACACATATTTCAGTTCTTTGGGGAAAATTATACCATAGCCTTGGCATTAAAATTCACTTCTTATGTAAGTGACCACAAAAGGCACCAAGACACAGGGCTGCTCAGAACGGGCTCTGGGCGGGAAGAACCCACCGGGAACTCCCAGATTCTGTGAAGACCAAGTGGGGTCAAGGGCCTCCAGGTCTGACCTAACCCCTGCATAATGAAAATGCATCTTAGGGACACTGAAGAGAAGTTACGAGGCACATAGAAATGCAAATTCAAGGGTGGATCCTTTTCTTTGAAGGCGCCTGCCTCCAAACCAAAATAGAATTCCTTGTGGTCTCAGTGCTTCAAGCTGTAATCAGTAAAGCAAACAACTGAGCTGCCACGCTCTGTCCCAGTCAGGGCCAAGGCATAAATGCTTCCCCCAGCACCTCCCCACAAATGACCAAAACCAAATACCTGCATTTATTATTTAACAGAGAAGGTGGCCCATTACCCCAAAGCCCCAGCAAAAATCAAAAGGGGCAGCACTGCCCCAGCTCTGAAGCACCAATGGAGGGGATGTGGCAGGAAGAGGTGGGGGGAGGGGGCAGGGCAGGGAAGGAAACAAAGAATCAGCAGCCACACAAGGAAGCATGGACAGCAAGGCTGCACCGGCAGAGCCCAGCAAGACAGCCCGGGTCCAAGGGGGCAGCGCTGGTCACCGGTTCTCTTACTGCAAGGCGGCACCGCCAAGGGCCGAGTATATAGTAAAACTGAGCTGACAGTCTGCTTCAAATCCACTTGGCTTTGACCATGACTCCTCAACGGTCAACATGTTTAAGTGCTGCCCTAGTCCTCCTTCTAGCCCATTTGCACCTCCACCACCCAGGTCCTCCAAGGCACACAGCTGGCTCTGTCACTGACCTCATCACCTATCCTCCCAAACTGAGTCTCGCCCTCTCGGTTACACAGTCAAGGGTCCAACCCAATAATAATAAATAGCAACAACAGTGACAGTAAGAACAATCACTTATGGAGCACTAACCACACCAGGCACGGCTCCAAGCACTTCACACACACTGACTCACTAAGAGGCAGGTACTATCCCCATGAGGACACTAAGACACAGGAAGGTTCAGTGACTCGCCCAACACACGCTAGAAGATAACAGCGCTGCAATTAACCTCAGCAAGGGAACTTTGTCCTCCTCGACTCAAACGTCGGCACTGGTCCACAATGGAGAGAACTCTGCCTGGTTCCCCATCAAGAAATGCCTCTCACCTCCTTCCTCCCCACCCCATGGGAGGAAGGCTGACTAATGCGACAGGTCAGACCTTGGCATTCACAGAGCCACATTTTACCAGTAATGAAGTCACCTGATGAGTGCCACACGTGCATTACCTCCTTTAATACTCAAAACAACGCCATTTATTCATCAAATGAGGAAACCGAGGCTTAGCTGCAAAGTGATCCCCATCCAGCCCATCACTTACTCATGTCTAAATAACACGTGTGGGAAAGGCTGAGGCAAGGTCTGCCCAAATGACTAGGTTACATAAATGGAAACCACCTCTCTGAGGCTCCCTTGACTCCCAGACATAAAGGCAAAGGTCTGGGCAGCGTCTGAACATCCAACGCCACAAAGGGTTCTATTGAAAGCCTCCAGGCCCCACATCAGGGACGGCTGCTGCAGCCTTGCGCAGCACGTCAGGGGAGACCAGGACTTACCAGCAGACCAGCTGGCAAGATCAGGTTCTTAAGTTCAGGTTCATCCTCACCCCTCCTACCTGGAAGCACGTTCTAGGGAACTGCACTGGAAGAAGCACAGGAAGAGCCCCAGGGGCCCCCTCACCATCCCCTGCCCCACGTACAACCAGCCTCCGCAGCCCTTTGGGAGACTATAGTGCAAAGAGCCTGGGTTTGGGAGTCAAGAGACCGAAATTCAAACCACTGCCTAATTTCCTTCCCATCATTAGGCCTGAGTCTCCACCTCTGAAAGCAACAGGGCTAAACTCGATCTGTGTGGGTCCTTTTCCTTCATGAACTTTCTCCCACCGGACTACAAAACTCAAAGGTTCTAGCAAACCAATCACATGAATGAGAGAACATTTTGCTTTCCAATTTTAGGAATCTGTAACAGGCAATCCAAGTATCTGACTGGCAGGGGAGATAATCAGTGCTACCCCACTAAGCGGATGTATTTCAGCCAAAATCAAAGGCAACTAGCATGAGAAATATGCTGAACCACACTATGAGAGATGTCTACTAATTTTTCTGGGCTACCGCCAGTGGCTACTGAACCCACATCACAACTTTCGTGGGCCCCTCAGAGACCAGGCTTCTAGGCTGGCAAACACCAGACTAGATTTTCTCCAAGGCCCCTTGAGCTCTGACATCCAGAGTTCCCAGCACCCAGCCCAAAGGCAGGCAGGGCTGTGATGGGCAGGAAGCCGGAAGGCAGCCAGCTAGAGAGCCCTGCAGCGACCCCAGCGCAGAGTCATGCTTCTTCAGCCAGGGCTGCGGGCAGCTCACGGGCAAAGACAGGCTGGGGAACAGTCCCAGACTAAGTATGCGAGGGTGGAGCTGGAAGCCACAGGGTCTTTTCCACGTCTGCTGAGCCCAGGGAGGACCGCTGGCAGCACTGTCTCTGACTACAAAAGGGAGGTTTCAAGAGAGGTCCAAGAGGTCTCTGCAGAAGAGAGAAAAAGAACGTTCCCTTTTACTTCTCTACTGCAAATTAACACTCTCTCTCTCTCACTAGAAATCAAGTGGAGATAAGAAAGACAATTAGTAGACATCTGCAAGACAAAAAAACCCCGAAAAACAAAAAACTAGCAGACAGGAAGCACGAAAGATTGAACTACAGATGAGACAGAAAGGCTCTGACATCCAGAGATTCTACATTGAGAGCATTCACCACTGTGTGACCTTGGGCAAGGCATTTTACCGCTCTGAGCTTTGGTTTATTCATGTGTAAAAGAATGATAAGAATGCTATCAGACATAGGTTTTATTACATGGTATAAATGGATGTTTTTAAAGATGTATTAGCTTGGACTAGCCGGCTAACAGGTTTGAGCCTTGTTTTAGAAAGAGTATGAGTTCCAGTACATACAGGAAGTATGTTCTCTCTTTGCTTCTGCAGGCAAATGTATTCCTTACTCACTGGCCTTTGCTGGTTATGTCCAGAGAAAACTCACCCTAAGCATCACCGGACTGAGGGCTGAGCCATAGAGCCCAGAATTCTGAGTGGTACCATGGCATCAGGGGATGACCTGTTCACCTTTTGCTGTTTTATCTTCAAGAGTTCTGGGACAAAGAAAGCTCATTTTCTGAACCTTAAGCAATGCCTAGGACCAACCTTGATTTTATCTAAACCCTTCTTGAGACTTTTTTTTTTTTTAAGAATACAACCAAGTTTAGCAGCGGCTATATATAGGAGCACGCACTTCCTATTGAGTTAATCAGCTTTCAAAATTTAAGAGAAGTGATGCAACTGCATTCTGGAACACTGGGAGCTGATGAACAAGATCAGACTCCAAGCCCTGGCCACACAGGTCCTACGTTTGCAATTCCCCGGAATAACACCTGAGGATTTCAAAGCATTTATTGAAGACTGATGACCTCTGTTGTCCACATGGAAGAAGATGCCCCAAAGAACATGGATAAAACCGGAAACTTACATGCAGAGGGAGGAAACACACACAGATGAAGTCTGAGCGGCATGCGTGGAAACCCTATAGAAATGGGATTAACTCCCAAATCCACTACTTAGTGTTTGTGTCACGTTGGCCAAAAGACTTAACTATGCTAAGATGAGGTCAATGTAATAGTAGGGTGAACATCAGCGTGAAATAATGGTGTGTATGGGGCTTGCACGCAGCAGGAACACTAACAGCTGGTAACTACTGTTGTTTTGGAAGAGGCCTTGATAATGAACCTCCATCCCACACTTTCATTCCTTTCTTTACTTAGCCAAACAGTTCCATGCCTTCACAAAGGACTGAACATGTCATCTGCACACGCTAACAGAAGCCAGCCTCTGATGCAAGACCCACACTTGACTGTCAGCCCCCGTAAGGAAACTTTCAGATCGTGTGCTTCTCTAGGGCAGGGCTGTTCATTTCAGCATCTCCAGGGTCCAGCACACTGTGGGGCGTGTGTATGGACAATTTGCACACTGACTGGATGAGTGATTTAGCTAGTGTTGCTGGTGAATGCCCTATATTATTGCCCCCACCTATGAGCTTCCCCTTTCTACCTTGTCAAGAGTGAGAGCCCAATTTCTCTCTCTCTCAAGGACCACTAGATTCTCCATAACCTAATCCAGGTAACACCCCCCCCCCCACACACACACACCTCCACCAGGCTCAGCAAAGTGACTTGTACACAGCAAGCACTCCCCAAAATGTTTTGAGTGAATGCTGTTCGGATAATGCCAAATAAGGCCCCGCACTTGAATCTGAAAAACCACATCCAAATCTGTGAAAGCACGGGCAAAAATATACAGTGTATGTAAGTACTACTATGAAGAACTCCCTGGAACGTGAACACAAAGAAAAACCAAGCCACCTAGGAACTTAGGTACCTCTGTTTCATGAGACCAAAATGAGAAGGGACAATAAAAGTGAAGCCTCCTACGTTCTCTACAAAACCCCTGAAAAATGTCTTTGTAGCCATTTGGAACGTCTATTTTACTTCTTTACTAGCCATTTGACCTTGGAAGCAAATCACTTCATCTCACCAGGCCTCAGTTCTCTTCTCCGTAAAATGGAGGTGACAACTGTCCCTCCTTCATAAAGCCTGTATGACGGTTAAGTGTGATCACGTGGTGCCGTGGGCCTGGTACAGAGCAGCTGCTCAATAAATAGGCAGAACAAGCCTCCTCCACCATCACGGAAGATAAAGTACTGGACCACAGTAAACAACCAAGTCGACCTTCACGCGCCACAGTGGACTCTCCCTGTCACCAAGCACGGCATTGGACCAATCCAAGCCTTTCAATGAAGAGCCTCTCCTCCTGTCTCCCCCGACAGTGGTCCTGAAATGTGCCTGCTTGCTCCCTTCCTGGGAAAGCTCTGCCTTCTCCTAGTCATTTACTCATAATTTCCAAATGGTCACGAGTATAATGGCACACGTCAATGTGCTCTGGTTGCTGAATAAGCAAAACACTGGCTTTTTGCTTGGAAAACACTCACACACCAGCATGAAACCTTGGCAGCCCATCCGCTCCTGCCTCTCAAAAGCAGCCACTCACTGTGCGCCAGCCATGCCATGACTTCCAGAGTCATGGGGGGACCCTTTGCCCCCAAAGGTGAAGCCCAGAAGTAAACGCTTTTCCTTTTTCACCACATATTTCTGATCCAGTTCCTAGAGTGCACATCACAGAAAGATTAAAATAAAAGCACCAACATCTGCAAAGCACAGAGCTCTTTGCCAACAGGACACAGCAGAAGGGAGAGTGTGGGTTCATTTGGGGTTCCAGAGTAGAAGACCCAATACAACTTTTTAGGTGAGACTTAGCTATGCTAATTAGGAATACAAAGAGCAAAAAAGTTCATAAATAAATACGAAGACAATTACTAGAACTAGAAAAAGATTAAAAAAAATTCCAAGCTGCCCAAATTAATTCCAACTCTTGAGTTTCCACATCACCAAAAAAGTACCCAAAAGTTTTATTCCTAAGAATAACCACAAGATAACACAAACAGCATTCTTAAAGTTTCCACATATCTCACTCATGAAGTCTATGCCAGCAAGATTTTGTGGTTTGCCCCAAAACTTTTCCTTATATTTTGAGGGTAATAACCTTAAGCCCCATAATTTTTGAGAACTGAATTCTGATCCACTTAAGACATTTATACTGACAACCTCTTCCATATATGTAAGCTGGGGGTGGGGTGGGGGGAGTAAAAATGCAACTCTAGTGGTTATCTGTCCATTAAGAACCTAAAGGGCAAAGTTCACATTTATGCTAAAGGCAACCACTCCTGAGTCCAATCTCATGGAATACAATTCAAGACTTAAAAAGGTGCAGACTGGGGACAATGACTTCTTGACCAGGACTGTACTCAAGTTCAGAAAAAGAGTTACAAAATTATTGTGCCACTCTCAACGAAACATTCACTGGGATATTTTTGAGAACATGAGTATTATCAACGGACTCTAACATGACACTTTTGAACTTCTAGCCTGGTTCCAAGTCCTTCTCAAGTTCATGGGTGACCATGTTTGTATTATGAGTGGGTCTGTTTTTCTATCTAACCTTGCAAAACAATATTCCTCACCAAAAAATGTATCTGCTGCATTTGCTTTTAAATTTAGTAACCTCAAATGACGATCAAGAGCAGCTACATGTAATTTAAAAACATTAACCCCATTCTCCAGTGTGGCCGCAAAATGTGGGCACACACCCCTACAAAACAGCATCACCAATTATACACTTACTCTTATCACATCCCACACAGAATACAGTAACACTATCTGAATGTGCAGAAAGAGAAAGTTAAAATAATTGACAGCTCTATTAGCAGGCACTGAAGAACTTATCTAGAAGGAAAATAATCGCTCAGCCTAACCAATGTCACATCCTTTAGAAGCATATACAATCAGTACAGAAAAAGGATGCAAAATACTCCCATATCAGCATGTTTCAATTTATCACAATTAAGTGAAGGACAGACTCATAATAGGGCTGAATGCCTGGCAAGTCCGTTTAATCCCAAGCATCAGGCTGGTGCGACAGACAGTTGACAAAAACAAAACCAAAACAAAGAGCCATCTACCTCTGGCTTTCAAACAAACCTAGTTAGATGGTATTTCTCTGACTGAATTTCAAAATTCAGTTCAACAACGCAACATTAACTTCAGAGAGGCTCTAGAATCAACCTCAACTAGCATAAAACATTCAGACTAATTTGCAGCATCGGGCCGGCAAAACAGGACCCAGCACTAGCAGAAACCTCTCCCCTCCTAAAATGTAGGGCCCCTGTGCTTCTGAATACCAGTTCTGCTTGTAACCTGACCCAGAGTGAGTATCAAAGCCTGCCTCAAGAACAGTCTGCCCACAGAAGCCTGAGCTTCTTAATATTATAGAGGGGCAGCCATGGTGAGCTTAAATGAGAAAGAGCTCTCCAAACCTCAAATAAACCAACCACACAATAATCCACCCAGGGAAAATGATCTGCCTTCCTACCTTCCCCCAATGCTGTCTTTTCCGAAATAGGTTTGGCTTGTTTGGAGGGGAGTGCTGCTTTAATGGCACTTACAGATGGTGCAGAGTTCCAGGGCAAATGTCCTATTTTTATGGAGGTTCAGAGGCTTCCGCAGCTCCTGGGCTTGCGGGTTCCTCCTTACCTACCCCCTCTGCCCTATCACTAATTCACTTAAAATTTCAAAGGAAACTGCTACACCCTTGGCTCTGCCCTGGGCTCCCACAACCTTTCCCTGGAGGACCTAGATAAGAGGAGCTGTTCCTTCTGCAGTCTCGGGCCTCCCTTCTTCCTGTCTGGCCAGCTCTTCCAGGCAGCATCGGCCTCGGGTCTCCATTCACAGCTTAGGAGTGCGCTGCGGGCAGGTCCTGCTGGCGCAGCAGCCTCAAGCTCTACCAAACCATCCGGCCTGGACAGTCGGGTGGGGACCAGTCTGCGCTGATCTCTCTTTCCACCCAGGGCTTTAGGGCTAGAGGGGAGGAATCCCTGGATGGAGGCAGTCCCGGCCTGAGATCCCTCTCATCCCTTTGGGATTTTTCCACCGGCCCTTGCCTATGCAGCTAAGCCTGCCTGGCCAAGCCTGGCCGCGGAGAGGTGCATTCATTGACCATCTCCCAGTCCCTTGCTGGTGACCTTGGCCACGGTGCTTCGCCTCCCTCTGCCCTCGCTGTCCTGATACCACCTACTTCGCGGGTTACGATGGGGTCACAGTGATGTGGAAAGCGCCCAGAAGGCTGCTTGGCACCCAGGAAGGGCGCAAGACAGGGAGAGGACTTCCCTCTTCTTCCTTGGGCTGTCCAGAGCCCACTCGGTCCTCTCCCCACCTCCAGCCCCGGGGGAAATGGGGCTGCGGGGACGGGGCGGGGGGCTGCACAGCCGAAGTCCCAGGATCACCCGGGAGCGGGGTGGGGTGGAGGGGTCCCGGAGGGGGTGTGGCTCCCTCAGGCCCCACCCAAATCCCCTTCCTCCGGGGGCTTCGACATCTACACAATCCAACTGCGAGGCAGCTGCAGCGGCCGCGGCCGCGAGCAGAGGCAGCGAGGCATCCCGGCGGGCGGGCCGGGGTCCCCGGGGAGGTGCGCGCGGGGGGCACCGGCCCCGACCTACCTCTTCCAGCTGCGTGACGGTGTTCCTGCAGTTGTGCAGCCGCGTGGTGAAGCTGGACGTGGTGGGCGAGTTGTAGTCCTCGGTGGTCTCGGCGATGAACTCGGAGACGGAGATCTGGTCCGGCATCCTGCCGGGAGGGGCGAGACACAAGCGGGGGCGGGGGGTGAGTCACGGCGCAGGCTCCCGGGGCCGCGGGCCGGCCGGCGGCTCATGAACGCCCCGCGCGCAGCCCACCACCCGCCGCCCGGCCTGGCGCGGCTCGCGATCCCGGCGGCGGCGGCGGCGGGAGAAAGGGCTGGCGGGCGAGGCAGGCGGCGGCGGCGGCGCGGGGCCCGTCAAACTCCGAGCGGCGCGCGAGGCAGGGGGCTCTCGGGGACCCGCCTCCCTCTGCTCATGCCGGCGGCGGGGCAGGGGACGCGGCGCGGCGCTCGGCGGGGGCCCGGGACGGGCAGGTCGGGGCGGCCGGCGCTGCCTCCTCACACGCTCTGACAGGCGGCGGCGCGGACACCGACTGACGGAGCACACACTCCCGCGGGCGGGCGGGCGGGTGGCGCTCCCGCTACAGTCACGGGGACAAACAAGGAAGTGCTCTGCGCACGCGCCGCCGCCCCCCGCCGCGGCCCCCGCCCCCGCCGGCCCCCGCCGGCCCGGCCCCCTCCGCCCCGCCCCCTCCGCCCAGGCCCCGCCCCCACCGGACCGGCCCCCTCCGCCCCGCCCCCGTCGCCCAGGCCCCGGCCCGCCCTCCGCCCCGCCCCCGTCGCCCAGGCCCCGCCCCCGCCCGCGCGCCGCCGCTGCCGCGTTCCGACGCGGGATCCCGGGGCGGCGGAAGCCCGCGTTCCCCGGCCGCCCCCGGAGCGGTTACTCCCACGAGCTCCTTACGCGAGCGTTTCGCAAGAAGGGGCACCGAAAAAAGTTGTGCGCGTTCTCTTTTAGCCCCGTGTGGGTGCAGGAAGCGAGGCCCGCTCGCCGGCTCCGGCCCGCCCTCCCTTGGAGGGCGCTCACCGCCCTTGGAAGGAGAGTCTGGTGCCGTTGGCGCAAGTCGTTAAGATGCTCAGTGACGCCAAATGAAGCGGTCTTGCTTTTTACAGTTTTCTAATCTTTCATCTGCACTGTTTTTTGTTTTTGTTTTTGTTTTTTAACCCGAAGGACAGACGAGGGTCAAGGGGCGTAAAAGGCATTTCCCGAGGTGCAAATAGTGTACAACGCTAAACAGATGCTAAATTTCGGCGGAAAAATTACCAACAGATTGCTCATTCCTCCGCTCTGGCAGATGGCTATTTTGCTCAATCTACTTAGTCCAAAGAATCCATTTAATTTCTCACCATTGATTGCGGATGAAATTGGTTTAAAAAAAAAAAAAAAGCTAGGCCCTTAGGAAGCACCTCAGGATTGGCTCCTGTAATTGGAGCCCATGGGAGCCGCCTCCTAAACTCTGCTCCCAAATGCTCCCCTCTGGGCAGAAGGCTGGCCAGGCGCCGGGGCCTCCCCTGGGATTGAGTTCCTGCGATCTTGTATGGTTGTCTGTTCTCTGGTCCTTCCCCAAACTATCTATACAACGCGGTGCCCCAAGGCAGGGAGGTACCTTGTGAACCTTGTCTTAGCATTGGGCCCAGGAATGACTGTCAAAAGAAAATGCATCTCCTTGCTCACCGTCAAAAACTATTTCCTGGGACATCCCTGGTGGCGCACTGGCTGAGAGTCCGCCTGCCAATGCAGGGAACACGGGTTCAATCCCTGGGCTGGGAAGATCCCACATGCTGCAGAGCAGCTGGGCCCCTGTGCCACAACTGCTGAACCTGTGCTCTAGAGCCTGAGAGCCACAACTACTGAGCCCGCGAGCTGCAACTACTGAAGCCCGAGAGCCTAGAGCCTGTGCTGCATAAGAGAAGCCACCGCAATGAGAAGCTCGAGCACTGCAACGAAGAACAGCCCCCACTCGCCACAACTGGAGAGAGCCCAGGCAGAGCAACAAAGACCCAACACAGCCAAAAATAAAGTTAAATGAATAAATCTTAAAAAACAAACAAAAAAACACAACTTTTTCCTAAGGCCCTGCTCTGTGCCCGGAAATTTGGCAGTGACAATGCCCCACTCTCCTGGGCTTACCTTGCGGCAGGGAAACAGACAAGCAACACATATGTAATATAAAGTAGAGTACATATCGAGTAACAAAGTGATGCAGGTGCTATGGTATGAGGAATGTTCAGAGAAGCCCTCTCTGACAAGGTGACATCTTAAGCAGAAAAGAGGATGAGGAGTTGCCTCTGTAGGTATCCTGTTGGCTATGGGATCTTGGCCTTCAGTTGCCTCCCATGATGAGGAAAAAAAAAGATAAGGGCACCAACCCCATGAGGCTGTTAAATGATAACGGATGAAAAAGTGCTTGGTGCCCAGGAAAGCCATTGTGAGAGTTCAAGGTGTTTTGTCTGCCTGTGCTGGCTGTCCTCAATCTGCACCGTGCCTCCAGGGAAGTGCTCATTAATGTCAGGAAGGCAAGCATTTCAGCTAAAGAAAGGAAGGCCTTGGTATAAGGCAGTATACACCGATAAAGACTCTTCCCTGGCAAAGTGAGGTGTTGAGACATCAATTTTGAGAGGCATTCTGAAAAATAAGTAAAGAAGAAAACAGGCACCCACCTTCTCTTCATTCGTACTTTAAAAGTTTGGTTTAGGACACACCAAGGTTGAGGTCCTGGGGAGGTAAGTCGGATGGCAATAGCAGACCTTTTAAGACCTGTACCCGGAGGTCACTTGCTTGTGTGCTGTTGTTGACAGAATGTGGGTTTGGGGCGTATGAGCTACCAGAAGAAAACCCTACCTCTTTTTCCATATACTAACTGGGTCATTCTGCATCTAGAAGGTTCTCTGATTTGAAGCAAATATGGCTGCTGCAAGCTTGGGCTAATTAAGCTCTCTGAGCCTCAGTAGTCCCCTGCTACCCCATGCAGCACTGAGAGCCTACCACCCAGCACTTGGACTTCCATCCACTCCAAGGCCTTCCTCGAGGCTCGACATCAACGTAGACTGATTTTTCCATTTTTTCTACTCTTCCCTCTCTTCCAAGTTGTCATCGAATGCCTGTCGCCTCCGCTGGGCTGGTAGCTGCTCCCATCCCACATGTATGGCTTAGAGTAAGCCCTCGATAAATATGAGCTGTTACGAAAATCCTAGAGTTGGTGAATAACTGCCTCAATTCCAGGAGGCCTGGATTCCAGAGCTTCCTCTCCTAACAACTGATGCTGTCACCTCGGGCCTCGGGGCCATCACTTTGTAAAATGAAGGGGTGGGTGTGTCAAAATGACCGCACAGATCCCTCCCAGCTGGAGCTAAGTCTGTACAGCCCCTCAGCTCTGCGGATGCAAGCACTAAAGATGATGACAACAAGACGGTAAACAGCAGGGATTTCTTCCTTGACGGAATTCACCAGAGTCCAAACTGCTGCCACCAATTGTCGTTTCAGTTTCATTTGAAGATTATGTTATGTATCTGCTCCTCCTCCCCATCTCCTCCCGCCAAGAAAGGAATATGTGAACAATGAGATATTGTGCCCGGGGAAGTATATACCTCCTTAGACTGGTCTGCAATTAGAATTTCAAAGCTTCACACCTCCACCCACCATTTCTAGGGTTCATGGGCCATAATCCTTTTCAAATTTGAAACCATGCCCCAGTGCAGACCATCTGCACCTCTCATTTTCTCAAACACCCTGAAAACCATTCCTGGCTATCTTTTGGGAGTAGAGTCTGTTGCAGGCAAAACTTAAATGCTGGATTTCTTTTTGCAGAGCTGCTCAGAAATATACATCATCCTTTCCAGAGCCAGGAAAAATACACACATGTACTCGTACTGTGCGCACCCAGCTTTGTCTAAAGCACATATCACCTCTGTCGTCGTCATCATCCCCATCAAACACTATTCAGCACCCTCGGACTCATCACGCCTGTTTCTTACTCTGAGCAACTGCTGACCCAGGTAAGAATGGTCCTTACAGAATGCTCTTCTTCTCCTAGAAAAGCGGTGGTAAGAATAGCGGTGGCTTACCAGCAGTGCATTTGCAAGATAGCTGACAATGTACCAGGGGTGGGAGAGCAGGGAGGGGGGTGTGGGGTGCTCTCTGGGCACAAGAAGCCAAGAGGAGCTATTGGTGTCCTGATCCACAGTGCTAGCCAGCAGCCCAAACTGAGGGGGTGGAATTACAGCATTCATCAAAGGCTCCCAGTGCCTCCATGGGACA
Source organism: Hippopotamus amphibius kiboko (assembly GCF_030028045.1). NCBI lineage: Eukaryota > Metazoa > Chordata > Mammalia > Artiodactyla > Hippopotamidae > Hippopotamus > Hippopotamus amphibius. The sequence goes on from NC_080190.1 coordinate 164,025,112, forward strand.
GGGGCAGCGAGTGGTGTGGGAAGAGAATACGCTTTGTGTTACCTGGACCAGGGTTTGCGTCTCTACTCTGTCATTTATTAGCTTTGTTTTCTCATCTGCAAAATTAGTGTAATAATAAAACTACTACGCTACAGGTTGTTATGAGAAATAAAGTGAGAAGATGTGGATGAAGCAGTTGACGCATGGTGAATAATCAGCCAATGTCAGTTCCCTTTGAACTCGCTCTTTATGTGAAGTACGACTATAAATACATCTCTTTTCATTCCAGGACTCATATATGTCCCTAAATTAGTCTAACAAAGAGGGGCAAGGGGAGACTGCAGAGTAAATCCCAAAGTCTGGGATCTCAGATTTGGGAATCGTCTTTAGAAACCTTGCTTATTCTTGTAAGTATCCCTTGTGAGGTCAGATCCATGAGTGATGGATTTTGGAAGTAAATAAACAGTATCTAGAATCAAATAGGATGAATACCAATCAAGATCAGAAGTGAGTTCAGGCCATAAAATAAAAGCTTCATTTGCAAGGAACACAGTTCCTGTAAAGAAGCATATTCTGACCAAGGCAACTTCCAGAGGATAGAACAGGGCATTTGTTTCATAAGAGCATGTTATAGGCTGATTCTCATGAGAAAGACTTGGCCTCACATCTGAACCACACAGCAGCTATTAGACCTCATTAAAGTAATTCACATCTCTGAGTCTCAGTTTTCACATCTGCAAAATGGGGGCAATATTAGTAACTATCTCTTAGTGCTCTGAGTAGCCCATGAGCTAAGGCCCATAAAGTGCTTAGCAGGGTCCGAGACATCATAAGTAGAGAACGCTTTTCAGGTACTATGGGAATACTGAAAACCTTATCAGGAGATAAAAATTCTGATACTCCTTCCCCCCCCAAAATATACTGAGACTTGTGATGTACCTGACTCTTTGCTAAGTATAGCATTTTGGACACACATATCCTTCTTTAAACTTCATGACAACTTTATAAATATGATTATCCTAAACTTACCGGAGAGAACCCTGAAGTTACTGAGGTGTAGGAAAGTACTTTCTGAACTCCTGTCCCAGCCCAGGCACTGCCCTGGTTGTTACATAGGCATTGCCTGAATTCATGTATCAGTCCTGATGTGGAAGTACTACAATAATGGAAACCAAGACACAATGAGATCTCACTGCAAGTTAAAGTCCCAGAGCCCGGCACACGAAATCCAGGGCTTTTTCTACTGCCTGCAAATATCAGGCTCTCAACAATACCTCACACAGTGCTATTCCGTTAGATGTCTTTCCCAACTCAGGCAACCGAAGAAAGTACTGTTAGTTCCTTATTTCACCTCATAACTGATGAATTTGTTTTCTGTCATCTTAACCAAGTGCTAGAAGAAAGGAAAGCACTGCGGGGGGCAGGAGGAGGGGGCATGCATTGGATTCCATGTGTTTTACTGTCAGACTCGGGTTGCCATATTCGACCTCAGCTGCAGACTGCTTCACTCACGTGCCTTGTGTGAGTGCTTCCCAAGTACACTTATACTATTTCGTGTAATAATAATAATAAAAGCCTATTCTAGTCTCCAATGTACTTTATTTAAATACTCCAAGTAAAACCACTAGAGTGTTCTCAGTAAGTAATGAGGAGAACATGGTTTGTTTGGAGACAAAAAAGTCTGTTCTACCTCCCTGTTCCCTGACTGTTCCTTCTGATGGAGGTAGAAAGAAGAGCCAGGCAGAGTGCTGGGGACTCAGAAGACTCAGAATCCTGGTGTAAATCTCAACGGCAAGAACTCAGGAATATAACTCTGTTCTGTTCTGTTCTGTAAGACAATATAATATCAACTAACACACTTGCTGTGCTTATTATGTGCCCTGCAGGATTCTGTGGTGCTGCAGGCACACCCTCACTGCATACTCACAGAAACCACATAAAAGCTGGCGCTGATAGTATCCCCATTTTATACCCAGGAAAAACCTGGAGCTTTAGAGGTCACCTTGGCAAGTGGTGGAGCCAGGCCAACGGGTCCGATTTCACAGCCCATGTGATCCGCCTCCAGACAGTGGGTCCACAGCCCCAGGATGGTTTTCTGTTGGAGCAGATGTGTTATCTTTCTTTCCTCCTGGGGAACTCGTTACAAGCCCAACTCACATGCAGGCTTGGCTGGTGTGGAGAGAACTCCCATTGCTCCATTCCTCCAGCTGGGATTCATCTTCACAGGGATGTTTGCAATGCAGCCTCTCTTACTTTGTATGAAGGTTGCTGGCACCATTGGGAGGGACTTCAGACCCACTACACATGAAGAGATGAGAACCTCCCCAGTGACAAATAGCTCTGTTAGGGGCGGGGCCAGGCTCAGAACTCCATCTTCCTACTGAGTTTCCTGCACTACAAGATTCCCAGACTGTCAGTCCCTGAGGGCACAGGGGGACTAAATTGTACCCTTCTCTGTGTCACCTACATCCCTGCAGAACTAAGGGAGGGACAAGAGATTCCTAGAGCTCCAGGCTTGGCATTTTACAAGCCACCACCTCCTGAAATCTCCCCCAGTAGCCTCGTGAGGGACCACGCTGTCTGTTGAGAACTCGGAGACGTGCACAATCTTCTCAGGGACCACAGTTAATAAACAGAGAACTGCTATTCACAGCCGGTCTGAATCCAAACCCTGCAGGCTTTTTCTTCCCCACGGAAGGAGCTGCCTTGTACAGGTTCCCTGTGGGCCGCCAATAAATGTGTTTTAGATTGAGCCGGCCCTTTTTTATGAGCTACATCTTTTCTAACACAAGTAAAACAACATCCAGTGAAGAAAAATTGAGGTATTATATGGGATTCCTAAAAACTTGCCATCTATAGGAGCGAGGGATTTTAAACCTTAGTTTATTTCTGAAAAAGAAATATTCACCTGAAAAATGAGAAACAGAGTTCTTTCTTTTCTTTCTTTTTTTTTTGATGAATTTGTCTTAGTTTCAGTTTAGTGGCTCACACTTACTCAGGCCCACTTCTGTGCAGCCCAAGACTAAGAACATGCCTCTTTTATGACCTTTTCCCATGGCACCATTTTCCAAGGCACTATTTTCCAAATATTTATATTTCTCCAACTAGACTGTGAGGTCCTTGAGACCAGGGGGTTTTCCATTTGCTGTTACAGTCCCAGAGCCCTGGGTGCTTAAGAGATACTTATTGAACAGGTGGAGGGAAGAATGAATGAATGAATGAACACTTACAGTGGGGGAGGGGTATGAAAGGAATTGGGAGAGGAGAACTGGCAAGAGGAATCCTAGTTCTTAGAGTCTCTTCTGTCATCTGACATCAACATAAACTACCAGAGTTGGAAAGAATTTCAAGGACAATATGGTTACCAATCCTTTCATTTTTTCAGATGAGGAAACCAGATTCTCCAGTGACTTGCCCAGTATTCCCTGGCAGAATTGTAGGGAACCAGGGCCAGATCCCAGGTATCCTGCTTCCCAAGGGTTGCCCCACTCCTCCACTTTAACCAGTTATTGATACATTTCAAGGAAGCAGTTAAAGACCTTGCCTTAAGAAAAATATCTGAAACTCCCATTGAAGACGTGATTATGTTGGTCTTTGCATCACGGTATCAAGAAATGCCTGTAACATTTGCCTACCACTTAAAACTGTACATACATATAATTTGGCATGGGACCGCTTAACTGATGCCTCTAATTTTGAGCAAGAAGACTGTGTGACACCAGGTCATACCCAACCCTTTATCATTGTCTTACCTCTTTCTCTTCTTTCCGGCTCTCCAAAAACCAACCAAGCCGAGGCGCTTTAGGGCAATCAGTGTCTGTGGATGGACCTTCTAAGTCCTCCCCTCCCACCCCTTGCCCTTCCTTAAGCACCCCTTTATAAAAGGTTAGAAGTCACAAGAAATAAGGAAAGAGATGTTTTGTGACCTGAACGCTGGGAGTCAGTCGTGGTGTTTTTGTAAACAACCCTCCATTTCCCCAGCCCAGGGCAGCCCCACAGCACAAGAGAGTGTAGATGAGATGTCTCCTTCTGCCAAACCCACTTTACTCTCCGGACCAACATGTTCTTTCCTTGCTGGACATTTTCAGAGACAAGATCATTGTCTCCCGAGTCCCTAAGGACATTCCCCAGTGGGTGCAGAGGTATTAGGTTGGAACCCATCAGTTGGGTTCCATTCACAGTTACTGAGCAGCACTATAATCCTTCCAGAGGTTAAGAACGTGTGATCTGGATTCAGATTACCTGGGTTCAAATCCCAGCCCTGCCACTTAACAGAGATTGTTAACCTTAGGCAAGCTACTTAATGTCAGTTTCAAAAGAGGATGTCCTTTAAAAGGAGGATGGTGAGGGGGACTCCCCTGGTGGTCCAGTGGCTAAGACTCTGAGCTCCCAACGCGGGGAGTCCAGGTTCGATCCCTGGTCGGGGAACTAGATCCCACATACTGCAACTAAAGATCCTGCATGCTGCAACGAAGACCCGGCACAGCCAAATCGATAAATAAGTGCTAAAAAGGAACAATAAATAAATAAATGGAGGATGGTGAGGAGATCTCTCTCTCCCCTAAGGTTGTAGTGACGTCTAAATGAGATAATACAAGATGCTACAGCACAGAGTTGGTATATAGTAAGTGATCAATAAATGTTAGCTGCAAATACCATTATTTGTCTTCAAAACAGGTCCTGCACTAGACTCTTCAGGAGCCAAAAAGACACCTAAGATACAGCTCCTGTCCTCACACGTAGGCAGAGACACAAGTCTGCAGCACAACTGCTGAGAATTCAAACAGAAAATAAAATGTCTTTCGACTATGTGACATGTATTTCAACTATGAATGTGGAGTCCAAAAAAAAGGTCCTTCCATGTATGACTATCTTCCTGATCTGCCCAAAGCCCAGTTAGACCCATTGTTATGAGCACTTTTCAAAGCTGCCTATCATCTGAAACACTACTCAAAAAGAACAATTTGATAAATGACAGCTATTTGTGACTTTAGCACTGAGAGGGAACATGGCATCTCCAGGGAGGTCAGCTCCTTTTCCTCAGCCAAATCATCTCACCTCCTTTGGCCTCACTTTCCAGGAGCCTGGAGCAGAAGCTCTCTGAGGTCCTAGGGCAATAATATCCTATAATTTGATGAATTCTTTTTTTATAGCAGTGTTACAACCAACCCCAAACACCAGCTCTGCCTCAAGATCTACTTGTAAGCCAAGAACAGTCTGGAGGTCACTAGTTCTGGGTTGGGGGCACCCTATATTATACGAATCTACCACAGTACCCTGTTGGTGCTTTTCAAAAATATGATTTCACCTGCAATGTATTTGAACCCACATAACAATGAGCTGTATTATAAGAGAATTTTCCTGTAATTATGTCAAATGTAGGGCATCGTTCTATTTGAAAAAGGAAAATTGGCCACCCACTGCAGAGTTTTCTTCCTAGCATATGCTATTTGGTTAACATCTTTCTCAAATGTGAACATTCCAAATCACACTAGGGGGTCTAATTAAAAAAACAAAAAACAAAAACAAAACCCCCAAAAACTCTACAACTGCTAGCTAAGCTTCTGACAGACGCATCTAGCTTCTGTTCCCTGGTTTTTATTTTGTTTATTGTTTTTGAAAAATTAGTCTTTTTGCTCTGGTCTTAGAGATTTAGAGGTATTATACAAACTAATTTATAAAATTGCTATGTTTAAGTGGACAGTAGAGAACTCACTGTTGATTGGATGTGGAGAGGATTATTTTCAATTACCTTTGTCTTACTTTTGTGAATAAATTGACTTTTCCCCTACTATTTGGTTTTGGGAATTAACGTTCATTTACCCCCAACAAATTTCAGCATCTTGAACTTAGTAGTTTCAACACAGACATTGTAGGACACTGATTATATTTTTTGCCTGCCCTACAAATCCCCTTCTTTTAGGAACAACCCTCTCCTTAACTCCACACGATTCTGCAGAGACTGTCACTCATATGTTGCTATGTTCCCAATCAAAGGGCTGGACCAAGCTGTCCAGAATATCCCAGACTCCTGAAAGCAGCATCAATGGGTATTCCGATAGGCATTAAACTCAAGCAAGGTCAATCAGGGAGCTTTATGGAGGTCTGATATGGAAGCTAGGTTAAAGGGCAAAGTGCCTCTTCTCTAGGTCTAGATCAAAGGACTTAGGAAGCCTTTAGTTGCTGATGACCATCTTTTTTTGTTTGTTTTTAATTTATTTTTGGCTGTGTTGGGTCTTTGTTGCTGCACGAGGGCTTTCTCTAGTTGCAGCAAGTGGGGGCTACCCTTCACTGCAGTGCGTGGGCTTCTCATTGCAGTGGCTTCTCTTGTGGCAGAGCATGTGGCCTTCAGTAGTTGTGGCATGTGGGCTCAGTAGTTATGGCACACGGGCTTAGTTGTTCCACAGCATGTAGGATCTTCCCGGACCAGGGATCGAACCCGTGTCCCTTACACTGGCAGGTGGATTCTTAACCACTGCGCCACCAGGGAAGTCCCGCTGATGACCATCTTTGCCACACATGAGAGAGCCTGCCTAGGAATGATGCTAAGTAAAAGATGGCAAGAGATGGAGGGAGGGGGAGGGAGGAAGAGTCCTGGTGACATCACTTGAATGAGTGGACTACAGAATCTCTCCCACGTCTGTTGCCAGTCCTGGCCTTCCCAAGTATGTGAGCAGCTATACTTCTTTTTTAGTATAAGCTGGTCTCAGATGGGTTTCTACTAGTAAAATGAAAAGAGCCCTGGCTAATCTTTTCCTGGGTTCCAGTATCACCTTCACAGTAAGTAGGTGTGTTACTCTGGACAAGCCTCAGCTTCCTCATCTGTAAAGTGGAGATACTAATATCCACTTCAAAGGATTGTTAAAAAGAGCAAATTAGGTAATACACATAACAGAATGGGAGGAAATATTTGCAAATCATACATCTGATAAGTATCTAATATCCAAAATATATAAACTATTAAAATTCAACAATAAGACAACTAATTTTTAAATGGACAAAGGACTGAAATGGACATTTCTCCAAAAAAAGATATAAAAATGGATAATATGCATATGAAAAGATGCTCAGTATCATTAGTCATCAGGGAAATGCAAATCAAAACCACAATGAGGGGCACTTCCCCGTAGGTCCAGTGGCCAAGACTCAATGCTCCCAATGCAGAGGGCCCAGGTTCAATCCCTAGTCAGGGAACTAGATCCCATATGCTGCAATTAAGAATCAGCATGCCGCAATCCCACTACTGGACATATACCCAAAGAAAACCATAATTCGAAAAGACACATGCACCCCAATGTTCACTGCAGCACTATTTGCAATAGCCAGGTCATGGAAGCAACCTAAATGTCCATCAACAGATGAATGGATAAAGAAGATGTGGTACATATATACAATAGAATATTACTCAGCTGTAAAAAGGAATGAAATTGGGACATTGGTAGAGACATGGATGACTAGAGACTGTCATACAGAGTGAAATAAGGAAGAGAAAAACAAATATCGTATATTAACGCATATACATGGAATATAGAAAAATGGTACAGATCAACTGGTTTGCAAGGCAGAAATAGAGACAGAGATGTAGAGAACAAACATATGGACACCAAGTGGGGAAAGCGAGGTGGGGGGGATGAATTGGGAGATTGGGATTGCCATATATACATTACTAATAATAAAAAGAAATCAAATTGTACACTTTAAATATATGCAGTTTATTGTATGTCAATTGTATCTCAATAAAAGTTCTTAAAAAAAAAGAGAATTAGCATGCTGCAACTGAAGATCCCGCATGCTGCAATAAGACCCAGTGCAGGCAAAAAAAAAACAAAACCCACAATGAGACACCACTTCACTGCCACTAGGTGTGGGTATAATAAAAAAGTGGGAAGGTAACAAGAGTTGAAGACAATGTGGAGAAATTGGAACCCTTGTACATTGTTAGTGGGAATGTAAAATAGCACAGCAGCATTGGAAAACAATCTGGCAGTTTCTCAAAAGTTAAGCATCGTGTTACCATATGACCCAGCAATTCCACTCTTACCCAGGAGAAATGAAAACACACACTCACACAAAACCTTGTGCATGAATGTTCACAGCAGCATTATTCATAACAGTCAAATAGTGGAAACAACCCAAATGTCCAACAGACAAATGGATAAACAAACTGTGATATATTCATGCAGTGGAATATTATTCAGCCACAAAAAAGGAATAAAGAACTGCTACATGCTACCACATGGATGAAACTTGAAAACACATTATGATAAGTGAAAGACACAAAAGGTCACAAACCACATGATTCCATTTATACAAAATGTCCAGAAAAGGCAAACCCATAGAGACTGAAAGCTGACTAATGGTTGACAGGAGCTGGGGGAAGGGAAGAAGGACTGACTTGGTGGATACAGGATTTGTGGAAGTGATGAAAACGTTTTGGAGTTAGATCATGGTAATGGTTACACAAATTTTTGAATATACTAAACCCCACTGAAATGGACTTTAAAAAGGTAAATTTTATGCTCTGTGAATTATATCTCAATTTTAAAAATACTATGCTGATGCAGATGGAAGGCACAACTTACCCATTTATAATTACTATAATGGCCACCATTTAGTACCTACTACGTACAAGGCAATTTATGCAATAGTTTTGTTTAAACCTTACAACAACTCTACAAAGTAGCTATTACTCTCCTGATGTTTCATCGGTAGAAAAGTGAGGCTCAAAGAAGTGGTCCTGCAGCTAGTAAGTGAAGGAACTAAGATTCAAACACAAGTCTGTCTGAATTCAAAGTTCAAGCTCTTTCCACTACACTACACTTTTTGTACAAATAGGACCTTGCTGGATGTGGCAGGGACTACTGGTCATGTCCCCTCTGTCCAGCCTCCCTTTTTTCAGTACAGAGCCCCATTTGATTCAGGGCAGCCATGTATTCAGCCATGTATTCAAGACTCACCTTGCAGCTGCCACTATAGCTGGTATGGCTGTGTGCCTAAGTCAGATATAAGCTGTGAGTGAGATATAAGCTGAAGTACTATGTAGGACCTTTGAGGAAATGCTTTGAAAAGAGCTTCTTCTGCAAGAAGAGGACCCTTGTTATCCTTCCCCTCTTCTTCCATCCTGCTGCCTGTAATGCAGATGTGATGGCTGACACTCCAGCAGCCATTCTGGATCATGAGATAATATGATAAGGATGGCTCAACCAGAGACAAACAGCTTGGGTGCCTGATAACCATGGAGGCACCATCTGTCTTTGGACAATCTCCAGATTTCTTTGGTCTGGGAGGAAGAGGGGGGAAAAAAACCTAATTGTCAATTTTATTTGGCTTTTTCTTTATTTGCAGTTGAAGTACAATCCTAGATTACACACTGGACCTATTAATATACTTAACCAACTAAAAATGTATAAAAACAGCTAATCTCAGAAGTGGTCAAATTCGAAGCATTCTACCAGAGTTATTTTGTCCTTTACGTTTTAGATTCTATATTCAGAGGCTTAGCGATTTTGCTGAGTTATTCTGAAGACAGTCACCAAGGGCTATTATGCACAGTTCCAGAATCAATGAAGAGACTGGTCTTAATTTACCAAGTGGAGGCATTACATATTATAAGTACTTAAATTTAATCTCAGGAATTGCTTCAGAAATACAGCCACAGAGGAGCCAAGAGGCTTCCACAGACTGGATTCCTGAAGAAGCAAATTTATTTACACAACCTTGGCACAATTTGGTTATGAGAGAAGAGACAGAACAGATTCTAAACAGGAAATAAGATAAGGATCAAAGACTTCGATGCTCTAAAATCAATGTTCTGCCCAGTCTTTCCAGAGCAATCACTTAAAATTCCAGAATTATTTTCCTGGCCACAAAGACAAATGGTAGTGGTCCTTCCACAGCTGACGAAGAATCGCAGTTTCGTTGTTTATTTGTTTACAAAAGATAGATGTGATACTCACTAGTTGATGTACCATTTATAACCCAACAGCAGGCTGGTACAGTATTTTGGGGTCAAGAATGGGTTTCCTTTGATTATCCTTCCTTCTCATTAGGGTTCTTAAGAATTCAAGCCACAATGACGTAAGTGAGGATAAAACATTCGGAGGAAGGAAAGATTTTTCCACACTGTTTTTTTTTTTCTGTAGCTTAATATATCTGATTTTCTACACACTATGGATGGCTAGAGCTGGTAACCCAAATACTCCTTATTTGGGTAAAAAGCTTTGATTTTATTTTGTTATTTTGTGTTATAGTCTATGTGTCTGTGTATGTGTGTAAGTGAGAAGAGAGAATTCAGACGAAAACTTCTTACAATCTTTTCTCCAGTCTTGGGTGGAATTTTTATCCAACATTTTCCTTTTCTAAGAGTATACATGTGGGAATTCCCTGGTGGTCCGGTGGTTAGGACTTTGCACTTCCACTGCCTGGGTTTCAGGTTCGATCCCTGGTCGGGAAACTAAGATCCCACAAACCGATCGGCCTATCGAAAAAAAATAAAATAACATACATGTATGCCTGTGGGGACACACACACAGACACACTCCATCTCTTCTAGAACATGGAATCAGGAAGTAAAGCACACAGATCCCCAGGGAGCCAACTGCATTTCTACAAAGTCCATGCACCAAAATTCACACATTTTAATCACAGGAGCAGCCCCCCCAGCTCTCACTTCACCCTTGTTTCTCTCACTTTACACTCAGTTCTAACAGGTTTGGTGAGCTGGTTTTTAAGCTCTCAGCAAACTGAAGGGAGCAGTTATGCCGGAAATAGTGAGAAGGGGCTACAAAGAAGGGGAAAAAAAAAAAACAAAAGCCAACAAAAAACCGTAGAAATTTGCTAACACACACCCCCACAAGAAAGAAATTCTAAATACATGTGCCTGCTAATGAGGGCAAACCCTTCTGCTCAACCGACGCCAGCCTCAATAAGAAGTGATATTCAAAACGATGAACCTTTGTCATCAAGAGGTTTGAGACACAATGCTACAGTCTAGGCACCATGCCAGATGCAAGTCTTTTAGAAGGGTTTTCAATCAGACCAGCGAAAAAAACATAAAAAACAAAAAGTATTTGATGCCCAAAGGCTTGGCAGAAAATGCCAATTTCTCAAGAAAAGTAGCATGGCCAAACTGAACACAGATTAGGAGTCAAAAGACCTGGGATCAAATCCTGACACTACCATATACAAGCTGTATCAACATTGGGAGAAAGACTCAAACTTCCTCATCTCTGCAACGGGCTAAAGATAGCAATATCCGAGGTTGCTGTGAATTTAAATAAGCCAATAACATAAGAAGACAACATCAGTGTTTTGTAAACGTTCATTCAGCAGCACTATTTACATCAGCCAAGACATGGAAGCAGCCTAAGTGTCCATCGACAGATGAATAAAGAAGCTGTGGTGTGCATATATAAAATATTCCATTATCTATAATGGAATATTACTCAGCCATAAAGAAAGAATGAAATATTGCCACTTGCAGCAACACGGATGGACCTAGAGATGATCATACTAAGTGAAGTAAGTCAAACAGAGAAAAACAAATATCATATGATATCACTTATATGTAGAAACTAAAATATGATACAAATGAACATATTTACAAAACAGAAACAGACCCACAGACATAGAAAACAAACTCGTGGTTACCAAAGAGGAAAGGGGGTGGGAGAGGGATAAATTAGGAGCATAGGATTAACAGATACACACCACTATATATAAGATAGATAAACAACAAGGATTTACTGTATAGCACAGGGAACTATATTCAATATCTCGTAATAACCTATAATAGAAAAGAATCATGTATATATATACACACACACACACACAGACACACACATTTATGAATCACTCTGCTATACACCTGAAACTAACACAATACTGTAAATCAACTATACTTCAATTTAAAAAAGCGTTTAAAAAAAAGAATCAGATGTTTCAGAATTGGAAGGACTTTGCCATCCTCTCCCTCACTCCAAACTTCAGAGATAACACAGACAGACACACACATACACACTCAGAATCTTGAGTGCACATTGCTCAACAAGCAGACACTGCAGAAGGAGCCTTTTTACTAAAGATGGGTCACTCATTAGTCATTCACTGGACACATGCGGAGCACCTCCAGCCTGCTGGCTTTGGCCCGAGGTGCCACAGGTGTTGAGTAGGAGCCGGGTAGAGCAGAGCCCTCAAGAAGCCTACAGTTAATCTGGGGATGCAGGTGGCCCACCAGGCCCACTCACTGCCTTTCCTGTCCTGCTCTGGACCCCAGAGGCCTGATCTGTTCTGAACACATCTCAGGGCTCCTTGGTCCTCTGGCTTCCAGCTGGGTTCAGCCAATGGGATGGAGGCCAGTGGGATGGAGGAAGAAGAAGGCGTGGGGAAGCGGGTGTTCCCCTCCCCTCCAGGCTCCTGGCCTCCCAGCTGCTGTCTGAGTGAGGGCCCTCTGCCCACAGCCCCTCCGGCTCCACCTCCCAGAGACAACCCCTCCCTCGCCCCTTTAGACCTGCAGAGGAGCCTGGAGGGCCCCACCATCCCTTGCGGTTTCCCTACCCCTCGCCCACACTTCTCCAATGAGTCTTTTATTAAACTCTGCTCGAATTATCCTATTTTGAGTGTGCCATCTGCTTCCTGCTGGGACCCGGACTGATCCAGGGAGGCAGAGTAAACAGACAACTGCAGTGTACTGCAGACCAAGAAAAGACAATACTCTCTTCCAGGGAAGTACAAGAGCTCTGGGGTCTGATGTGTGGTGCGTCCTGTTTCCACCACTTACTATGTCTGTTAGCCTCTTTAATCCCCAGTTTCCACCTCTGAAAAATGGGGTTAACACTAGCACCAGCTTCACAGGGCGGCTGTAAGGATTAAGCGAGACAGTACAAGTAGGGTGATTAGCTCAGTGTCTGGCTCTTCATCAGTGCTGACAGCTACTAGCAGGGATTCTTAGAGTTAACTGTAGAGTCCCTTCAATATCATAAGTGCACAATGTGTATCTGTTGAATGGCCGAAGTTCTAGGATAAATAGATACGGGGCATGTAGAGGAGCAACAGGGCAATGGATGGTAAGGAGGAAATCTGGAAGGACTGCCTGGAGGAGGTGATGCTGAGCCACCTCCGAGGAGAAGTTAGCTGGTAGGATGGCTAGCAAAGCGTGTTCCAGGCAGACAGAACAGCAGGTACAAGTGCGTGGAGGCCTGACACGCACATCAGATGCGGGGCAGTGCAAACAGCTCAGTGCAATGAGAGTGAAGGACACGTGTCCGACAGGATAAGAGCTGATAGGCAGGGGCCACTGGAGAAAGCCTTGGATGTCATGCCAAGGAGCTGGTCTTTGTCGAACAAGCAAGTCAGAGCTTCTAAGCTGCCAGTGGCCACAAACAGGTTGCAAGCTGAGAAAGGTTCAATCTGGCTACAATGCTGGCCCTGAATGGGCACAGCACGAGCACACAGTAGGTGCTTTGCATGCTTGTTGAAGAATGGGTGCATGGCAGTGCTTCTATACAGCAAGATCTGTCACCTCCCTCCCTTCCTCCTTCCAATACACATGTAATACCGGTACATAGAACACGGCGTGACCCGGGCAACTCACCAGTCACGGGCTTTCCAAGGGATCTCACTAATATCAGGCCCCACTGTGGTATAATGAAAAATGTATTTGGTCTTTGCCCCTGTTCCTGGCACTGAGCTCCTAACACCCTTGGGATATCCAGGGTACTGAGTGTCTTTTGTACGCTAATGAGATGACTCACAGGTAAGGGGCTAAACAGCTTCAGGACAGTCATCACCAGAAAGATCTCCAGAGAGGGCACGGGGGCTGGGGACAGGGTTCAGTCACCAATGGCCAAAGATTTAATCAATCATGCCTGTGCAGTGAACCCTCCACAAAACCCCCTGAACTTCGGGTTTGGGGGCTTCCGAGTTGGTGGACACATCGATGTGCCAGGCGAGCCTGGGGAGGGCAAGGAAGCTCTGCGCAGCACCCCCAGCCCCCCACACCTCGCCCTGTGCGTCGCTTCCATTCGGCTCTTCCTGAGTTGCATCCTTTATAATAAACTGGTAACAGCAAGTGAAGTGCTTTCCTGAGTTCAGTGAGTCATTCCAGGGAATTACAGCACTTGAGGAGGGGGCTGTGGAAACCTCCGAATTTATAACCGGTCGATCAGAAGTAGCCCCTGGGACTTGTGACCGGCATCTGAAGTAGGGGTGGTCCTGTGGGATTGAGCCCTGACCCTGTGAGGTTGGCGCTAACAGTGTCAGAATTGAACTGAGTTGTTGGACAACCAGTGGATGCTGGGGTATGGGAAAGCTGCCTGGGGTCAGAAGTGGTGTTAGAAAAAAAGACATCACACCCATCCACTCTCTGCTTCATGGCACATGCTGGACACTCCCCACCACCCTTCTGGCTGTGAGCCACGCCCTGGGCGCCACTGCCAGACTGACTTAGGAGGTCAGCGCTCACCTGGGCAGCTCTGTCCTCACTCACTCAGCTGGTGACTCAACTGTCCCTCTGGGTGTGGCCACTGGAGGCACTCAGGACAAGCCAGACACCACGCTCCATGCCTGACACCTTGTCTTTGCTCTTAGCCCTGTGGCTCAGAAGTCCAGGGGCTGGAGAAGACTGGCCAGGAAGCCCCTGACCCTGCCACATGCACCGCACTCCCCACAGCTGCACCCAATGGGGTGCCGGACAGATGATCCCCTTCTTCCTTCTATGGAGTACCTCTGTGTTGGGCACCCCAGGTCTCAGGATGGGTTCCCTCAGAAGCGGAGCCAGAGACAAGGATTTAAGGAAACGACTCCAGGTAGACGAATGGGGAATTAAGACAGAAACGGGAAGGACGCCCATATGGGTGCATGAGAGAGCAGGTTACTGCCAAAGCAAGATGGTCACACACACACACACACACACACACACACACACACACACACACGTATACCTATGTACACACGCACACATGCACACACAGAACACAAAGGTACAGGCAGGTGCTAGCCAAGCTGGAAGGAGGTGTCAGGGAGGGCTTCCCTGGGAAAATGCCCTTGGGCTGAGGCTAGGATGAGTGGGAGTTAAGAAGGAAAAAGGATAAGAAGGGAGAGGGAGCAGTACCCCAGGGAGAGTTCTTTAGGGAACCAACAGCTGGAGTCTGGCTGGAGCGCAGACAGGAGAGGTGAGTGGTGGAGACACAGTGAAGCAGGGCCAGGCTGACTGGGGCGCTGGGGAGACCATACACTTACCCGAGGACAGGAAGCCACAGGCAGGGGCCTCCACGGTGTCATGGTGCCGGCCCTGGAAGCCCTCACTGTCTGCCCCTGAACCTGCCTCACAGCCCATCACACCCTTGCCTGCCAGGTGGAGGCTGCTCTCACGGAAAGGGTACGGCATCTGGTGGCTGCTGTGCTCGGCTTGAGCGGGCAGAGGCCCGGGCCCACATTTCAGAGGAAGCTGGTAGCCGAAGGCAGGGGCTTCAGATTCAAACTGTCTCTGATCCAGTGGGATGAGCTGAACAAAGCTGCTAAGAGTAAAGGTGGGAAACAGGAGGCTGCCTAACGAATATGGCCTGGAGCCATCCCAGAAGCAAGCTGGGATGCAGCTGGCTGATGGGAGCGTGTTTGAGGTTCATTTAAAAGAGCCAAGGCAGGGGTTTCCCTGGTGGTCCAGTGGGTAAGGCTCTGTGCTCCCAACATAGGGGGCCGGGTTCGATCCCTGGTCAGACAATTTAGATCCTGTACGCATGCCACAACTAAGAAGTCCACATGCTGCAACTGAAGATCCCACATGCCACAACTAAGACCCGGCACAGCAAAAATAAATAAATATTTTTTTAAAATCCATGTTTCTTAAATAAAAAGAGCCAAGGCAGAACAAAGATTCTAGAAGACCCACTAAAGAAGCTGGTTTGAACTTGAGCTACTGGCTCTGCCTACCTCCAGTGACTTGGTTAGTGGGGTGGCCCTTGCGTTTTGGCCTCCCAGCATCCAGCTCTCAGTCCTTTGGTTTCCACGGTGCTGACCTCTCCTCCCCAGCGCTGGGGATGGTCACGTGACATAGGCCTGTCCTGTCCGAATATCCCATCACCTTGTCCACAGTGATTGGGACAAGTGACCCAAGTTAAACCAATGGGAATCAATTAAGGGGTTTTGCTAGCATTTCTGGGAAGACAAGCTGTATCTACTGGGGTGGACAGACTGGCAGTTGTAGGACAGGTGCTTCTGGAAGCTGCAACATGGAGAACCTGGTCGGGGGCTCAGGAATCTAACAGTCAATTCTCTTGCTGCTGATGAGGAGGCAGCGGCAAGGGAGAGGGGGGCGTGTTCCCTGCAGCCAGTCCTATTAATGACCTGTCTGCAGTCACTCTGTAAACCCCCATCTTCAGTTTTGCAGCTCGGCCAGAATCAGTCGCTCTACACTTCAGCTTGGCAAGCACATTTTCACTTTGGAAGCGATGCTGTTGTTGCTGCGGTTATCGATTCTCGGGAAAACCTGTGTAGTTGTTTACAAGCATCAAACCCCAAATATTTGCAGAGAACCCCTTTCAGGAGCTTTTGGCACTACGATAACTCACACAAAGTGTTCTACATCTCAGACTTTTTTTTCTTTAAAACAGAGAAAATTGTTCTCTACTCAAATCTGTTAAATGCATTAGCTCATAGTTTCCATTTTAAACCAAAATCAAATCAGCTTTAACATGGATTGGGTATCCGAGGCTGTTGTTTCCCCTAAGATTATCTTTGTAAGTGCTAACATTTTGGATAGCCCAGCAAGGAGAAACGTGAAAACAGAGACCAAGGTCCATAAAAAAAGCCCAGGTCCCATCCAATTTTCAATCACCTGTAGACACATATGAGTACCGCCTCGCCTGTGAAAGGATTCTACAAATAACAGGCCTAGAACTGGCATTTTATGTTCATGATCGGCTTAACAGGGGCCAGTGATTTGATTTCAACAATCATATGTATTTATTGAGCATCTACTATGTGCCAGGCTCTATGTCAACCAGCTATCACCATTGTCCCTTGTGGTCTGGTGGGGACAGGAGACACACAAGTGAACAAACAAATAATTCCAGATTGTTACAAGTGCTGGCTAGAAAACCTACAGGGTGCAGCCAGAGATAGTAGGGTGGTGAGGAAAAATCTGTTCGAGGAAACAGCAGTCTAGCTGAGACTGCAGGATGAGAAGTTGTCACCCCTGTGAAGAGCAGGGGCTTGGGGTGGAGGGCGAGGGGTCCTGCAGGCAGAGAGAGAACACGAGTCTGAGTCCTGAGACCGGACAGCGCACGCTTGCTGAGTGTGAGGACAGAAACAGGTCAGTGGGTGACGCCTGTTGAGAGAATGGGGTGAGGGCAGACGAGAGTGCAGGGCAGGCAGGGGCTAGATCGTGCGGGCCTTTGCAGGCCACAGTAAGGAATCTGGATTTTGTTCTAAGTAAAAGGGGCAGGGGACGTTGGGGCCACAAATGCATTTTAAGCAGGGGCATAGCAAGCTCTCATGCAGGAGGCGTGTGGAGAATAATCCACGTTGGACATCCCAAGTTCAAGGTGCCTGCCAGATTTCCAGATGGAGACAGCAGTATGGCATTTGGGATACTCAAGTCTGGAACTCAGAGGACAGACTCAGCTGGAGATATAATTTGGAAGTAGTACAGATGGTCTTCAAGAATGCTTTGAGGCTGGCTGGAGTGAGAGGCGCACCACTGAGAGACGGAGGAAGAGGGCAGAAGCACAGGAACAAATCCAAGTGGGCTTGGCGCCCTGGGAGCCAAAAGAAAACAGTGTTTTTAGGGGGAGGATGTGGTCAGCTGGGTCAAATGCAGCTCCTGGAAGTTGAGTTGACTTGGAGAATAATTCAGAAGCTTTGAGATTTGGAAGTGGGGTGGGGGAGGGTTCATCTTAAAAGGCTTTCCTGGGACTTCCCTAGAGGTCCAGTGGTTAGGACTCTGCTTCCAAAGTAGGGGGCGCAGGTTCAGTCCCTGGTCAGGGAACTAAAATCCTTCATGTCGTGCGGCCAAAAAAGAAAAAAAAAAAGGCTTTCCTTAGCGCCTAGGGATAATGACACAGTGAGGAAAAGTGGAAATTCCTGGCTCCAGGGCCAGACTCCCTGCAACTGAATTCCACTTCTGCCACTTACCAGGCAAGTGGCCTCAACTTTCCAAACCTCCATGCGCTTCAGCTCGTCTTTACTATGGAAATAACAACAGTATGTGCCTCACAGGGCTGTTGTAAGGATTAAATGAGTTAATAAATAACAAGTTCTTAGAAGAGTAAAGTGCCTGCCTCCTGCTAAATGCTCAGGAACTGTTGGTGGTTGGTGTAATAACGCTAAGTGTGCCAAGGGCTAGGGTTACACGTAGTATCTTATGGGGTAGATACTGTTATACCCATTTTGCAGATGGAGAAACCTGCCTAGTATCACTCAGTAAGTTCCAGGGGTGGGTGGAACTGGCATTTACATGCAGGTCAGACTCAGGCTGTGCTCTTAATCACTGCCCTGCAATCCCTCATGTGATGCAGAGACAGGTGGTCAATGTCCAATGCAAAGGGGAAAATGGCTACTAATGCACTAATTGTGGGCTATGGACCGAATGTCTGTGTCCCCCGAAAAGTCATGTGTTGAAATCCTACCCCGCAATGTGATGGTATTTGGAGGTGGGGCCTTAGGGAGGTGATTAGGTCATGAGGGTGGAGCCCCCATGAGTGGGATTAGTGACCTTATAAAAGAGACCCTGGAGAGCTCCCTTACCCTTCCACCATATGAGGACACAGGAGGAAGACAGCCATCAATGAACTGAGAAGGAGGCCCTCACTGGACATGGAATCTGCCAGTGCCCTGATCTTAGACTTCCCAGCCTCCAGAACGGTGAGGAGTAAATGCCTGCTGTTTGAAGCACGCAGTCCATGGCACTTTTGTTGTAGCAGCCTGAGCTGAGATATTGTACTTCTGCGGCAACTTGCATTTCCAGAGGTAATTATTGATTTTATATTGGTTCTGGCATGCTTACGGTTATTAGAAAACCAAAGCTTACTCTGCATTTCACAGGGTTTCAGATTAATACAGTGACAAGCTTGCGCTAGATCCAGGTTGTAGGAACTGTGCTACAAGAAACCTCCCCCAGGAGGATAGAGCATGTCCCCCACACGTACGGAGCCCTGGGCCCCAGCCCTACTTCAACCAGAAAGAACTCTGCTCTCGTCTGTTTTCTACACTGAGCTCTCTTAAGCTTTCACTTGAATAAAAAATTCTGAGGATACAAAAGTTTGAAAACCACAAAGTGCACCTACATCAGAATCACCTGTGGTGGCTATTAAAATGCAGACTCCAGGACCTCCCTGGTGGCACAGCGGTTAAGAATCCGGCTGCCAATACAGGGGACACGGGTTTGAGCCCTGGTCCGAGAAGATCCCACATGCCACGGAGCAACTAAGCCTGCGAGCCACAACTACTGAGCCCGTGTGCCATAACTACTAAAGCCCACTCGCCTAGAGCCCAAGCTCTGCAACAAGAGAAGCCACTGTACTGAGAAGCTGGCACACTGCAATGAAGACCTAATGCAGCCAAAAATTAATTAATTAAAAAACAAACAAACACAGACTGTTTGGCTCAAGACACACTTTAGGAGTCACAAACACTAGCGGGAGGCCCTGAGGATCTGCTTTTTTTTTTTATAATTTTACTTATTTATTTTGGCTGCTCTGGGTCTGTTGCGGCACGCGGGATCTTCACTGTGGCATGCAGTCTCTTAGTTGTGGCATGCGGGTTCTAGTTCCCCAACCAGGGATCAAACCCGGCCCCCTACATTGGGAATGAAGAGTCTTACCCACTGGACCACCAGGGAAGTCCCCTGAGAATCTGCTTTTGAACGAGATCCCCAGGTGACTCGCGTGCATCTTCAAGCTTGAGAACCATGTCTTATGCTCTCTATTACTGCTCTCCACTGCCCAACCCACTAGCCACTGGCCACTTCTGGCTAATTTCAATTTAAATGGAAATTCATTAAGATTAAGTAAATTTTAAATATTCGCTTTCTTCGTTGTACCAGACACATCATAAGTGCTCCACAGCCACAAGTGGCTAGCAGACACTAGACACAGCATTTCCATCACTACAGAA
Organism: Hippopotamus amphibius kiboko; assembly: GCF_030028045.1. Classification (NCBI taxonomy): domain Eukaryota; kingdom Metazoa; phylum Chordata; class Mammalia; order Artiodactyla; family Hippopotamidae; genus Hippopotamus; species Hippopotamus amphibius. The sequence goes on from NC_080190.1 coordinate 164,045,200, forward strand.
AGTTCTACTGGGTGGTCCTGGAAATTCCTTCGGACAGCCCAAACTTAGGCTTCTAAGTCTGCTCAAATGATGTACCTCGCGTGTTTGACATGGAGGCACTAAACTCAGTCAAAATCTCCTACCATTTTCAACTGTATTCCACATATAATATGCTATATAAGGATGCATCCTATTGGACAAAAATTACCTGTCATATATCTATTTCCCCTGACCCACTCTCAGTCTTGAAGGCAGGAACCATGCATGTATTACTTAGGTCCATATTCTCAGTGCCTAGAGCGTAAATAAATGCTTGGGAATTGCTTAAATGGTCCACACAACATAAATGAAATATGATGCTGACAATGATGTATCCCTGCTAAAAGCCTTCTCCAGCACATCCATTAGGATGGCTACTATTACAAAAACAGGAAATCACAAGTGTTGGCAAAGATGTGGAGAAAGAGAAACCCTTGTGCACTGTTGGTGGGAATGTAAAATGGTACAGTCGCTGTGGGAAAACAGTATGGCAGTTCCGCAAAAAATAAAACATAGAACCAACATATGATCCAGCAATTCCGCCTCCGGGTGGAGTTCCATCACCCAAAAGACACCAAGCAGGGTCTTGAGATATTTGTACACCCATGTTCACAGTGCATTATTCACAATAATTAAAAGATGGAAGCAACCTAATTATCCGTCAATGGATGGGTGGATAAGCAAATGGGGCATATATACACACAGTGGAATATTATCCAGCTTTAAAAAGAAAGACAATTCTGACACCTGCTACAACATGGATGAACCCTGAGGACATTATGCCAAGTGAAAGAAGCTAGTCACAAAATGACAAATACTGAATGATGCACTTATGTGAGATACCTAACGGAGTCAAATTCATAGAAATGGAAAGTAGTATGGTGGTTGCCAGGGGCTGGAGGGAGGTGGGCCATGGTGGTGGCTGCTGTTTAGTGGGTACAGAGTTTCAGTTTTGCAAGATGAGAAAAGTTCTGCAGATGGATGGTGGTATGATGGTTGCACTACAGTGGTAATATATTTAATACCACTGAACTGTACATTTAATAATCGTTAAGATAGTAAATTTTATGTTTATGTATATTTTGGCACAATTAAATCATTTTAAAATACATGAACAAATAATCTTTTAAAAAGCATTCACTGGTACCAACCAGCCTCATGGCTTTGAGAAAATGGCTTTGGGAAAACTGTGGTTCTCAATCTATGTTGTTGCATCTTGGGTAGGGAGGGGCCAGGGGCAGGAGGAGGGAGCTGCAGACAGACCATCTAGGTGATCATCAGAACCTTCTCGAGGAGGACTTCCCTGGCAGTGCAGTGGTTAAGATTCTGCACTTCCAACGCCGGGGGCACGAGTTTGATCCCTGGTTGGGGAACTAAGATCCCCTATGCCCTGCGGTGTGGCCAAAAAAAAGGAACCTCCTGGAGTGTCGGATTCCATACATCCAGGGGTTGAGTCAAGGGTATCTTTAATATTACAGAGTTCTGCATGGGACCCAGAGTCAGAAGCCCCCATCTAGAGCACTTATATTATATTTCCCTTATATTATGCTGCTCTTCCCGTTTTCTCATCTGGTTTGCAAAATTCTTAAGGGGAGTGACTGTGCCTTCTTAGATAGAGAATCTAAGTCACCTGTGGAATTTTTTTAAGGCTGTGGCTGCCTGGGACCCACCACACATCAATTAAATCAACATCTCCAGGCATCTCGTGTTTTTTTTAAAGCCCTCAAAAGGGATGCCAATGCCCTCTCCTACACTGAACCCTCTTGCCCTGCGGGCTAACACTGCTTGACAGAGAGGCTCAATGTTTGCTGAGCGACTCACAGGATGAAGTCCTTTGAATAAGACATTCAAAAGGGAAAATGTGTGTTTCATCTCTGTCACTTATTCTAAATATTTTCCTATGACTATTTTGTACATAATTTAGACCAAATGATAAATAATAACAACAACTAGCACTTAGCGAGCACCTCACATGTGCCAGATACTGACGACGTGCTTCCCATGTGTCATCCCATTTAATTCTCAGTTCTGTGTCTAAAGAAGGTACCGTTATTGTCTCTATTTTACAGATGAGGAAACTGAGTCACAGGGAAATACAGTCACTTCCTCAAAAATAAAACTTCCTTGTTTTTATTTGACATTTACATCATGAGCATCTCACAACCTTTAAAAAGCAACCACAGTCTTCTGAGCCTCCTAGATAGCTTCCTCCACAAGAGGGCAGGCAGCGGTATCAAGTAGTATCAGCAGTATTTCGTCTTGTGGAACCGAAAACCACAGCCACAGAAAGATAGAGAAAATGAAAAAGCAGAGGACTTTGTACCAGATGAAGGGACTGGATAAAACCCCAGAAAAACAACTAAATGAAGAGGACATAGGCACCCTTCCAGAAAAAGAATTCAGAATAATGATAGTGAAGATGATCCAGGACTTTGAAAAAAGACTGGATGCAAAGATCAAAAAGTTTACCAAAGACCTAGAAGAATTAAAGAGCAGACAAACAGAGATATGCAACACAATAATGGAAATGAAGAATACACTCGAAGGAACCAACAGCAGATTAACTGAGGCAGAAGGGCGAATAAGTGGCCTGGAAGACAGAATGGTGAAAATTACTGATGCGGAAAAGAATAAGGAAAAAAGAATGAAAAGAACTGAAGACAACCTAAGATACCTCTGGGACAATGTTAAACGTGCCAACATTCGCATTATAGGGGTCCCAGAAGGAGAAGAGAGAGAGAAAGGACCAGAGAAAATACTGGAAGAGATTCTAGTTGAAAACTTCCCTAACATGGGAAAGGAAATAGCTACCCAAGTCCAGGAAGCGCAGAGAGTCCCAGGCAGGATAAACCCAAGGAGAAACACGCCAAGACATATAGTAGTCAAATGGACAAAAATTAAAGACAGAGAAATGTTATTAAAAGCAACAAGAGAAAAACAACAGATAACATACAAGGGAACTCCCATAAGGGTAACAGCTGATTTCTCAGCAGAAGCTCTGCAAGCCAGAAGGGAGTGGCATGGTATACTTCAAGTGATGAAAGGGAAGAACCTACAATCAAGAATACTCTACCCATCTCATTCAGATTCGACAGAGAAATCAAAAGCTTTCCAGACAAGCCACAGCTAAGAGAATTCAGCACCACCAAACCCGCCCTACAACAAATGCTAAAGGAACTTCTCCAAGCGGGAAACATAAGAGAAGAAAAGGACCTACAAAAATAAAAAAACAGTTAAGAAAATGGTAATAGGAACATACATATCAATAACTACCTTGAATGTAAATGGACTAAATGCATCAACCAAAAGACCCAGACTGGCTGAATGGATACAAAAAACAAGACCCATATGTATGCTGTCTACAAGAGACCCACTTCAGACCTAAGGACACATACAGATGGAAAGTGAGGGGATGGAAAAAGATATTCCGTGCAAATGAAAATCAAAAGAAAGCTAGAGTAGCAATAGTCATGTCAGATAAAATAGACTTTAAAATAAAGAATGTTACAAGAGACAAGAAAGGACATAAATGTCAAGGGATCCATCCAAGAAGAGGAGATAACAATTATAAATATATATGCAACCAGTATAGGAGCCCCTCAATACACAAGGCAAATGCTAACAACTATGAAAGAGGAAATGCAAGGCAGAAATAGAGACAGAGATGTAGAGAACAACCACATGGACACCAAGTGGGGAAAGCAGGGAGGGTTGGGGGGGATGAATTGGGAGACTGGGATACCAAATTGTACGCTCTAAATATATGCTGTTTATTGTCTGTTAACTGTATCTCAATAAAAGTTCTTAAAAAAAAAAAAGCAACCATAATCTTCTTATTAACAGCTACATCGTTGTGTTTCATTGTTTACTCTATTTTTTTTTATCATTTTGCCCTAATTTGTTAACTCATTTCTCATTGTAAGGTGGGTTTCTGTCTTGTTGGCCACTGTTTACCATTTTAAATGATGCTGCAATGGGTATCTTTGTGCTAAGGGTGTTTTATTTCAAAAAACTTTCCTTGGGAAAGATTATGGAAAAAATGTTCTGATATTGAATAGCATTAAACGCTGAACAAAAAGTCTTTATTGAAGGGATTGTGCTGAATGAGCTGGGTAAGCCCCTCTTCCGGGGACGGGTTACAAGCCCTGGCCTAACCCCCAGCAGCTCGTACCAAACACTCACCGTGGGCCAGGCGCTCTTGTGAATGAACGCTTTATAGATCTGATTCCACCTGGTCCTCAAAAGACCCCTGGGGGAGGTACAGTGAGATGCCTGAGGCAGAGAAAGGCGAAGAAGTGGACCCCGGCTCACAGGACCAGCAAGAGGAGAGCCAGGACAGGAACCCACAGCTCCAGCCACCAGGCCCCGCCTTCCAGTCATGCAGGTGTTCCCCGTGACTCCCTCAACGACCACCCTCTGAAATAAAAACTAAGGAGAGTAGCGGGAATGAGCCCTGTCCCTCGACTCGGACCACACAAGACTCTCCCTGTAGGCGTGCAATGTCTCACCTCCCAGGCAAAAAATCCAGAAACACTCACTCAGAGCAACACGGGGTTCCTGCCGTAAAGGTGCAGACCATTCAGATGCAGAGAGAAAGTGGAAGAAGGAGGTCAATTACCCTTACTCAGGGCCCTCCCGCCCCCAGTGCCCTTGCAGGTGCTTTACATCATCATATATATTTGTTATGGGTTGAATTGTGTCCTCCCGCCAACCCGGCCCACAGTGTTGAGGTCCTAGACCAGTGTACTGATGAATGTGAGTTTATTTGGAAATAGGATCTTTGTAGATGTAATTAAGATGTAAATTAAAGATGAGGTCATACTGGAGTAGGGCAGCCCTTATTCCAATAAGACTGGTGTCCTTGTAAGAGAGAGGAAGAGAGACACAGAGGGAGAAAGACATGGGACAACACAGGCAGAGACTGAAGCATCACAGCTGCAAGCCAACAAACACCAAAGATTGCCGGCAAACCCCAGAGGTCAGGAAGAGGCAAGGAAGGATTCTCCCCTACAGGCTTCAAGACCCTGCTGATACCGTGGGTTTGGACTTTTAGCCTCCAGAATTGTGAGAACATTGCTAGTGTTTTGAGCCACCAAGTTTGTGGTACTCTGCTACGGCAGCCCTAGGAGATGAATACAATATTGTTGGTCTTTTAGCTCCATCAAGACAGAAGCTATATTTTGTTCATCTTGGAATCCCAGCCACTGGCACAGTCCCCAGCTCATAGTAGGTGCTCAGAAAGTGTGTGTTGGGTGAGCAAGTGAAAAAATAAAGTACAAACTCATGAGGAGGAAGAACTATGTCTTTTGTCTCTACAAAGAGACCACAGCAAATTAGGTGCTCAATACATGTTTGTAGGATGAATAAACTTTTTTGTTGTTGTTTTTTAATTAATTAATTTATTTTTGGGTGTGTTGGGTCTTTGTTGCCGTCCACATGCTTCATCTAGTTGTGGTGCATGGGCTTCTCAGTGCGGTGGCTTCTCTTGTTGCGGAGCACGGGCTCTAGGCACATGGGCTTCAGTAGTTGTGGCACATGGGCTCAGTAGCTGTGGCTCACGGGTTCTAGAGCACAGGATCAGTTGGTGTGGTACACAGGCTTAGTTACTTGGTGGTATGTGGGATTTTCCCAGGCCAGGGATCAAACCCACATCCCCTGCATTGGCAGGAGGATTCTTAATGACTGCGCCACCAGGGAAGTCCCTGAATAAATGTTTTTAAATGAATAAGTGATAAGCTCAGGAAGGCTTTGCAATAAGTCCTATTCATCTGTTTCCTTCAGGACTCAGCATAGGGTATGGCACACAGCAGCTGCTTCATAAATTTGGAAGGAGGGAAGCAAAAAAAATGAAGGGGAGGTGGGAGGGAAGGAAAGACCAGGGTCATAATTTCCCAATTCTCGGTCTAGGTAGGAGTTTCCTTCCTTTATGCATCCAACTGAGGAATGGCTGAGGCCATAGAATAAGCAGTTGCATTTTAAACAGCCTCAACTATACTGAAAGGGCTTCACAGCCCTTTGAATATAATTCACCTCCCCCCTTGAATACTGTTTTTCTAAACACTTGAATATTGTTGTTCTAAAACACATTTCTTTTTCTTTTACATAAACTTGAACTTGAGCATTGTTTTTCTAAAACACATTTCCTTTTGCTTCACATCCAGAAATCAGAAGGCTTCCCAACCCTTCCAACAATGTCAGCAATGCGGCTCCGAGTTGAGAGGTCAGCGCTTCTGTGTTCAGCTCGGGGGACACATTTCCTGTCCCTGTGCTACACTCAGCCTGACCCCTGCCCTGCGGCCAAAAAGGGACATCAGCTGGGCTCAGGGAAATTCAATTTGGGCCGACAGCCCAAGGCATGAGAAGGACAGGGTGTCTGCAGTGACCTTTGCAGAGGCAAAGGCAGGGAGGGGGAATCACAGAGGTTTCTCCCAGGCTTGGCTTAGGAGGGACTAAAGTTTAGATCAGTTCATTTCTACATATGGAGAAAAACCCTGAAAATAAAGCCAAATGATTTTCACTGCTGACTCTGAATTCAACTGCACTGCCATTTGCTGCCCCTGCCATCCTGGTGGTATTTGGGGTGAAAAAGGAGAGCATCTTGTTCTTTATTCCTCCGGACTTGAACTTTTCCAGGGATGTCGACTACACTGTTGTGGGGTGTGATTTTACTCATTCATTCGTTCGTTCATTTGTTCATTTTTATTATGAACGAATATACATAACATAAAAACGAATAAAGTAAGAGGTCTCTGGACTCATGTCCTGGTACATTTAGAAAGCCTCTGCTCCTGTGTGTTTCCTCTCTTGTCTACTGAACTGCCAAGCTCCAGCCCTCGTCTGCTCCATGGGACACTAGGTAGAGGTCACAAATGTCACAGTGACAAACAAGGAAAAGAAAAGCTGACCCCTTCTTGGGGCCGGTTAGCAGGGAAGGCAAAGAACTGCTTTACATATTTTGACGCAGCCCTGATGTGGTCAGCTTACCCACGGATGTGGGGACCTTCTGCCCTATCAAAGGAGTCGGTTGAGATGGACATCAGTGTTCTTTTATCAGACATGGGGCCTGCATGGCTGGATTAGTGTATGTGCCCCTCCTGTGGCCCCAGGGCATCCCACACGGAGCCTAGCCCAGCGGCTGTCAATCTGTATGATATTTAATGCATCTTTCTTTTCCCTCCAGACAGAAAGCCCCATGAGGATAGGGCTGTGTGTGCTGCTCGTACCTCTGCATCCCAAGCACCCAAGCCCAGTTCCTGGCACATAAGTAATAAGCAACGGATCGATATATGTTATATGAAACAAATAAACAAGTGAAAAGAAATTAAGGTGTTGGGCTTTACATTATAGTTAAGAGAGTGTGGGCTTTAGAATCAGGCAGGTGTAGTTTCACTCATGTTCTACCACCTACCTGCCCCATGATGTTTTGATTGCAATATAATATAAACACATAAAATTATCTATGTCATAAATGTACCATTCACAGAGTTCTGACACCCATGAAACCAGCACCCAGAACATTCACAGAACCTCAGAAGCTGCCTTGTGCTCCCTTCCGGTCATTATCCCCCGACCCACCATCCTGCCGGCTGCATGCATCTGACAAGTTACTATCTTCTCTGACTCTTATCTTCCCATTGGGAAAATAATACTTAGCTTGCTACGAGTATAGAATTGTATTCAATAAGTACCTGGCGACAACAGTCATAGAGCAGCAACAGTGGTGGTAACAGACACAGTAGAAGCAACAGTACCAGCAGCAGCAGAAATAACAGGAGAAGGAGTAGCTCTAAAGTGACAGTAGAGGAAGTAGTTGTAATAGCAGAAGCAGCAGCAGCGGTAATGAGAAGTAGTAATAGTGGTAACAGAAGTAGTATTAATGATAGTAGAAGTAGTAGTACTAGTAATGGCTAACACTTACATAGCACTTATGATGTTCCAGGTATTGGTTCAAGTGTTTACCTAATGCTCATCCAATGCTCAAAGCAACACTTACAAGGATGTATAAAATAGGATTTTACAGATAAAGAAACTGAGGCACAGAAGTTAAGTAGCTTTCCCAAGGTCACATAGCTATAGAGTCCTGAATCCAGGATTCTAATACCAGCAGTCTGGCCACAGAGCCTATCCTCTTAATAGCAATCTTTCAATAACTACTTTAATGGCAAAGAAAGATTTGTCCTCCAATATCTGTTCTCTTCTTTTTCTATCACAATAATGCTCAATTTTGGTAAGCACATGGTCTTACAGGACAAAGATCACATTTCCCAGCCTTCCTTGAAGTTAAGTGTAGGCAGAGGACTAAATTCTGACCAACAGAACATAAGTACAAGCAGCAAGTGTGACACCCAGAAGCATCCTTAAAAGAAGAGGCCTGCCTTTCTTCTTCCCTTCTTCCTGCTGGTAGATGTGATGGCTGGTGCAGAAGCAGCCAGAATGGACCATGAGGTGATCTTGGGGGGGGGAATGGAGGCCCACATGGCAGAAAAACAAGAGAAGTAGGGGTCTCTCACGGATTGCTGCAGAAGCCCTGTACCACCCCGGGTTTCAACTTTTAGATAAGACAAAAACACACTTCTATCTTCGTTAAGCCAATGTTCTTTTAGATTTTACATCATTCATAGCAAAACCTAATCCTAAATAATGCACTGTTATTGCAATTATAATTAATATTAAAACTGAGGAGAACTCTGCAGGACCTTCCCAGGGACAGACCCTGCCAACCCCTGTCTCCTGCTTATTGCTTCTAGAAAATCTTTATAGCCTCCCAGGCCTTCCCCAAATTCCAAAGAGCAAATTAAATCAGAGAAGTGAGAAAATGCACAAAGAAAAGCAGTGAAGCAAGACAAAATGACAATAGTTTAGTCATAAGACAAAGTCAAGGACCTTTAGTTCCTCCTCAAGGGTTATTAATATCCTGAGCCATATCCTTGAGCTGTTTTGCAGATTCTAAAACCCCCACCAGGTGGAAGAAGATAACTGCATGCTGACCACCAACAGGGAGACCCCGGACTGGGGTTGGAACCAGAAGCTGGATGATTGAGATTCCCAAAACACTACCCTGTTACCTCACCATCAACCAATCAGAGATTGTGCACGAACTGATCACACACGCCATGACCCTCTCCCTCACACTGTCTTTAAAAACCCTTCCCTGGAAACCACTGGAGAGTTCAGATCTCTTGTGCATGAGCTGCCTGTTCTCCTTGCTTGGCACCCTGTAATCAACGCTGTACTTTCCTTTGGTGTCAGCAGATTGGCTTTGCTGCCTGTCAGGCAAGCAGACCCAAGTTTGTGTGGTAACAATATCTAAAAAGATATCTGCAAAATGAATGTCACTTTCATGTTGGATTTTTGATTTATGAACGCTGTAATAGTCAAACTATAAAAATAAGCAGGCAAAGTCTCATTTTTCCTGGAAGATGGTAACAGTCTCCTATCAACTCATGTCTGGGTCACATCAAAGCCCCTCAGGTTGGCCTCCCTGCCTCTAGCCTCTCACCTCTCCTACCCATTCAGGATGCTCTTGCTTGTCTAATTATCCTTAAAAATTACTTTCATCTTAAAAACTGGAATAATTATAATGTTCTGTGTCCCTACTTTATATGAGACACTTTATCGTACACTTTTTTTTTTTATAATCTGCACCAAAACCTGAAACATAAATATTATCACCCCAATTTCATAGGTAAGAAAACAGAACAGAGAAGGTCAGTGATTTGCCTGAGGTCACACAGAACATCAGTGGCAGAGCAAGGATTCAACCACCTGTCCAGCACCCACAATCTTTCTGCCACTAAGCTGACTTCTGGGAAACGCCAATCAGAGCAGGTGGACCCTGTATCAAGTTACCCTGGCAGCTTTAAGACTCTCAGACTCTTTGAGTTTTCTCTGCCTAGTTTTCTTGGCACTTCCTGTCCATGACAATTTTTTACCATCCGCTAACATAAACCTCTACCCGTTGAGGTCACATGCCTTAGAGTCTATCATGTGCCCCTATGCCAGGCCCCAGTATTCCCAGCTGCAAAATGGGGCAAATCATACCTCTACAAGAAGCAACATTGCAAGAGGAAAAAGGCAGGAGAGCTGGAACCAGGAAAAATTGGTTTCAAATCCAGCCGGGCAAGTTCTTGATCTGTAAGATGAATGTGGTAAGCCCTTCCTGGCAGGGCTGTTGGATGGACTGAATGAAATAATGTCTTTAAACAGCCACTAGGCTAAAATAGCACCTATTACTGTTGGCGGTGTCATTTTTGTTGCCATTCCTGACTTCATTCCAGTATCACCACCCCGCCACCTTTCCTTCTGCGCACAGGAGACAGGTAATGTGATGGGAACCACTTCAAACAGTCTGCAGCTCTACAAATGCCAAAGATCTGTTCGCCGCCAACATCCACACCCATGGTGTCTCTGTCAGATTCTAGCGCTTGAGTTTGATCAAATTTTGCATTTCAACCTCCCCAAAAGAATCCCTCCACATTTCCCAGGCTGGGCTCTCTGGACAGAATGGGCTAAGACCACTCACCGATTCCATAGTGAATCTCTTGATGAAAAACTGGAGAGCCTGGAGGCTGAAGATCTCATGTCTCAGCCGTCACATCAGAAAATTACCTGGATGGGGGGGCAGGAAAAAAGGTGACAAGAGTCATCCAGCAGGACTAGGCAGAAGACATTGTCTCAGACCAACACGTGATTTCATGTGGCGGCCAGCACCCTTGTTAGGAATGTTCTTATACCACAGCAGCTGTCCAGGAATGGGAAGGAAAACACTGGGGAAACCACTATTTCGGCAATCCACTTTGGGGCTGACATCTCCATCAGTAAATCTGCGCAAGTGCTCAGGAATCCTTCTTGCAGTTCTATTCCTAGCTCTACGTTGGAGAGCAATTTACAAGTCATTAACATCTTTAGACCTGGGCTCCTAAACATGAAATTAAACTGTGCTGACAGATACGACAGACAGACAGCCGCAGCTGTGTGCCCACGGGGAAGCAGAGAAGTTCCCCCAGCCAAGGGAATCAGCCCCAGGAAGAAGGTAGATGTATATGTGAATCTACGTATTTCAGGACAGCCCCTCTGAACCCGAGAGAGGATTTTAATTAATTCATGCATACCAAAGCTTAATTAATTGCTGAGTGCACAGAGCACAGGAAGTTTGGGATTAAAGGTGTTACATAAGGGAACAGCTTCAATATTTTTGGAATGGAGGGGAAACAGAGGTCGGTGTGTGAAAACAAGAGAAGCCAAGGGACCTGGGTCCTTCTCTAGTGATTCCCTAGTTCAGAGGGGTACCTCCATCTGGGCCCAGAAACCTAGGGACACGCTTGACAAGCCATCTCCATTACCCCTGTATCCAATCCATTCCTAAATCATGTGTCTCTTACTTCCTAAATATCTCTCAACTTGTCTCTCTCTCTCTCCATCTCTACTGACACAGCCCTGGACCAAGACTTCATCATTCTCACCTTAGCTATCACAACTACCTCCTAACTGGTCTCCCCCATCACCCATTTCTCCCTCTGAAATCTGCTCCCCTACACTGAAGCCAGAACAACCTTTTTTGTTTTATGCTTTCTTATGCAGAATTTTGTACAGACACAAAAATAGAGATTCCCACTGCCCAGCCCCAATCACCATCAACTCACAATCAATCCTACTCCTTCCACACCCTAATCCCTCCCCTCCCCACATTATTATTTAGAAGCAAATTCCAGACATCTTTATTTCAATCATTAATAGTACAACATGTATCACTATATAAGGTCTTTTGTAAAAATGTAACAGCAATACCATTAACATACCTAAAAAGATAATTCCTTGATATCACCAGATATCCAATGTTCAAATTTCTAGTAGCCTCATAAATGTTAAAAATGCTTAAAATGCTTTTTAACAGTTTTTTTCTTAATCCACATCCAAATACAACTGGCTAATATGCAGAATAAAAATTTTAAAATACAAATCTGATTTTGTCATCTCTGCACCTCCAGCTGAACATTCTTAAATGGCTTCACAGTGCTTCTGGATAAAAATCATTGAACACAGCCTGACTCCTGCCCACCTCTCTGACCTCATCTTGTCCCCCCGAGATCACTGCTACAACCACATGACCTTCTTTTAAATCCTGCCACTTGCCATGGTCCTTCTGCCCCAGGTCCTTTGCCGATGCTGTTCCCTCTGCCTGTAAGGCTTCCTCAATTTGCCTGGTTAACTCCTGTACTTCTTCTTCTTCTTCTTTTTTTTTTTAAGCTCTTTATTGGAATATAATTGCTTTACACTCTTGTACCAGCTTTTGAGGTACACCGAAGTGAATCAGCTGTATTTATACATATATCCCCATATCCCCTCCCTCCCGCGACTCCCTCCCACCCTCCCTGTCCTGGCCCTCTAAAGCATCACCCATCACCGAGTTGATCTCCCTTTGTTACACAGCAACTTCCCACTAGCTATCTATTTTACAGTTGGTAGTGTGTATATGTCTATGCTACTCTCTAACTTCGTCCCAGCTTCCCCTTTGCCCCCCACCCCCCCAACCCCATGTCCTCCAGTCCGTTCTGTACTTCTTTAAACCTCACTTCCTCAGGGAAACTCTTCCTACTCCTCTAGACTAGATCACAGAATTTATCTCAGTTTTTAACTATGCATTCATGTGAAAACTGATTAACATCTGTTGATTTGACGTGATAATAAGCCATGTGAGTACAAAGACTGTGTTTGGGGACTTTCCAGGTGGCGCTGTGGTTAAGAATCCGCCTGTCAATGCAGGGGACACAGGTTCGAGCCCTGGTCCGGGAAGATCCCACATGCCAAGGAGCAACTAAACCCCTGCGTCGCAACTACTGAGCCTGCGCCCTAGAGCCCATGAGCCACAACTATTGAGCTGCAACTACTGAAGTCCATGCGCCTAGAGTCTGTGCTCTGGAACAAGAGAAGCCATCGAAATGAGAAGCCCGTGCACCACAACGAACAGTAGCCCCCTCTCTCTGCAACTAGAGAAAGCTCTCACACAGCAACGAAGACCCAATGCAGCCAATAAATAAATAAATACAACAAATAAATAAATTTTAAAAAAAAAGGCTGTTTGGATTTTCTCACTGATGTATCCCCAGCACCAACCACACAGTGCTGTCCAGATATTAATAAATATTTGTTGGATAAATGACCAAACCACTTTCTTCAACCTTAGATGTCAACGGCAACTGACTGAATCTTCCTGAACTTTGTCACACATTTAAATTAGATGGGGAATTGATAGTCTTACCCTAAAATTGATATGGAAATGTAATGAACTCAGGAAAACCAAAATGATCTGGAGCACTCACATTTCCCAATTTTAAAACCTACTACAAAGCTAGAATAATTAAGACAGCACAGTACAGGCATAAGCATAAACATATGCTCTCCCCCAGAATCACAGACCATGATCTTCCCATAACATCCACCTCCTGATCACAACTTTACACACTATAAGTATACGAAAAACAGGACCCTGCTACTGGCGTAAATAATCAATGCCTCTCCCAGTCCACCCCTCACCTTGACTTTCCTCTGCTTTCCTTGCTTCAGCCAAGCATACAAGCTAAGACAGTGTACAGACTGGACCACCGCTCCTATTCTTCACGCTCAACCTGAATTTGAATTTTACATCCCTGCCCTTGGTCATGTGACTTTGTAGTCCTTCCCACTATAGCGGGTGGTGGTTCTTTCCATGCCCCATTGGACTCTGGACTGGACCACTGACTTGTTTACAACGGAATTCGGATGGAAGCAACATGGTGCTGGTCCCAAGTCTATCCCTGGCCCTCCAGTGATGTGTCACAAGAGGAGTATATCTCCCTCGCCCCTTTCAGCTGCTAGCCTTTCAGTCTGGACCCCACAGTGAAGACATGTGGAGCAGATCTAAACCCAACCTGAAATCCAGCCTGAGCCAGCCAAGACCAACCTAGACCAGCCAAATCACAACTGACCCACAAACCCATGAACATGAAAATAAACACCTGCTGTCAAGCAGGCCACTGCAATTCTGAGGTTTTTGTTACTCAGCAAAACCCAATGAATACACATGGGAATGCTAATTTATGGACACCAACGAATATCACCATGATTGGAAAAAAATAAAAGCCTTGCACACAGCAGAGGTGTGATGACAGCTGGCAAAGCCACCTCTTGCAGAAAACATACCTACTTGGTGCCAATTTGACCCTCGCATCAACCCTGCCAGGTAGACATGGGGCCAGCTTTACAGATGAGAACATCAACACTCAAAGATGTGAAACAGTGTGTTCAGGACACTGTGTGGCAGAACTGGGATTCCAACCCAGGTTGTCTGACTCAAAAAGTCTAAGCCAGGCTTCCTCTCCTTAAAATAAGTCAAAGATGCTCAGAGACAGCTGTTACATAAGTCTCTGGTCCCCTGATCCACCTCCACCCTTGTCCCACTTCCTTTAATGGGTCTTCACAAGGGGTGGCGGGGACAGAGTACCCAGTCGGAGAGCCTCTTCAGTTGCCGGGTCCCTTGTTTGTGAAATGAGATCACTATCTTGCCTGACCTACGTCACTAGATTGGCGTGAACCCCCAGAGAGATGGTGTGTGAAACTGCTGTGTGAGGTGTGACACCAAAGTCGGTTCACATCCTGCTTCCTTGACTCTGAACTCACTCGAATTAGGTTAGCATCTAAGTATATGTCAGTGCCACACCCACACTGCTTTGAAACCATTTATGCTTTGAGACTGATTTTTTTTCAGAGATTTTTTTTTTTCAAACAGAGATTTTTTAAAAAAAATATTTATTTATTTATTTATTTATTTGGTTGCACTGGGTCTTAGTTGTGGTAGGTGGTCTCCTTAGTTGCAGCATGTGGGCTCCTTACTTGCGGCATGCATGTGGGATCTAGTTCCCTGACCAGGGATCGAACCCAGGCCCCCTGCATTGGGAGCACAGAGTCTTAACCACTGCACCACCAGGGAAGTCTCTCAGAGATTATTTCTTTCCAGTTATGAAAGTAATCCAGGCCAACCATGAAAAATAGTAAGGCATGAAAGTAAAATATTTTAGTATCCCAACAGCTAGAGATAAATACTGTTAGGATTTTAAGGCTAGTTCCTTTCTGGGACTGGTTTTTGCAAAAGTCAAATAAATAATGCATTTCAATTAACACGATTTTCTTAGAACCAGGGAACCAGCAATAACTTAAAAAAAAATCCACTTTGCATTCATTCATTCAATCATTCGTTCAAGGAATACTTGTTTTGGACTTACCATATGCAGCAAAGACAGAGTCAAGAACAAAAGTTCACAACCTCAAGGAATTAACATTCATTCTTTCTTTCCTTCCATTTTTTTTTTTTTCTTTTTTGCGGCACCGTGCAGCTTACAGGATCTTAGTTCCCAGCCCAGGGACTGAACCTGGGGCCATGGCATTGAAAGTGCTGAGTCCTAACCACTGGACTGCCAGGGAATTCCCCCCCCCCCCTTTTAATTTAATCACAAATATTTATTGGTCCAGAGTTCTACCTCCATTCAAGGACTGGCACCCACTTTTTTGTTGTTGTTGTTTTTCTCTTTTTTTTCTAATTTATTTATTTATTTGTTTGTTTGTTTTATTGGCTGTGTTGGATCTTTGTTGCTGCACACGGGCTTTCTCTAGTTTCGGTGAGTGAGGGCTACTCTTCATTGTGGTGCACGGGCTTCTCATTGCAGTGGCCTCTCTTGTTGCAGAGCACAGGTTCTAGGCGCATGGGCTTCAGTAGTTGCGGCACATGGGCTCAATAGTTGTGGCTCACGGGCTCTAGAGAGCAGGCTCAATAGTTGTGGCGCACGGACTTAGTTGCTCCGCGGCATGTGGTATCTTCCTGGGGCAGGGATCGAACCCATGTCCCCTGCATTGGCAGGCGGATTCTTACCCACTGTGCCACCTAGGAAGTCCCTCTCTTTTTTTTTTTTAATTGATATTCATTATTTTTTAACTGCACAAATAAATGAAGCACCAACCATATGCTGGCCACTTGCTCATAGTAATAATAGCTGCTTCCTTGGTAGACTTTGCACTCTAACAGTTTGACGTATAATTAAAAACTGGTCCCTTAGAACAAATGCATCTGGGTTAGAACTCAGGTTATGGCTCTTTGGTGAGTTTTTTTATCCCCTCATACTTCAGTCTCCTCATCTTTAAAATTGGGATGAGGTACCTATCTTATAGTCACTAAGAATTAGTTAGATAATGTAGTTCAAGCACTGAGCAAAACAGTAACTAGCAGTGGTAGTAGTAATAGTTTTGTCTTGTTTAATCCACACAACCATCCTGTAAGAATCTGAAACTCAGAGGTTAGGGAACTTGTCATGAGGTCATGCAGGTTACCACTCAGGCACCTGGCACACAATTCCACTGGGGACTCTCTGAGAGATGGGAACACACCTCAGAATTGCCACCCTGGGGACTTCCCTGGTGGTCCAGCAATTAAGACTCCAAGCTCTGGATAAAGAAGATGTGGCATACATATACAATGGAATATTACTCAGCTATAAAAAGGGATGAGATGGAGCTATATGTAATGAAGTGGATAGACCTAGAGTCTGTCATACAGAGTGAATTAAGTCAGAAAGAAAAAGACAAATATCATATGCTAACTTACATATACGGAATCTAAAAATGGTACTGATGAACTCAGTGACAAGAACAAGGACGCAGATGCAGAGAATGGACTGGAGAACTCGAGGTTTGGGGGGGGTGGGGGGTGAAGGGGAAGCTAAGACAAGCGAGAGAGTAGCACAGACATATATATACTACCAACTGTAAAACAGATAGCCAGTGGGAAGTTGTTGTATAACAAAGGGAGTTCAACTCGAGGATGGAAGATGCCTTAGAGGACTGGGATGGGGAGGGTAGGGGGGACTCGAGGGAGGGTGGGGGGGAGTCGAGGGAGGGAGAGAATGTGGGGATATGTGTATAAAAACAGATGATTGAACTTGGTGTACCCCCCAAAAATAATAAATAAATAAATAAATAAAATTAAAAAAAAAAAAAAAAGAGAGAGAGACTCCAAGCTCCCAATGCAGGGGACTAGGTTTGATCCCTGGTCAGGGAACTAGATCCCACAAGCTGCAACTAAAGATCCCGCATGCAGCAACAAAGATTCCCTCATGCCGCAACTAAGACCTGGTGCAACCAAATAAACAAACAAACAAAAAATAATTGCCACCCTGGGGTAAGGAAGCTGGGGCATTTTTGCACCCACTCCCATGCCTCACTGGCCACACACAGCCAGGGGATGGCCTCAGACAGAGATGTAGGAAGCCCTCCCTGGGAACAGGCACAGTCTGCAGTGCCTTCCAGGGTGGACTCAAAGATAAGGGCAGGGAACACACAGCGTCTGTAACTAGGTGCTCAATAAATAAATGTCAGAGGAGTGAGTGAATGTGTGCTATCAACCCCTTTGCTCTTCTCTATAACCTCTCATTTCCCCCAGCCACCAGTGATGGAAGATTTAAAGCAAGTACCTGCTAGAGTGAACCAGAATTCATTACCATCAGGCATCACAATTTTTATCCACCCACGTTTCTGCTTTTTCCATTGAAATTCTATTCTGTGACTTATGGTATGTCATTCCAGAAAGCAATTCCTGCATGCTATGCAGGCATAGGGACACAAATCACTTAGTACATCGGCCCTTCTTTACTGCCAGTCTCCAAAAGGTGTTGAGTTTTATTCAACAGAAGTGACTTCACAAATGCTAGGATGTATATCCTTTTATAAAGGATGTTATGAACTCCTGAGTCACCAGCAGCTGGCTACAGCTTGGACAGTATTCTTTGTTCCCATAACATCCCAGCAAACACTTTTCCTATTTACTGATGTGATTCTTTCCTGTTCTGTAGAAGCCATAGTTAGAAAACCAAGGACCTAAAGAAAACAGCCTGAATACATATTTCCACAAATCTTCATCTTATCTACTAGAAGCCTAGCTTGGCTAGCCCCACTCAAAATGCCTTCTCTTTCAAGGAGCTTTCTCCAGAAAAGGGAACACTCCTTCACCATTGATGGGAATATAAATTGGTACAGTTACTACGGAGAATAGTATGGAGGTTCCTTAAAAAACCAAAAATAGAGCTGCCGTATGATTCAACAATTCCACTCCTGGGCATATATCCAAAGAAAACCATAATTCAAAAAGATACACGCACCCCAATGTTCATAGCAGCACTATTCACAATAGCCAGGACATGGAAGCAACCTAAATATCCATCAACAGAGGAATAGATAAAGAAGATGTGGTACATATATACAATGGAATATTACTCAGCCATTAAAAAAAACCAAAATAATGCCATTTGCAGCAACATGGATGGACCTAGAGATTGTCATACTGAGTGAAGTAAGTCAGACAGAGAATATCATACGATATTGCTTATATGTAGAATATAAAAAAAGGGTACAAATGAACTTATCTACAAAACAGAAGTAGAGTCACAGATGTAGAAAACAATCTTATGGTTACCAGGGGTAAGGGAGGAGGGGAGGAACATATTGGGAGTTTGGGATTGACATTTACACACTACTATATATAAAATAGATAACTAATAAGGACCTACTGTATAGCACAGGGAACTCTACTCAATACTCTGTAATGGTCTATACGGGAAAAGAATCTTAAAAGAGTGGATATATATGTATACATATAACTGATTCACTTTGCTGTACATCTGGAACAAATACAACATTGTATATCAACTATACTCCAATAAAATAAAACAAAAAAACAACAAAAAAAGAAAATAGTACAAAATGGGATGTATTCAATCATAATTCATACTGCCTTACCCCGCAGAGTAAGTAAAGCTCTGAGCTTTGAAGTCAAGCTGTCCCAAGTTTGAATCGTGACTCTGCCTCCACCAAGTAGCTGCGAGACCAAATGTTACGTCACTTTTGTGGGCCTCGGTTTTCTTATCTGTAAAATGCAGACAATCGGTTCCCTGTGGGGTTGTGGTGAGGACTGAATGTGATAATGCATGTATTATACCTAGGATGAGTCTGGTACCTAGAAAGTGGTCAAGAGGGGGCACTATTATTATTGTTGTTATTGTCATTTGTGCTTTAGGAGTTCAGAAATGGGCAGATTGTTGGGCTGGGAAAGTTGGAGAAAGCGTCTTTTTTTTTTTTAATTTTTATTGGAGTATAGTTGATTTACAATGTTGTGTCAGTTTCAGGTGTACAGCCAAGTGAATGAGTTATACATATACATATATCCACTCTTTTTTAAGACTCTTTTCCCATATAGACCATTACAGAGTATTGAGTAGAGTTCCCTGTGCTGCACAGTAGGTCCTGATTATCAATAGTTATCTATTTCATTGTTTCAAATAGGTAAGTCAAACCTCCTGTCCTGCAGCTATTCTTTTTTTTTAAGCTCTTTATTGGAGTATAACTGCTTTACACTGTTGTGCCAGTTGCTGCTGTACAACAAAGTGAATCAGCTGTATTTATACATATAACCCCATATCCCCTCCCTCCCACAACTCCCTCCCACCCTCCCTGTCCTGGCCCTCTAAGGCATCACGCATTATCGAGTTGATCTCCCTGTGTTATGCAGCAGCTTCCCACAAGCTATCTGTTTTACATTTGGTAGTGTATATATGTCAATGCTACTCTCTCATTTCGTCCCAGCTTCCCCTTCGCCCCCCACCCCATGTCCTCAAGTCCATTCACTACATCCTGCAGTAATTCTTGAATGGTGAACACAGACACCACCTGAGTTGGCCATGGGGATTTTGTACCAATTACCAGGTCTCTCAGTTTCCACATCCAATACCAAGCAACAAGCCCTGCCTTCCTACCTGCTCCAAGGAGCCCCAAGTTATTTACCTGCGGCTTTTGGCCAGGTAACTCTGGACTCTTGCCACTTTCCCCCGCCCACCAGCAAGTGCTTGGGATGGGCTGCTCCTACTGCCTCCATGTGCTCAGGATTACCCAATCAAGGTATGATATACAATAGAAGGAAACAGACAAGACTCTGCAGAAGCTCACCCCAAGAAAGCCAAGGACAGTTGAAGTGCTCTAGCTAACAATGACGTCACCAGTGGACCTCAGCCTGGACCATCCCCTGCCTCACTCACTGGGTAAAAGAACAGTCAGAGATGATTTGGGTCTCTCCTCTCCAAAGAGGTCACAGCCAACGTCCCACGATCCAAAAGATCAGAACCACTGTCTGGTTGGATTATAAACTCCTGACGATTTTGTGACCACATCTTACCTCCTGTTTCCTGAGGGGAATGCACACTGGGTCACAGTACAGAGGCAAAGCTGGGTAGCTTGAGACCACAGTCTAGTGGGGACGGGGAACAGGTACAAAAAAGACAGAATGAACTCTCATAAGTGACCTCATCTGGGTGTGAACACATCATAGGACCTGCCTCCACAAACATCTAGTAAGTGTCTACTGCATGCTACGTCCCATTGGCTAGAGCTTCCCGTAAATGAGAATTATCTGTTGAGAAAACACATCCACTCATTCATTCATTTATTGCAACAAATGTTCGTTAATCTAAATGTCAAGGATATAATAATTGTTAGCAAAATAGACCTGGTCTCTGCTCAGAGCCTGTGTTTAAGAGAATCAGACCTTAACCAAATAACCTCACGGGTAATGAGAAAAAGCGCCAGGTGCCACAGGAATCCCTGTATCACAGGTGAATAACAAATGCTCAGCATCTTAAAAAGTTGCATCCTGAGAATTATGTGAATCTTAAAATAAGTGAACGCCAGGGATACAGGCTCAGTGAGCAGAGCAGAGAAGAACAAAGTACCCTTGAGCGCTGTGTGCTGGGGGCCGGCTAGGCTCACTCACTAGCCACGCTGCCTGCTCCCCATGCCTGCAGACGCAGGCTCAACTCTGTCGGTGCAGCCTCGAAAATTACACATGTCCTTCGGGGTCCCCTGGGAGAACTGCGAGTGTGGAGTGTGAAATCCGAGGGTGCCTTGGGTTTGCTGTGCTACCAACTGTGTTAAGAGCACAATCCAGGTCCTTGCAAACAATCGCGTGTTTACCATCAGCGAGCACACTGAGCGCAGAGCCATCTGTGCGGCTGCCCCCCGTGCTTTCTGCGTAGGAGAAGGAGCAGCAGGCAGCCCAGGGCTGGGGGAATTTCCCAAGCACTGGAAAGAGGACAGTCTTTGCAGCGGGAAGGTGTCCGCTCCAGCACTGGCTCTCCCCCCCAATTGCTGTGCGACTCTGGGCTGTGAGCTTCACTTCTGCGAGTCTGTGTATTCTGGAAAATGCGGGTGGCAGCAGACACTGATGGTGCCCCCACACACTGCCTTGATGCTCACAAGTCCATTACAGTCCAAGTGCATCCTACTGCAAGCAACCTCTGAGACTTCCTGTCTGAACGCTTGCTGGCCACCAAGGGGCGGGCGAGACGCGCCAAAGAACTAATACTCCCAGATGCGGCTGTCATACAAGGACAAGAGAAGTGCTAGCACAGAGCAGATGTGTGATGGACAAGTGCCCCTTGGGTGACAACCCACAACTAGAAAGGATGTCAGCAGCCCAGGGTCCCGACTGGGCAGCTTCTCAGCAAGGCCAGCACCATAGACACGGTTCCTGCAGCTGGTCGTCCTGTCACTGTCCATTGGCCACTGCCCTGGGGACAGTCAGGGAGGCTAAGACCATGGCCTGGCCGCCACCCTGCCCAAGGAAAAGGGAATCAGGATGGAAAGGGTTTTGCACAGAAAAGTGTTCATTCCCCCACAGGAAGCCCCCACTGCCAAGCACCCACCAGGCACCACGCAGAGCCTGTGTGGGCACCAGGCACTTGGCTACCATCGACTGCACTGACTCCTCACCCAGCTCCTCACAGTGAGAGCACAGCTATTATTATGATCCCCACCTTATAGAGGAGACAACAGCTCTGACAGGTTAAATAATAATTGAAAAGATAATAACACAGCCAGCGTATATTGCATGGTTCCTATGTGTATCAGGCACTACGTAAGCAATAACTTCTTCAATCCTCAAAACAACTCTAAGAGACAGGTATAATTATCGTTCCATTCTACAGAGAACGAAACTGAGGCTAAGACAGAATGAGCATCTCACTAGGGTTTTCACAGCTAGGAAGTGGAACTTAGATCTGTCTGGCTCCCAAACACGCTTCTCTCCTTCAAATCCCACCAGCCTTTCAAAGCAGAGACAGCCTGAGGAGAGAGGCTGTATGGATTTTTCTCCTAGTGCTAGAACTAAAAAAAGACCTATGACAAGGCAGCAAGGCAAGCCTCGCCATTCAAGCTCACTCCTAACTCCCTGCAGTAGGTCCAATCAGCATCAGCCTACCCAGGCAACCCAATCTGACAACACCCTTTGGAATTGCATTATTCTTTCCATTCTGTGACAGTCCTGTTTTCACATTTTACCATTTCTGGAACACATTGTATGTCTTTCCATCAATGAAATGTACTGTGGCTGAGCTTCTGTTTTCTCCTCCAACGCTGTGATGATGTCAAGGATGCATGCTGCAATCAAAGGCATCTCAGAATCAAAGGAAATAAAGTATATCTAAGGAATGTTCAACTCTCTTCTATGGAAAGCCCAGAGCAGTCTTTAGAAGGCTGTACATGTGAGAAATGAGAAGCTTAAACCATCTCCTTCAGACCGCCCAAAGAATCCATCAGAGTGTACCTGCCCTGCCTGAAGGTTCACCCCACAATTTCCCATGTACCTGTGACTCAGAAATCCGGGGCTTGGAACCCACGCATCTTTGCACTGCTGATAAGCAAAGGGAGGCAATTCCCCACTTGCTAGTCCACAGGTAATACGAACTAATTATATTGCTCGTTATATTGTAAACCTATGAAATAAATATATGACTCTAGCCTCTCTTTTGACAGATTCATTCATCCATCCATCCATCCATCCATTCCTACAAGAGTTCAACAGATGCCATATCTAAGCTGGGCACCTTCCTCCAATGTAAGGCAGAAAGGGGAACCAATAGTTGCAAAAATGAAAGTGGGCACAAAGTTTAGAGACAGTACAGAGGATTGAACACAGAGTGGCTTCACAAGGGAGGTGAAAGCAGCTTCAGGTTTTGCGGGAACAACAGGGAATACAGACAGAAAAGACAGGAAGAGGGGCTTCTGAGAACACACAGTGGCAAGCTCTAAGCCACAAGCTAAGAAAGAGCTTTCACTGGAAACATGTTTGCTGACCCCTCTGCCATGTCCGAGGCCCAGTGCTGATACTTTTGTCACAATGTCTGGCCTGCTGAGCCGTGCTCCCAGGTGCTCTGGGCCAGCAAGCTGAGCCAGGCTCTGCCCAGTGCATCTGAATTCCTGTTACCCCAGCCAGGCTGGCCTCCTGCTCCAGACTCTCAGGTCTCCTACCCCTGGATATGCTTTTCATTCTGGGGATCTGGCCAAGTTGATTCACCTCTGTTTCCACTTCCCCATCTGCAGGAGTGGGATGGTTAGTAGCTAACTCTTGGGGTGGTTGTGTAATTTCTGGCACGTAAATGGTGCTCACTGCAGAGGAAGGTCCATGAGGGGAGGGACCTTGTCTGGCTTATACACCAGAAAATTCTCAGTGCTTAGATTATGTCTGTTTTGGGACTTCCCTGGTGGCGCAGTGGTTAAGAATCCACCTACAAATGCAGGGGACATGGGTTCAATCCCTGGTCTGGGAAGATCCCACATGCTGTGGAGCAACTAAGCCAGTGCACCGTAACTACTGAGTCTGCACTCTAGGGCCCGCAAGCCACAACTGCTGAGCCTGCGTGCCTCCACTATTGAAGCCTGCGCACCTAGAGCCAGTGCTCCACAACAAGAGAAGCCATGGCAATGAGAAGCCTGTGCACCGCAACGAAGAGTAGCCCCCACTCGCTGCAACTAGAGAAAGCTTGTGTGCAGCAACGAAGACCAAACACAGCCAACAGATAAATTAACTCAAAAAAAAAGAATATGTCTGTTCTAAAGGACTGGATACATGTATTTTTTTAGTTTTGTGTGGTTAAAAAAAAGACATAGCATAAAATTTACCACCTTAACCATTTTTAAGTGTACAGTTCAGTAGTGTTAAGTATATTCACATTGTTGTAACAGCAGACCTCCAGAACTATTTCATCTTGTAAAGCTGAAACTCTATGCCCATTAATCAACAATTCCCCATACCTCCTCCCCCCAGCCCTGCGGGCCCTCCCCCCAGCAACCACCATTCTACTTTCTATTTCTACGAATTTGACTACTTTTGATACCTCACATAAGTGGAACCATAAAGCATTTGTCTTTTTGTGACTGGCTTATTGCACTTAGCATGATGTCCTCAAGGTTCACCCATGTTGCAGCATGTATCAGGATTTCCTTCCTTTTTAAGGCTGGATAATATTCCATTATATGTACATTTGACATTTTGTTTATCTGTTCATCCACTGATGGACATTTGGGCTGCTCCCACCTCTTGGCTACTGTGCATAAGGCTGCCATGAACATGGATGTTTGAGTATCTCTTTGAGACCCCAGTTCTTGGACATATACCCAGAGGTAGATTTCCTGGATCATACGGTAATTCTATTTTTAATTTTTGAAGAACCACCACACTGTTTTCCACAGAGGTTGCACCATCTTACAATCCCACCAATAGTGCACAAGGGTTCCAATTTCTAGGACTGGATACACAGTTGAAGAGTAAATGAATGATGCTGAATGAATAACAGACATAACACAATACTTTTTGATGGGCTGACACTCGCCCTCAGCTAACTTACAATCTCATTAAGTATACCCAAGAATAGGAAATAAGGGCAAAATGCCACACTGATACAACTGCAGGAACATACTGGAACCCTCCCCACACAAAGGCTAATATTGTTCCCATGAGCACACTTGGTACCAGAAGTTCCTCCAGGATGGGAATCATAACTTACTCTCCTCTAAATCTCTGATCTTGACCCCCAGAGCCCTGACCCAGAGGCTCACATGCAGTGAGCACACAGCAATATTTGCTGAATAGTGACAGAGGGGTGGGTTCAATCAAGGAAGCCTTCCTGGAAGAAGATGGCTTCTCAAGAGAAAGAGGACAGTCTGGCAGAGAAAAGGAAGAGCAGGTGTGGCTGTACAGAGGGGCCTGACTCATTGGTTTCATCTCATTCCTGAAGGCAGAGGCAATCTGTGCCTGAAACTCAACACAATAATAAAGTCACATGACATGACAATGCAACATGCTTCATAGGTGCTCAATAAGCACCTGCTGACCGAATAAATGATCAGAGTATAAAGCAAACAAGGGAAACATAAGAGAGACTTCTGTATGTGTTGTCAAAATGAGAAACTGGGGGTTCCTTTTAAACTGCAGGGAAATATTCATGTGACCTAAACCAGCTTTCCCAGTCCACCACCTCCAGTAGAACAGGAAGCCCAAGAAGAAACTACCTTCCAGCCCTACCCTGGGGAAGCCTCATGACCAAGGACACCACTGCTGGGGCAACCCAATCCTCAAACTTCTTTCCAGAAAGCCACCTCTGCCTCTTAGGAATTTCACTGCCTGGAAACACAGGAGAATCAGCCGATGATGTCTACAAAACTCCTTCCTTACCCTGAGGAATTACATCTTCTCTGTTCACAATAGTCAGGACATGGAAGCAACCGAAATGCTCATCAACAAATGAATGGATACAGAAGATGTGGCATATATATACAATGGAATATTACTCAGCTATAAAAAGGGATGAGATGGAGCTATATGTCATGAGGTGGATAGAACTACAGTCTGTCATACAGAGTGACGTAAGTCAGAAAGAGAAGGACAAATAGTGTATGCTAACTCACATATACGGAATCTAAAAATGGTACTGATGAACTCAGTGACAAGAACAAGGACGCAGATACAGAGAATGGACTGGAGAACTCGAGGTATGGGAGGGGGCGGGGGGTGAAGGGGAAACTGAGAAGAAGCGAGAGAGTAGCACAGACATATATATACTACCAACTGTAAAATAGTCAGTGGGAAGTTGTTGTATAACAAAGGGAGCCCAACTCGAGGATGGAAGATGCCTTAGAGGACTGGGGCGGGGAGGGTGGGGGGGACTCGAGGTGGGGGGAGTCAAGGAAGGGAGGGAATACGGGGATATGTGTATAAAAACAGATGATTGAACCTGGTGTACCCCCCAAAAAATTTTAAAAAGTTAAAAAAAAAAATCTTCTCTATTTCACAGCTGTTTGTCTCCAAGGTGTGGCAGGGGACACAGGCAGGATGCTACGCCTGGATGCAGCTGATTCACTGCACGCATGAGTCCACTCCCTGCGCCACTCACGTCGCTGCCACTGGAGTCACCGAATCCAGGATGCCCATCAGATTGGAAGGCCGTGGGAAAATCACCCAGGCAGGCACAACAGAGCTGTAAGCAAAGCAGCTCCACACCCTTCCGGAGAAGACCTTAGGGAAACCAGAGGACCCTGTGGTTAGCAGTGTCTGGCTCAGTACACATTCGTTGAATGAATGATCACCTAAACAAAGAACCTCACACCAAGACTTTGGGGCACCCTTTCATTTCCCATCAGAGTCCAGCTGCCAACCGGCAACACCAGCTAAGCAGCACCAAGGATTCCCGCAAGCCTCTTGCTTTGCAACTGCTGCGAATATAGGTCACCCTGAGCATCATTTTCTGGGGCCTGGTATAAACCCAACTTCTCTTAGAATCCAGCCTTCTCACCTTCCCCAAGTCTATTTCCTTTAAATGACAAAGAACCACAAGAAACTGAGTCTGAGGCGGGAATATTTGAGCCCAAAAGCAGCAGGAGATTTGGCCCCTCCTACCTGCTTTGGATACAGAACCATCTAAAGGAAAGTCCCCTGGCGCCTCAAAGCCTCAGGTGCCACAGGGGAAAACTGAGAAGGATAACGCCCGGGTCTCAGAACGGCTGTGTCTCCTGGGAGCCAGGGAGCCAGAGAGCCAGAGCAGAAAGGGTATCAGATGCTTCTCGCTCGGGCTACATGGTAGCCTGGGCTGACGCGGGCACCCTCCCCCCTCGTTACAGACACGCAAAATCCTGAGTGAGCACGACTCAAATGGTTTACAATATATGACCAATACGGGAAAAAAAAAAGAGGGGACCCCATGGCATGAACAAAGCCACGCTCCAGTACACGTCCATGTCCAGCTGTGCACACACACACACACACACACACAGAGGCAGGCCTGCAACAGAGGAATGCAGGCCAACACTTGCAGGCACCACAGGCTGCTGGGCGGTCCCTGGATACCATCCGGGGCCCTTACAAAGGATTCCGTGTGTTTGGATCAGGACGTTCCAGCGTCAGCCTGCTTCCTCTGTGGAAGCAGTCCTCCTGGCTCGTTCTGATACAAGAGATAGGGCGGAAAGACCAGTTCCCTCTCACGGCACTGGGACTGTTGTGGAAAAGGGGCCTCTGAATCATTTAAGTCTGGAGGGCCCATGTTTGCAGAAGCCACACCTAGACCAATTTCCTGAGACAGAAAACCCAACACCTTGCTGGCTTTAAAAAAAGGGGGGGGGGCGGAATTATGGGCTGACCAAACTGAGAAATCCAGGGATGGATGTAACTTCAGGCATGGCTAGATTCAGGGGCACAAGGGATGTGGTCAGGGAGGACCTGTCTCCATCCACTGGCTCTGCCTTCCTGGAGGGGGTGATGGAGGTATTTCAGGCAGGCCTGCCCACAGGGGGCCACTGGCCTTCAGGTTTAGGTCCTGTCACAGACAAGCAATCCCTGCAGAATAAAAGCCTCTCTTTCCCTGTAGTTCCAGTAAAAGTCTCAGGGTTAACTCTGACTGTGTGTGCATCCTTGAACTCAACTCTGTAGCCAGAGGCTGGAACACTCCACTGGCTGGGTATCGCTCATGGGTCCACACGGGCATACAGGCTGGGTCAAGTCCGCAGGACCTACGCAGACTAAGGGGAGGTGGGAACTTATCTAAAAGAAAGTAGGGAAATGAAAGAAAGAGAAAGAAGAAAGGAGGGAAGGGGGAGGGAGGGAAGAAAAAGAAAACATGGTATAAGCCACAGATAATTTTTATTATTAAGGAATAAAATAGCAATCAACTTCAACTTTAAATAAAACCAAAAGAACAGCAGCAGACCAAGCTTTTGTGTCTTTTTTTTTCTGTAACAGCTTTGACGAGATATAATTCACATACCACACAATTTACAGATTTCAAGGATACAGTTCAATGGTTTTAATATAATTCACAAAGTTGTGCAATCATCACCACAATCGATTTTAGGACATTTTCATTGCCCCAAAAAGGAAACCCCATACCCATCAGCATTTACTCGCCCCAAATTCCACCTCCACCCACTCCTGGCAAAAGAACAGTGTAACTTTCTGTTTCTATAGATTTGCCTGTTCTGGAGATTTCATATACACAGATTCACACAATAGGTGGCTTTTAAGAACTGTCTTTTGTGGCAAAATCTACAAAAAGACCCCATTTCCTGAACTTCTGGTTGAACTCAAGGCCTCTGGTTCTGGTGGAGTTGAGTCGGGCCTCACTCCCTGGAATCATTATTAAGAATGTGGACCAGAGGAGGGATGACAGGGGCTGGGAGACCCTGAGGGCTGAGATGGTTGGTACCAGCTGGAGATGGCACGCTGCCAGGCGTGACTCAGCAGCGAGGGTGTAAACCCTCCAGGAGGCCTGGTCCAAGCTTCCGTTCTCGGCCCTGGAATGGTACATGTGGAGTGGAAAAAGCGTGGGCTTTCGTTTATCAGATGATCCAAGGAATCCCAAGGGAAGGGCATCATGGGGTTCTACCCAGCACCCTTCCTCATTCTTGACTTCATTTGGGATCCCCCTTCTTTCAGGAAGCGCGTGTTCCTGCAGCTCCCAGGTGTGGGCCCAGCTGGTTCAAAACCTTCCCAGTAATTCGCCAGTAATCAGTCTAAAGCGCACGTGACCCAACTTGGATCAAGGAGACCTGAAGTCGGAGGTTTCTGGGAAAGCTCTTTCTCAATCTCCTAGAAGAGGTTTAGGAAATGGTGTTTTCTCCCTTCCTCTGGATGATACAACAAAGATGCTCAAAGGGAATGCAGCCTGTCTCACTACCCGCCTCAGGGAGAAGCATGAAGAATGACAGAACTACTACCTGAAGAACTACAGGAAAATGGAGCGGGGGCGCCTGGAAGAGACGCTAATTCTGTGCCCCGTGAATCCTCGAGCTCCACTCCCCCCTTCTCCAAGCCCCAAATTGGCCTCTAGAGACTAAGTATGCAAGGGCCCCCTACCCTCTGGCTGAGGGTGGTTTTGCCCAACAGGGAGCCCCAGCAGGAGACAGGAGGGAGAGGAGAGTGAGGTATCCATCCCCGCTGCTGCCCCCCACCTCTCTGGGGGTCACTGTGAACTGGCTGCCACCCTCAACCCACGTCTCAGCTCTGGTCAGGGCCCCTCCTCACCACCCTCGCTGTCTCCAGGTTCTAGCAACTGTTCCCTCCCCACCCCTCACACTGGGCACTGACACGGCAGCCCCAGGGCCATCTGATCTTTCACAACGCACTGTCCCTGGAGCTTCCCTGCACCTGCCCACACTTTCTTAAAGATCCCTTTATGTGGTCCACAAGCACAGGAAAGATGCTCAAAGGCATCCGTCATTAGGAAAATGCAAATCAAAACCACAATGACATACCACGTCATACCCATTAGATGGGCCATAACGCAAAGAAACATAAAATAAGTCCTGGCGAGGGGGTGGAGAACTGGAACCCTTATACATTGCTGGGGGGGATGTAAAATGGTTTGGCCACTTTGGAAAAGTTTGGCAGATCCTCAAAAAATTAAACACAGAGTTACCAGGTGACTCATTAATACCATCCCTAGATATATACCCCAAAGAGTTGAAAACAGGTTTTCAAACAAACACTTGTATGTGAATCTTCACAGAGGCACTATTCACAATAGCCAGAAGGTGGAAACAAGCCAAATGTCTATCAACAGATGAACATGTAAACAAAATGTGGTCTCTCCATACATTGGGATATTCAGCCATAGAAAGGGATGAAGCACTGATACCTGCTTCGACATAGATGAACTTCAAAATCATTCTGCTAAGGGGAAGAAGCCAGACACAAGGGTCACATGTTGTATGATTCCACTTACATGAAACATCCAAAATAGCTAAGTCCATCGAGACAGAAGCTCACGAGAGGTCGCCAGGGGCTCAGAGGCAAGGAAGAGGGGTTATGGGGAGTGACTATTTAATGGGTACAGCACTGCCTTTTGGGGTGATGAGCTAATGGCTAACAACACTGTGACTGTACCAAATGCCACTGAGTTGTACGCTTTTAAATGGTTAATGGTTAATCTTACCTCAATTAAAAAATTCCTTTATGCAATTCTTGAATTATCTTAATTCAAGGATGCACTGGGGAATTTCCTGGAGATCCAGTGGTTAGGACTCAGCGCTTTCATTGCTGAGGGCCAGCATTTGATCCCTGGTCAGGGAACTAAGATCCCACAAGCCCCAAAAATAAAAATCTTAAAAAAAAAGGTGGAGGGGGATGCTTCGTATGTCCTGTGAGGACAATAACACAGCACCCCTGCCCGCCTCCTCACCTCCCAAGCAGTTTTGTGAGTCCGTGCACTTCCTCATGACTTCATTTAAGCCAGTTTTGTTCTATGCAGCAGGAAGTTTCCTAGTTGCCCACCCACTTAAGCACTTCCCAGCTGTGTGACCTCCCGGAGTGTCTAAGCTTCTCTGAGTTTTATTTTCCTCATCTGTCAAATAGAGTTGCTAATACTTACTTCACTGGGTTGGTTTAAAATGTATAAAATGTATCTAGAACATTAGGTGGAGCTCAAAGGGTGATTTTTTTTTTCATTCCTCTTAACACCAAATCATCTCCCTCTGTGGCATGAATAATGTTAGAATTGGTATCAGGCTCAAATGAGGAACATACAGTGTAGCGGCTGGGCAGGCAGGCTCTGTCACCAGCTTGCCAGAGCCGAACCTCAGCTGCGCCCCTTACTGTATACACTGAGTGCATAATGAATAGAATCACAGCGTCTTGAGATGAGAGGGGCTTTAGATCTCTCTAGACCAAAGGTTGGCAAACCAACTTGCAGGAGTCTGGCTTCTCTAGGCCATTCCTTCAACCGAGCTTCACAGGACAGGGTTTTGAAGCCCACTTGCCATGTGTGGCAGAGGCTGCTGGCTGTCAGAACTCTGCTTCCTCCCCGTCCTGGGCACACAGCTGGACTACATTTCCCAGACTCCCTAGTGGTTGGGCACAGCCAGGGCAGAGCTCCTGCCTAGGAATGAGGGTAGAAATGTCACTGGCCATGTCTCAGGCCAAGGCTTCTGAGAAGTAGGCTTGCCTCCTCCGTGCTACTTACCCCTCCTGCCTGTGGATGCAAACAAGGACAAAGCCCTAGGGGCCACAGAGCAGGGCCACGAAGGTGGAGAAGCCTAGATCTCTGAGTCACCGTGTGGAGGACAGACACATCCACTTGGGACGTCCACATGAGTAAAAAAAACATCTCTTGTATTTGAGCCATTAAACACTGTAGGTACCACAGGCACGCCTTGTTTTATCATGCTTCACTTTATAGTGCTTCGCAGGTATTGTGTATTCTACAAACCGAGGTTTGTGGAAAGCCTGTGTCAAGTGAGTCTATGGGTGCCATTTCTCCAACAGCATTTGCTCACTTTGCGTCTCTGTGTCACGTGTTGGTAATTCTCATAGTTTTTCAACCTTTTCCATTATTGTTGTCATGGTGACCTGTGATCAGTGATCTCTGATGTTACTATAGCAAAAAGATTATGATTCACTGAAGGCTCAGGTGATGGTTAGCATTTTTTAGCAATAAAGTATTTTTTAATGAAGGTGTGTACGTTGGTTTCTTTTAGACACAATGCTATTGCACCCTTAACAGACTACAGTATAGTGTGAACATAACCTTTATATGCACTGGGAAACCAAACAAATCGCGTGACTCGCTTTATTGTGATACTTGCTTTATTGTGGTGGTCTGGAACCAAACCCGCAATATCTGAGGTACACCTGTACTTGTCACTGCAGCTATTAACACTTACTAATACACCAGCCTGGTCCCCCTTAGTGTGAAACATCTATTGCACTGAATTATGCAAGGTTTCATTAATTCATTCAAAAAAAGAATCTTTAACTGAACACCTACTACGTGCTATACTATGATCCTATGCTAGATTCCGTGGGTTCCAAATAAAAAAACAGTGTAACAGTATCTGCTCTCAGGAAGCCACAAAACTGTAAGGGGGACAGACACCTGGACAAAAGCCTGTACAAGGTACAGTGGGGTCACAAGGAGACGGTCAATTCTGCCGGGCATCAGGTTGAGTCAGGCACGGCCTCCTGGAAGGGGAGATGCTCAGGTTCAGAAGGTGTTCATCAAGTAGGTGAAGGTTACAGGCGTTCAAGGTGGAGGCACCCACCTGAGCAAAGGTGTGGAGCTTGAAGCAGGAAGCGTGAGGGGGATGGACGGGTGGGAATAAAAGCTGCTGGCTGCGGTGGGGGGGGGGGTGTTGGTAAGGAGGAAAGAGAGAAAGAGGAGGAGAATGGGGCGGAGGACAGGGGAAGTGTGAAAGATGAAGCTAAAGAGGAACACGGACCCAGACCATCACAGGTGGTCTGGTGGGCATGGAGGAGCAGATGATTATGACTACACAGAAAAACGGACACGACCTGAGCAAGCACTTTCCAGATGAGGCCTGGCCTTCTAATTTGAGGCGAGAATGTCCTGCTGCTTCATCTACAGTGACCAGCTCAGCCTCACTTGAGCTTTGGTTTTCAGAAATAAAATGCATGACTTGAATCGTTAAAAAATAATAATAATAACCATTTCCCCCTGCTGGACCTCAGTTTTCTCATCTGTATAAGGACAGGGTTGGTTGACGATATCAAAGTTAAAAAGAAAAGGATTCTATGATTTTATGATCACTGTGATGCTGGTGATCCACCTGTATTTATTTAGTATCACTGAGTTTTAGCTATTATGCATCATTTCTTTAAATATCAGTATGTCGTAAACTAAATAGAAAGTGGCATCAATATGGACTGGGGTTGGGGGGGCTTCCCTGAGTGGCACAGTGGATGAGAATCCACCTGCCAATGCAGGGGACACGGGTTCAAGCCCTGGTCTGGGAGGACCCCACACGACGCAGAGCAACTAAGTCCGAGCGCCACAACTACTGAGCCTGCGCTCTTAAGCCCTCAAGCCACAACTACTGAGCCCGTGTGCCACAACTACTGAAGCCCATGTGCCTAGAGCCCGTGCTCTGCAACAAGAGAAGCCACCACAAAGAGAAGCCCTCGAACCGCAACGAAGAGTAGGCCCTGCTCTCCACAACTAGAGAAAGCCCACGCAGCAATGAAGACCCAACACAGCCATAAATAAATAAATTTATATTAAAAAAAATATGGACTGGGGGGAAGTGGAGAGTGACTGCTAATGGGTATGAATGAAGTTCTTTCTGGGGTGATGAAAATGTTCTAAAATTAATTGTAGTCAGGGTTCTACAACTCTGCAAATACACTAAAAACCATCAAATTCTGCCCTCTAAGTGGGTGAACTGTATAATATATGAATTAGACCTCAACAAAGCTGTGACAAAAATATAATTTTAAAATATTAATAAAAAGGAAATGGTGAAGGGAGACAGGATTAAGATGGCGGAGTAGGAGAACATGCACTCACTCCCTCTTGCAAGAGCACCGGAATTACAACTAAATGCTGAACAATCATCGACAGAAAGACACTGGAACTCACCAATAAAGACACCCCACATCCAGAGACAAAGGAGAAGCCTCAATGAGACGGTAGGAGGGGCGCAATCGCGTTAAAATCAAATCCCATAAATGCTGGGTGGGTGACTCACACACTGGAGAACAGTTATACTGCAGAAGTCCACCCACTAAAGTGAGGGTTCTGAGCCCCACTTTAGGCTCCCCAACCTGGGAGTCCAGCAACGGGAGGAGGAATCCCCAGAGAATCAGGCTTTGAAAGCCAGCGGGATTTGATTGCAGGACCTCCACAGGACCAGGGGAAACAGAGATTCCACTCTTGGAGGACACACAAAAAAGTGTGCTCACCAGGACCTGGGGGAAGGAGCAGTGACCCCATAGGAGACTGATCCAGACCTACCTGCTGGTGTTGGAGGGTTGCCTGCAGAGCTGGGGGGCAGCTGTGGCTCACCGAGGAGACACCGAGGAGACTGGCAGCAGGGGTTCTGGGAAGTGCTCACTGGCGTGAACCCTCCCAGAGTCTGACATTAGCCCCACCAAAGAGCCTGTAAGCTCCAGTGCTAAGTAGCCTTAGGCCAAACAACTAACAAGGTGTGAACACAGCCCCACCCATTAGCAGACAAGCAGATTAAAGTCTTACTGAGCTCTGCCCACCCAGCCCTACCCACCATCAGTCCCTCCCATCAGGAAGCACGCATGAGCCTCCTAGATAGCTTCCTCCACAAGAGGGCAGACAGCAGTATCAAGCAGTATCAGCAGTATTTCATCTTGTGGAACTGAAAACAACAGCCACAGAAAGATAGAGAAAATGAAAAAGCAGAGGACTTTGTACCAGATGAAGGGACAGGATAAAACCCCAGAAAAACAACTAAATGAAGAGGACATAGGCACCCTTACAGAAAAAGAATTCAGAATAATGATGGTGAAGATGATCCAGGACTTTGAAAAAAGACTGAATGCAAAGATCAAAAAGTTTACCAAAGACCTAGAAGAATTAAAGAGCAAACAAACAGAGATATGCAACACAATAACGGAAATGAAGAATACACTGGAAGGAACCAATAGCAGATTAACTGAGGCAGAAGGGCGAATAAGTGACCTGGAAGACAGAATGGTGATCATCACTGATGCGGAAAAGAATAAGGAAAAAAGAATGAAAAGAACTGAAGACAACCTAAGATACCTCTGGGACAATGTTAAATACACCAACATTCACATTATAGGGATCCCAGAAGGAAACGAGAGAGAGAAAGGACCAGAGAAAATACTGGAAGAGATTCTAGTTGAAAACTTCCCTAACATGGGAAAGGAAATAGCTATGCAAGTCCAGGAAGCACAGAGAGTCCCAGGCAGGATAAACCCAAGGAGAAACACGCCAAGACATATAGTAGTCAAATGGACAAAAATTAAAGACAGAGAAATGTTATTAAAAGCAATAAGGGAAAAACGACAGATAACATACAAGGGAACTCCCATCAGGTTAACAGCTGATTTCTCAGCAGAAACTCTGCAAGCCAGGAGGGAGTGGCACAATATATTTCAAGTGATGAAAGGGAAGAACCTACAACCAAGAATACTCTACCCAGCAAGGATCTCACTCAGATTCGATGGAGAAATCAAAAGCTTTACAGAGAAGCCACAGCTAAGAGAATTCAGCACCACCAAACCAGCCCTACAACAAATGCTAAAGGAACTTCTCCAAGCGGGAAACATAAGAGAAGAAAAGGATCTACAAAAACAAAAACAAAACAGTTAAGAAAATGGTAATAGGAACATACATATCAATAACTACCTTGAATGTAAATGAACTAAATGCATCAACCAAAAGACCCAGACTGGCTGAATGGATACAAAAACAAAACCCATATGTATGCTGTCTACAAGAGACCCACTTCAGACCTAAGGACACATACAGATGGAAAGTGAGGGGATGGAAAGAGACATTCCATGCAAATGAAAATCAAAAGAAAGCTGGAGTAGCAATAGTCACATCAGATAAAATAGACTTTAAAATAAAAAATATTACAAGAGACAAGAAAGGACATTACATAAAGATTGAGGGATCCATCCAAGAAGAGGAGATAACAATTATAAATATATATGCACCCAATATAGGAGCACCTCAATACACAAGGCAAATGCTAACAACTATGAAAGAGGAAATGCAAGGCAGAAATAGAGACAGAGATGTAGAGAACAACCACATGGACACCAAGTGGGGAAAGCGGGGAGGGTTGGTGGGGGGTGAATTGGGAGATTGGGATACCAAATTGTATGCTCTAAATATATGCTGTTTATTGTCTGTTAACTGTGTCTCAATAAAGGTTCTTAAAAAAAAAAAAGGAAATGGTGAAAGGCCTTGAGGTTAAAAAACAAAATGAATCAATGTGAGTGAGCTGGGAAATGGGAGATATATAGTGATCTCACACACGACTGTCCAATTCTCTGGTCTATCCAGGCAAAACCCAGCCAACCAGAACTTTGGCTACACTGTCCCCGTGGCTCTGGGTCTCCCAGCCCTGGAGGGCGCTGGCCCATCAACCAGTGCCCCAGTCTCCTGACATAGCTATCTACATGCTCTGCAATGTAGACAAGCACTGGAGATCACTCCACGGCCCAAGGGCCCTTCAGGGTGTTGACTCAAACATCAGACCTCTCCACCTCTCCGTGTGTGTTTGCTTTTCTGTTCAGAAGGCCCAAGGGCCACCGTGTAGGCTGGGAGCCTTTCAGCAGTTTCATCCTCCTGGGATGGAAACTGACACTGGCCGTCACACCCTCTCTGAGCACGTGATGAAAGGGATCAGGTGCCCTCATTCCCTCACAGGGAGCACTTCCTGAGCACCTGGTAGCCACTGGGCTTTGTACCACACTCATGACACTGGACAAAAGAGCCTTAGGAGCTCAGAGACCAGCAGGGAGAAGTGACAATGACAGATCAGGGTGACACATTTGATAAGAGTAAGCACAGGGGGATGCTGGGAGCACCCAAGGTGGCTCCACATCCTATCTTAGGGACCAGGGAATCACAGGCTCATCATCTACTTAATAAACATTACAGGGAACTCCCTGGCGGTCCAGCAGTTAGGACCTAGCGCTTTCACTGCCAAGGGCGCAGGTCCAATCCCTGATCAGGGAACTACCATCCTGCAAGACTCGCAGCGTGGCCAAAAAGAAAAAGAAAAACAATGATAGGCAAATTTCTTTTCCCAGATTCACCAACAGATAAGTCACCGTCCTCAGCAAAGGAGCAGAGAAAGGCCAGGGATGCTGCTTTAATAAACTGTTTCTTCCAATGTAAAGCTTATCAGGAGTAAAAAAATCAGTATTCCTGCCTAACACTCTCACAAACTGAAAATGATACGGGTAACCTGAACATTCTCACAAGTTAGTAGATTTAAAATAAGAAGTATATTGAGAAGTCTAGAAGGCAAAAAACAAAACAAAACAAAAAAACAAACAAAACCATTTAAAAATTTTTAAAAAATAAAAAATAAAAAAACATTACAAATGGCCCCCATTTATACCGGCACTGGGTTGGTACTCAGGAGACCTAAGAAGGAAGGTGCACTCCTGTCCTCAAGGAGCTCACAGTCCAGTGGGCTTGCTGCACAGCACCTCCGAAGTCCTCCCAACCTCCCTGGGGCAACTGAGGTACAACCAGCAGGGCCTGGTGATGGTTTGGATGAGCTGAGCGACAGAGGGGAAATCCACACACCCACAACCCAAACATCCCACCACCCCCATTCCTTCCACTTTAGTCCAAGCCACCCTGACCTTCTGCCTGCATTACTGCAAGAGCCTCCCAACCATCTCCCTACCCTTCAACCCATCCTCTACACAGCAGACAGCAGGATCCTGGTGAAAAAGTGAGCCAAGATCATATCACTCCTCTGTTCAAAACCCTCCAAGAGCTTCCTTTCTCTCTCAGAGTAAAAACAAAAGTCCTCAAAGTGCCCAACAAGGTCGTGTATCACCCCATCACCTTTTCCCCTCATCAATGACTCCCCCATCGCTCACTCCACTTCCGCCATCCTCGCCTCCTGGAGGCTCCTTGAACATGTCACACGTGCAGCTACCCCAAGGCCTTTTCACTGGCTATTCCCTCTGTTTGGGACACATTTTATGCCAGAGCGCCACATGCTCACTCCCTCAGTTCCTTTGGGTCTTTGCTTACCTTTGCAAGGAGAGCTTCCTTGAACACCCCATCTCACAGTGCACTCCACAGCCTCCTTTCTGGGGAACTTTTTCCATTAAGCATCCCATATCCATATTAAATGTTTGTTTGTTGTCTGTCTTCCCAACGGAATGTAAGCTCCACAAAGACAGCGATTTTTCTCTGTTGTGTTCACTGCGGCTGCCCAGCCCCCCAAATAACGCTGGTACGCAGTGGCAACTCAAATAAATACGTGTGGAATAAACACCCAGGTTTGCAGGCCAGAGTGGCTGGGAGGAGGATGCATGGGAGTCATCACTGGGCAGGAATGGGTGGGGAAGGGGCAGGTCAGCTGGAGGGGTCACGGGGAAAACAGCTTGGCTGCTCGGCACCCAGGGGCTATTTTTAAGCCACCCAGGGCTAAGAAGCTTTTACGTGCCTTTCTGCGATATTGTAAGTAACTGGAGAGCAATGAAGATATCAGAGTTACTCCAGCCAATAAGAGTTATCAAGGGCTTCCTCCTCGGGACCCAGCCCCTCTTGTTAGTGATGATGTATTTGCTCCATGAAGTGTAGGCCTTTCCTGGTGCCAACTCTCTCTTTCTACCTCTGACTACTGGGTTTTACAGGCATCGTGGAGCCCTTTTCCAGAGTTCCATGTGTAAACAAGGTTAAGTGGGGAAGAGCCGCTTTTATTCAGAGCCTTTCAGGTGCCACATCCTTGTCCTATGTGATCTCATTGTAATCTCCACCCTGCAGTAGGTCATGTGGAAACTGAGGCTCAGAGAATGTAAGTTACCCAAGGGTCTCAAGCAAGGGACAGGGCTGGGGTTCTCCCCCAGGCGTCTGCCCAGGACCATCTCATGCTCAAGTTTGCGTTCTTTCTACCACAACATCCTGTCTCTACAACACAGAAGGACTCAGGCTGTCACCTTTTCCATCCTTTAATCTTGGTGTTTATTCCTTCCCATTTGAATTTCTTTTCAATGCACCGCACAGGGAAGCTGAGACACAGGTCCAAGATGAGGGAGGTATGGCTGAGCCCCGATGCAGGGAGGGTGTTTCTAAAGCACAGAGCCACAGACCTCACCTTCCCGGTGCAGGATGCAGGATGAAGGCCAACCGCCTTCCCAATCCTGTCCTTCTCACTCCTCCAGGCTCAAGGTGCATCTGCTTCCTCAGCCCGAGGCAATCATCCCATCCCCATCCTACCACACTGAACGCTTCTCTGACCCCTGGTACACACTAGCTGTGGCTACGGTCCTGTGCTGTACAAGTCTCTGACCTTGGCCCCAAAGTGCCCCTCAATGGACCCATCCTCAACACATTTACACAGCAGATGGAACATCACCTCGATCCCTGAGGAGCTGCTCCTTCAGTGTCCATCTCAGCCTCTAGTCTGGGAGCACTGCCCTCTAATCACCTGCTGCTTGTGTAACACCAAGGAAGTTCTCAACAAGTGCCATTTGGAGGCATAACTAGAATATAGAATTGGAAGATACAACCATGCCAGTGTTCGCTGAATTAACGCCACAAGCCTATCTAGTCAGACACATGGGACCATCTTTTTGGTCAGTGTTTAGGGCAGATGCTGAATCATCTCCATCACCATCATTACCGCCATCATCACCATCATCACCACCACCATCATCACCACCATCATCATCACCAACACCATCATCATCACCACTATCACCATCATCCCCATCATCATCACCACCATCACCATAATCATCATTACCACCATCACCATCATCATCATCCCCATCATCACCATCACCATCATCCCCATCATCACCACCATCATCCCCATCATCATCACCACCATCACCATAATCATCATTACCACCATCACCATCATCATCATCCCCATCATCACCATCACCATCATCCCCATCATCACCACCATCACCACCACCATCATCCCCATCATCATCACCACCATCACCATAATCATCATTACTACCATCACCATCATCATCATCCCCATCATCACCATCACCATCATCCCCATCATCACCACTACCACCACCACCATCATCGTTTGCTAGGGCTGCCATAACAAAGCACCAACAACTAGGTGGCTTAAAACAACAGAAATGTATTCTCTCACAGTTCTGAAATGAAGGTGTGGGCAGGGCCATGCTCTCTGATGCCTCTAGGGAGAATCTTTCCTTGCCTCTTCCTAGACCATGGTGGTCACCAGCAATCCTTGGCTAACAGACACATCATTCCATTCATATGGCTGCCTTTCCCCAGTGTCTTCACATTGCCTTCTCTCTATGTGTGTCGGTCTCTGTCTCCAAATTTCCCCTTTTTATAAGGACCCCAGTCATATTGGATTAGGGCCCATTCTAATAACCTCATTTTAACTTGATTAACTCTGTAGACACCTAATTTTTAAACCAGGTCACATTCTGAAGTACTCGGGTTAGGACTTCAACACAGCTTTATTGGAGGACACAATTCAGCCCCTAAAAATCATCATCATCAGGACAGCTCACACTTCCACTTCTAGTTACCACATGTCAGGCACTGTTCTTACTGCTCTCCATGTACTACCACATAGAGTTCTCACTACAACCCTGTATGATGGAAGTCTTATTTGCTTCACTGCATTTGACAAGTAGCAAAACTGAGGCTCAGAGAGGCACTGAACTTACCCAAGGTCAGGAAGTTCTAAGATCAGCCATTAAAGGGCTGTATTAGGACTCACCCTAAACCCAGGATCCAAACTCTTAACAAGTCGTCTACACCACAGAAGCTTTGTTTCTGATGATGTGATCACCCTCTGCAGACTTTCTGTTTCAGTTCCAGCACGATTCCCACCTGAAAATGCTCAGCACTGTTACTTTCTTCAAGCGAGGAGCTTAAAATATCATTGCTCCACTACACTATATAGATTGCAATATTCAATAGCTATTTCAACAAAACTTTTTTTTTAAATCAAAAGCAAAAAAAATTAAGCACTGTTATCGCCTATGTTACCCATGTGTATCGTCTCCTCCTCCCTAAGTGTACTTAATCTTTGCTTTCTTTGCACAGTGTCTTTGGTTGCAAGTCATAAGCCTGAAGCAAATAAAATTCCAGTAATTTCTAAGAATGTGGTGTTGGTGCTTTCCTAATAAAGAGATAACTGAGCTCAACAACAACAACAACAAAAATCATCGCTGAACTCAGCTTACCCCAACCAATCGTACTTCTTCCAGGATGGGAACACCCCACACAGACACGTTATGCCCATTAAAATTCTTTCAGAAAAACGTCTGTATCCTTCACAGATTGGCTCATGCGGCGCTGCTTATGCAAACCCTTGAATCTGCTCTTGTCTATAACACCTCTGTGGGGGCTCCCACCCTTGCTCAGGATGGTACATCCTGGACCCCTGGCAACCTGCCCCAGTAGGTGGCTCCTGATCACCCGGCAGGCACAGGGTGGCCAACGGGACGTGCCTGAGGCGGGGAGTCAGAAGCCTGCGCTCCAGTCCTGACTTTCATTTCCTCCTCCACATGAGCTCTCTGCCCACACCCCCCGGCCCCAGGGCCCTGCTCCTTCCGGTCCTTATAGGACAATCTGAAAGAGTTTCTCAAATTTTTCAAAAAAGAGATCATCAAACTCTAAGCTAAAAGAGAATAAAGGAAAGATTCATACATCAAACACAAATTAAGCATCTGGTCTACAGTGGGGTGGGCACTAAGGATGCACTAAGATGAATAAGAATGCAGGGGAGAAAGAAAACCTGTGTGTGTGGTGGGGGGGGTTTGTGGTAGGTATGTGTGTAGGGGTGTGTGTGTATAGGGGTTGTGGTAGGTGTGTGTGCAGGGGTGTGGGTGTGTAGACGCATGTGTGTATGCGGTTGTTTATGTGTGTGTGTAGGGCGTTATGGTAGGTGTGTGTGCAGGGATGTGGGTGTGTAGGGGCGTGTGTGTGAGGGGGGTGTTTCAGGCGGGCGCTTGAAAGTATTTTCTCACCCCATCATGCAGTAAGGCAGCTCCTCCCCATCTCACAGGTGGAGAAACATAGGTTCAGCAAACTACATGACTTGTCCACAGGCACACGGCGAGTAAGCTGAGAGCCAGGGCTGACCCCCAGGTCAGAGCTGCTGAAAGTCCAGGCTGCTTGCTTCCTCATCTGACCACCCAGGCAATGAAGGAGGGGACCGGAGCCCGCTAAGCAGGAGGGTGACCCCTAGGTGAAGTCTTTCGGAGACTCCCCTGGCAGCAGCTTGGAGGATGGACTAAGGGCAGGGCAGTGAGTTGGGAAAGGGCTGGAAGACTCAAGGGAGATCCTGCAGAAACGTGGCCTGAGGCAGGAACTGTGGGGACACACAGATGGGGCTGGACTGGAGATGCTGGGACAGGCTTCTGCAGAATCGGTTTGGTTTGGGGGAGGCATAACAAAGAAAGACAGTGAGCCCAGGCAGTAAGAAAGTCTTCCCTCTTCTCAAGGCTCACACCTAGGAAGCAAGGACACCAGGAAAACCACATCACAGCTTCACTTCCCATTCCACGTAAACAAAAACCAAAAAGTTGAAGTTGTGGGAGGGGAAGAGAAGAAAGCAGGGAGGGACAGACTTGCTTCTTTCTCACCCGTCTGCCATTGAAGCCCGGCACCAAGCATCTAGGGATGCAGAGAACAGTAGGACCAGGAGCCCGAGAAGGCTGCGGTCCTGAGAGACAAAAACATGACTCAGCCTTGGAAACAAGCCAGAAAGCTCAGTGTCCTCAAGGGCTCTCCTGCTGCCCCTCCTCCGATCAGCCCCCAAGCCGGCCAGTGCTACTGCCTTTACATCTTCCCTCTCCTCCTCCTGGGCCACTCAATGCCAGACTCCTACAAAAGCATCCTAAATGGCCTCCCTGCCTCCAGTCCTGGTCCTCACCCACCTAGTCCATTCAGTCCAAGGTACCCAGAATCATCTTCCTAAAGGGTCACATCACTCTCCTGCTTTAGGGCTTCAACGGCTCCTCAACAGCCTCAAGATCAAGTCCAAGCTTCAGAATGTGGCTCTGCCTTCCCCTCTGGCCTCAGTGCATCCAACCTCAAATGTCAGGTTCACTGATACTGTCACTCAGTCTCCAGCACAATGCCATTTGTACCATCCACCTCCTTGCTGAGGTGGTTCCCTAAACCTGGAACATCCTTCTCTTCCCTTCCCTCTTTTTCTGGCTAATTCCTATTCATTATTTAAGAATGGGCTCAAGGATTCCACCCCCTGAAGCAAGTCTCCTCTGACCCTCCCTGCAGGGTGGGGTCAGGTGCCCCTTCACAAGCACCAGTGATACCTTAGGTTCCCCTGGGACCACACAGGCTCACAATGTGCTGTGCACATCTGCCCCCATTCATGAAGGGCACTGCCAGTGTACCACACCACAGCTGGCACATAGCAGGCACCAAACAAAGAATGAGAGTGGAGGTGGGGAGGGAGGGGGGAAGGGCGAAAATGTTATGGGTACTCAAAGACTAAAATAATAAGTTACAACAAGAAGGATCAGGAAAGTCTTCACAGAGAAGGTGCATTTGGGCAATTCTTAAAGAGTAAGTTGTATGATGCAGCAATCCCATTCCTGGGCATATATCCAGACAAAACTATAACTTGAAAAGATACGTACACCCTTGTGTTCCTAGCAGCACTATTTACAATAGCCAAGACATGGGAACAACCTAAATGTCCATCGACAGATGAATGGATAAAGATGTGGTATATTTATACAATGCAATATTACTCAGCCATAAAAAAGAATGAAAGAATGCCATTCGCAGCAACATGGATGGACCTAGAGATTATCACACTTAGCAAAGTAAGTCAGAAAGAGAAAGACAAATACCATATGACATCACTTTTGTGTGGAATCTAAACTACGACACCAATGAACCTATCTATGAAACAGAAACAGACTCACAGACATAGAGAACAGACTTGTGGTTGCCAAGGGGGAGGGGGAGGGAAAGATTGGGAGTTTGGGATTAGCAATTGCGAACTATTATATACAGGACGGATAAACAAGGTCCTACTGTATAGCACAAGGAACTATATTCAATATCCTGTATGGAAAAGAATTTGAAAAAGAATATATATATGTATAACTGAGTCACTCTGCTGTACAGCAGAAATCAACACAACAGTGTAAATCAACTATACTTCAGTAAAAATTTTTTTAAAAAGAGAAAGGTGGATTTTTGGTAGGTGGAGAAGGTAGGGGAAGGGAAATCTGGGTGGGAAAAATAGCAAGGCTGCAAAGGTACAAGTTGGTGGTGATTTCAAACAGGGTGGTGGGCTAAGCACAGGGTGACGGGGGGAGGGCAGAGTGGCCCCAGAATCATCTAGATGTCATACGAGGTGGGCATCCACCTGTGTATCAGTTAAGCTTATTTTGGTGGGTGTGGGCTACAAGTAACAGAAAAGGCAACTCAAAATAGTCTCAAGGTGGTGTTCAGTGTCTTGTTCCTTCCATCTTTCTGCTCAGACACACTCAACAGGTTCTCCCTAAGTAAGACCCACTCATGGCCTCAAGATGGCTGCCACAGTGCCAGGTATCACATGTCAACCCTACTATGTCCCACAGCAGAAGAGCAGCTGTTTCTTTCTAAATGCCTCCTTTTAAGATGGAGAAAAATCTTTCCACATCTCTCCAGCAAATTCCCCTGCATATTTTATAGCCAGAGTTGTGTCACATGCGCTTACCTAAACCAATCACTGCCAAGGGGGACAGGACCACAGTGGTTCACCCCTGGGGCTGGGAATAACCTCCCTTAAAGCCACTGGAAGGTGGGCTTCTGAAGATCAATGTTCTGTTGGCAAAGCAGAAGGGGAAAGGGTGCTGGATAAGCAACCAACAGTGTCTGCTACAACTTCTCACCCGCTGGCCTCCAAAGTACACCATTAAACAAAGTATAATCTGCA
This sequence comes from Hippopotamus amphibius kiboko, assembly GCF_030028045.1. Lineage (NCBI taxonomy): Eukaryota > Metazoa > Chordata > Mammalia > Artiodactyla > Hippopotamidae > Hippopotamus > Hippopotamus amphibius. The sequence goes on from NC_080190.1 coordinate 164,090,008, forward strand.
AATACCCCACATCTCCACCCTTCGGAGGTTCTATTTTAGGTCTGAGGAAGCAACTGTCCTAGGAGAGGAAACTGGCTAAAGGCTATTACAGGAAGGTCTATAAACACCACAGTTTGCTTTTGTGGATCAGGAGTTCTGTGGCAGTGGTGGGGTAGGAAATAGCAGAGATGCCTGCATTCCAGAGAGAGACCCCCAATGCCGCGATACATCAACTGAGAGTTTTACCTTTCTCCTTGAACAAATGTTTTCCTTAGACCTCCAAAAAAATAACCAGCACATTCCTATCACAAAGACTGTGATCCAGCTACTCTCAGCCTTGGATACCCCTCCTCACTCTCTCCCCAAAATGAGATCCTGCCCAACCTGGATCATAAGTTCATAGAGCACCTCTTCCCCAAAGCTTCCTCTGACCACCCCGCTGGGATCACTCTCCCTTCCCTGCACACTCACGGCTATTCCTGTGTAACTTCCCTGCGGTGAGGACATCAGTTCAAAATGATGAACAGTTCCACATCTTTCTCTCCTAATCTACTATAAGCTGTTCTAAGCCCACGGACCTTGAGTTTTCACCTTTGTATCCTAGTGCCTGGCACAGAGCAGGATAGGCAGGAAAAGTGTGTGCACGGAAGACGCTTTACATTGAATTAGTTCTTTGTTTTTTCCTCCCCCTATTGATCTTGCAAATGAGAACTCATCTTGTTTGGAATCTACCCTAGTTTAGAATCTGACTACATGCCCAGCACTCAGCCACTTTCTGTGTATATTGCTTTATTTAACACCTTCTTTAAAAAACCTGCAAGCTTTTTCAACATTCACAGAAGAGAAAACTGAAGCTCAGAAAAGCTAAGAGGAAGGTGAAGGCCAGACTCTCCCAAGGCCACATGAGGAATTAGGGCATGGAATTCAAATTCAAGTCTTCAAAAGCAATACTGTGTCATGGTCAAGAATATGGGCACTGAACACAGACCACCTTGCTTAAATTCTTGCCACCTATGAGGTAATGACCTTGGGTAAGTTAGTCTGTGTGTGTCTCAGTTTCCTCCTGCATAAAATGGGGAGAAAAAGGGTTAGTACAAAGGTTAATACAAGGCTTAAAAGACCTCATGTAGGAATGCTGTTTAAAATAGTGCTTGAAGTGTATTAATGCACAATAAATATTAGCTATCATTATTAATTCCAAGTCCAGTGGTTTTCCCATTGCATCATGACAAACACTCCTACTTACAGCCATCAAACCAACTCAGGTATGAAAGAGTGATCTGGCCAAAGGAAGGACCCCAGAGAGATCACAGTTCCCGAGAGATCATAGTTCCGCAGTCCAGAAGAGCAGCCTCAGAGAACAGCGGGTCAGAGATCACAAAGGCAATGTGATGCACAAACTCCATCCCGCAAGGGCTCCCAGCTGCAGCTCAGCCCTCATTTCTGGCGTCTGGGGTGGGGAACTTCCAGGGCAAAGAACATCGCATGAGACAGGAGCCATTCAGCCACCCCAGTGCCCAACCACTGCCCATATGCCAAAGAACAACCCCTAAGTCTGCACAAGCTCTGAGGAACTGAAATGCTTGCAGCTCTTCCCCAGAAAACCCAGTGCCCACAGTGGCAAGAAGGCAAGTCGGTGGGAGTCTCCAAAATAAGGCGCTGCTGGAGGACATGTGGTCCCTTCCGCCCTGAAGACAAGAAAGACCCCTTACCCTCTGAGGCTCCCCCTCTCCCACACTCAGGATCTCATTGTAACCTGACCGGGGTGGGGGTGGGGGGGTCAGGACAGAGTTATCATCACCTTGACACAGGTGAGGAAGGGCAGTTCCAGGAAGATAAGTGACTGCTCGTAACTGTCACATGACTAGTCAATATCAATTTCCAGACTAGAACTCAGGACTTCTGAGTTTCAATTCAGTGCTGTTTTCCATTATTTTATCCTGTCTTCTGCATCAGTATTTGTCTTTTTCAATACACACAATTCTTTTCTTCCTTTCTTCCTAAACATGTATTGTCTTCGCTGCACTCAGGGTTATGAAAATGGAAAAGGCATTTTAAAGCCCAGCTCATACCTGCCCCCCCACCCCAACTCTGCAGGGTAAACACACAGGAGGGGGTCAGTAAGTGCCTGACGATCTGAATCACATCTTTGTATTGCTGTTCTGATAAGGATTCTGGTTTTCTTTTCTAGAAATGGCAGTTTTTACATTTTTGTAAATGTTCTTTCTTTTCCTCGTCTTCAAAAGCAGACTGAATGTATTAAGCTGCCTGGTTTCCACTTGGTGCCTACAGGACAGGAGAGCTGAGACTCCTCTACAAGGCCAGGACCCCAAAGGGGTCCCAGCCTCCTCTGAACGTGGGCCTGAACTATTCCTCTCTCCAGTGCAGAGAAACAGCAAGAAAACTGTTGGGGGAGAGAAAGGATTTTGTGCAAACTTTGAGGCCCTAAGTATGGGTGTAGAGCCCCAACACACACCACCAGATCGAGGTTAAAATTCTTGGGCCCTGTAGCTACCCCAGAAACGTGTCCAGGACTCAGGACATCCTTGGGGCCTTGGCTGAAGCACAAAACCACTCTGTAAAGCCTCTTCTGCTACCCAGGAGAGGTGCGACAGGAGCCACCATGCCCCCAAATCAGAAGATGCAGGAAATGGGAGAAATGGCTCCTCCAGCATTAACATAACAGGGCAGTCTGAGAGAGAACATCAGTATGTTTAAAACAAAGATATGAAATAAGCATGAGAAATTCTCATGCAAGAATAAGACCCAAGGACTAAGCGTCAGGATGATCTGAAAGAGAATCAAAGAGAATTTCTGGAAGTAGTATGCAGAGTCATTAGAAATAAAAACTCAATGATGAGAAAATTCAACAAACGTGGCCACACAGTGGGGCACCAGAAGCCAAGGCACTTGATTCAGCCCCTCTCTGCCCAGTCAATGCCTGCCCTTTGCTTATGCCCAGCGCAAGGCGAGGAGAGGAGTAACCCAGCCTCCCCACTCTCCCCCTCTAGATGCTCAGTCTAGCCATTATATTCCAATAAAGAGCTTAAAAAAAAAGAAAGTGACTGGTTTACTTATGATTAAAAAAAAAAAAAAAAGATGCTCAGTCTGAAGGGGAGGCAGCCATAGGAGCAAACACGCTTCCACACAGGATGGCTGTAATGACACTCCCATCTCTGGGCTCCTTGTGCGGGACGCGTTTCCTACACTATTTCAGTTCAGCACAGAAACTGTGAAGATGAGAGGAACGGCACGGTCAGCAGCAGGCCCCAGAGTCTTGCGGCTTCCTCTGGGTCATCCTATATCAAGGTCACAATCACAATGGGATGTTGAGCCCTCTTCCCCTCCCCCCTTCCATTTGCAAAAATCTTTTTATTTGTGCATTTCAAGAACAGGAATAGTACAAGGAACACACATTCCTTGACCCACATTCATCTACAGTTAATATTTTACTCCATTTGCTTTTTCCTTTTTTCCCTCACTCACATATAATTTTTATGTCTTCAGAAAATACACATAATTATTTTCTGAACCACTGGAGGGCCAGCTGCATATATCACTTGCCTTTTACTACAGCATTCTTTTCTGTGTCTCTGCTCAAAAGGATAATTATTCCGATATGAAACTACGACGAAACAGGCACCAGTATCACTATACAGGCAGAGTTTTATACAGGCAGAAGCCTTGCCGGAAAAACTCATGATGAGCCTTGATGAGGGAAAGACCACCCATTCCCCAGACACCACACACAGGCTTGCCCCTCTCCTCCCCGTCCTGCCCACGGATGACCTGCCTGGGCTTGGTGCTCTGGAACCCCCGCCACATCTGGGCAGGACTCTGCTGATGGGCACACTGCTTTATCCCAAGTCTACCCGGACTCCCCCTGGGATCCCTGCATTGGAAAGACGCTGCTTGCTCACTTTTCTCTTTTTCTAACTCAGTGCACTTTCGCATTTCCTGACTTAGAGCGGTAGAGGAAGAGGAAACGCCAAAAATATTACAAGACCAGCTAGTTGGTGGCATTTCCAAGGGATGGGGGCTGGCAGGGGAAGCTCAGGCAGCAAGGGAGCTCGGTCTCTCTGCAGCCTAGCACGCGGGTGGCCAGCAGAGCTGATGCCTCCCTCCCCCACCAACGCGCTGAAGGCCTCAGGATGCTGTTTCCCCGGAGCATCTGGGGCAGGAGCCCATTTTCTCCAAACAACACAGGATGTTTGAAATCTGGTCTTAATCACCCCCATGTAGTGACATGGCTACACATGACATCGGGTACACTTCCCTTATTCTCAGAAGATGGGGCCCACCTGCCACACAGCACAGGAGGCCAGGCCCTTGGGTTGTTTTTTCCCCCTCATGCTTCAGATGGATTTGTCCAGATCAAACCACACACCCTCTCCTGATCTCTCTTGTGGCCAGTGGCCTGCTTTGGGGACAGGGCTGGTGGAGGCTGAGGACACTAGCTGCGGCTCGGGACCCAAGGTTTTGGCTATACAAAAAGCACACGTGTTGGGATTCAGCTGTGCCAGGAAATCACCCTCAGTCCACTTTTAAAGAGAGGACCAACCCCCTCAGTTCCCACCCCTTCCTGGGAGTGGACAAGGGGTAGGTGGGCTGGGAGAGAGGTGTTTATTGGTTGGTAAGTTTAACTGACTCATGAGATGGGGTGAGCAAAGTGAGTGTCCTGGGTTGAAAGTGAACAATCTGGCCTGCAGCCTGAAGGGTGCACAGTGAAATGAATCCTCAGCTCCGCCTCCTCATATACAGCTGGGCATCGAGAAGAGCTTGAATGAAGGAATGAATATTTGGGAGGACAGTGAAGATACAAGTAGAGACTGACTCCCACCCACACACCTCAACCTCTGGGAAGATTTCCCTGGCCTTCCCTCCCCCACTGGGCTATGGGGCCCCCCAGAACCCCCATAACACCTTCCCCTACCAGCCTGCAAAAGATGTTCAGGTCCTAATCCCCAGGACCTGTGGATGTGTTAGGCTACATGGGTTACACAGCGATGAGGAACTAAGGCTGAAGATGGAATTAAGGTTACTGGTGAGTTGACCTTAACACAGACAGATTATTCTAGATTATACAGGTGGCCTGATGTAATCAAAAGGGTCCTTAAGAGTGGAAAACAGGAAAGAACCAGAGAGATGGCAGCATGAGAAAGACTAGGACCAACACTGCTGGCTTTGAAGATGGAGGAAGAGGTCAGGAGCCAAGGGATGCAGGAGGCCTCTAGAAGCTGAAAAAGGCAAGCGAACAGACTCTTCCCTAGAGCCTCCAAGGGAACAGAGTGCTGCCCACACCTTGAGGTTAGCCCAGTGAGACCCATTTCAGACTTCCGACCTCCAGCACTGAAAGAGAATAAATTTGTGTTGTTTTAAGCCACTAAGTTTGTGGTAATTTGTTACAGCAGCAAGAGGAAACTAATACACCATTTATTATTAGACTGATCCTAATGTAATTTTTATGTATATGCCTATCTATCCCTCCCATCAATAATAATAATAATAATAATAATATAATAATGGCAGCTAGCATTGTTGAGCACTTACCACATGGCAGGCCCTGCACCAAATTTTTCATACACGTAAGATACTATAAAAATGTAATTTCAGTTGAACACTATGGTGAAGGTTAACACAGGGATCTGAGAGTGGGAGAGGGAGCTAGAGGCATCTTCAAGGAGATAAAGACACAGGTATACTTTACAAGATGAGCAGGAGATAGCCCGGGAGAGAGGAAGAAAGTACCAGGCAAGAGGAAGAACACAGCGTACCCTCAGAGAGATGAAACAGCAAGACATGTCCCAGCAAGCATTTTGGTAGCTCAGCTGCAGGCTGATAATTTCCACGTTGGTGCCTCTAGTCCTTAAGTCTCCTCTGAGGTCCACAGTCACGTGCCCTCGTGTCTGCCTGAAACCTCCACCTGGATGCCTTGCAGACATCTCGAGCTGGGAATGGCCCACATGGAACCTGTCTTTAAGCACATGTTTCCCCTTTAGTCTTCCCTATCTCCCCAAACGACACCCAGCTGTTCAAACCAGAACCCAAGCGTCATCTTGAGTCCTCCTCCCTGCCCCACCCTCATTTAATCCATCACCAAATGTCATCAAGATTCAACCAGGTTACACTCACATCTCTCCACCTCCACTGCCACTGCCACTGGGGGAGTTTCCACCCTGATCTAAGCCACCCTCATCTTTCCTGATTACTGCAAGAGCGTCCTAACTGGTCTCTTTGCTTCTACTCTTGGCCCCCCGTGATCCACTCTTATCAAAAAGCAGTAAAAGCAACCTCCTAAAAATGTCAATCAGATTTCACCCCCAGGTCTAAACTCATCCAAGTTTCCCTTTGTACCTGGTGGGGTGACCATCCCCAGCATGGTGTGATCTGCCCCTGCCTCCCTCTAAAACCTCACCCTGTGCCATTCTCCCCATCGCTCCCTTACACTCTGTCCCCTTGATGCCCCTCACTCCCAGGAACACATCAAGCTGTTTCGTGCACAGAGGACTTTGCACATTCTGATCCCTCTGCCTGGAATGCCCTCTCTCCTGCAGCCTCTCTGCCTGACCAGTTCCTTCTCAATTCTTTAGTCTGAGAGAGGGCTTTCCCTGGCAAAACTAGGACCGCCCCCACCCCTACCGCATTTCACTTTGGTCATCATTTCAATTCCTTGTCTGTGTTTCCTTGATAACAAGAATCACAATCTGGGCTTCCCTGGTGGTGCAGTGGTTAAAAATCCACCTGCCAATGCAGGGGATGCGGGTTCGAACCCTGCTCCAGGAAGATCCCACATGCCGCACAGCAACTAAGCCCATATGCCACAACTATTGAGCCAGTGCTCTAGAGCCCGTAAGCCACAACTATTGAGCCCACACGCCACAACTCCTGAACCCCGTGCACCTAGAGCCCATGCTCTGCAGCAAGAGAAGCCACTTCAATGAGAAGCCCACGCACCACAACAAAGAGTAGCCCCCACTTATCGCAACTAGAGAAAGCCCATGAGCAGCAACGAAGACCCAACACAGCCAGTAAATAAATAAATTAAGAAAAAAAAAAAAAGAATCACAATCTTTCATTTGTTAGAAGATGCCAGCCCACGAAGGTGGAACAAGGCCTATCTTGTTCATCAACCTATCGTTAGGACTTTCAACTAGCACTTAGTATGAAGCAGATGCTCAGTACGGGCTTGTTGAATTGACTAATTAAAAGGAAAGTGCAAGGCTGACACTAAAAGATGAGGCTAGAAATAGAAGACCTTGAACACAGGGTCCTAACCATCTCTGCGCAACTGGCACCTCCCACAGGGGGGCCACTGAGCAAATGTGCAATAGATGAATGAAAGAATGACTCAAATTCCAGATGACTCTGAAAAGTGCTGCCCTTTCTGGGTAAGGTTCCCCAAGCAGCTCCCTGTCCTTCTGGGGACTTCTTAGGAGGTAATATACCCAGGGCATATAGCAAGTGTTCAATAAATGCTAGGAATCACTGTCACTATTGCTTACATGGGCCTCATTCATGCATCTCACAGAAAAGACCTGTTTTTCAACCCATGCAGATATAGTGGCTGGGAGAGAGGCGGGAAGAAGAAACACAAAAGGAGAAAATGAGAACGGGGCCCACAGGATCCAGTCAAACTGCACTGAGAACTTGGAGGGAAGATGCAGAAACGACGAGGATATTCCAGGTATTACAGGTTCTGTTCTTCCCTCTAGACTTCAGCCACCTGGGTGCAGCGTGGAGATGCCCGCAAAGGGGTGGGTCCTGCAGAAAGGTGAGGGAGGGTCCCATTTGTCTGCACACACTCATTCTGGGGCCTGCTAAGCTTCAACTGATTTTGCAAAATCTGGCTCACTGTGGCTGGTGGGGAGTGGGAAGATGGAGAGAATTTCAATTTCCTTCACCAAATGGCAAGCTTTTGAAAAAGTCCTTTCTCTCCAACGTTATCACATACTAAAAATGAAAAACCAGCCATTCGGAGCTCTCATAGGGAGAAAAATAGATGGGCTGCCTAGCTCACAAGATACAGGAGGGCTTGGAAATCAAGTCTAGAGAACATCATACAGTACATTATGTACTAAGATACTGCCCTTTTTTGGACCTGGGAGTTTCTATTTTTTACAAAAGAATGGGATAGAGAAAAGTCATTCCTATATAAGAAGCCATCCATTTTACATTTCACATCCATTTGGTGGCTGAACAGCAGGGGTTAGCGAATTTTTTTTCTTTAACTCTACCTCAAAATATGCAGTTTGTGATAACTGCATATCTCAAAAATAGCAGCAATAACAGATAAGACTGAGCAAGAGAAGGCCCTAAAACGATGACGGTTATAATGCCAAGAAGTGTTATTTCCCAGTGTTTCATGGCTGGCAGGCCATAAACTGACATTAGTGAAAGGAGCACTGGGCCAGGAGTCTGAAGCCTGGCCACGTGACTGCATAAGGCACGTCAACTCTTCCGGCTTCATGTATAACAAGAAAAGGCTGAAAACAACTGCTCTCAAAGATCCTTCTTCTTTCTAAACTGTTGAGATGTGATGCTTCCAGAAGACCTGCATCTTCTTGTTATAAGGTGCCCTACAATTGCAAAAGGGGAAGGCCTTGGGCTGCAGTTTGATGGGAAGATAAAACTGGCCTCAATATTGAATTATGTTTTACAATCTCCAAACATTACTCAGCAATCCATGCCCTGCTGTCATCCCAGAATCCATTCTGCCAAGACAACCTGACCGAGTCTATGGGGGGGAAAAAGTGGGAGAAAGTTCTTGTTCTTTCTGATTAGTGCAGGTAAAGCCGAGGTCACGCTGCGGATGGTCTGAAGTTGGCTCTCCATCCCCCTGCGCTAGTGGAAAAATAAATTATGGAAGGAAACCGCTGCAGGAATGCCCGAGAAGAGCTCTGGGGATGTATGAAACCGCAGAATACCAGACGCCAGCGAGTTTCTTTTTTCTTTGAAACTTCACTTTGCTCTCGGAAAATGCAGCAGGTCCCCAAATGGTACAAGCAGAAAAACACAAGCCACTTCCCTATCTTCCCGTGAACAAACCCCAAGCCCCGAGCGGGAATTTTCTGCTTTAGTTTTGTTCGCTGAAAGCAAGTGGCCTGGGGCCTGCCTGGCAGCGCCGAGTCCCAGCCGGGGCCGGGGGCCGCGGGGCCCAGCCGGCGGTTCCAGAAACGGCGGGGAACTTTCCTCCGCCGCGCCCGACAGACAATGCCGCGGCCGGCGCCCGCGCCTCGCGCCGGGAGGGCGCCCCAGCGGCGGGGCCCCGGCCTCTCTCCGGGGAGGGGAGCGCGCGGAGCCCCCCGAGCGGCCGCACCCGCCCCACCCCCGCGCCTCGGGGACGCAGACCGCCCCCCACACACACACACGCCCCCCCCGCCCCACACACACACGCCCCGGACCGCCGAGCCCGGCCCTGCGGAGCCCGCCGCCCGCGCCCTCCCCGCGCACCCGGCGCCCCGCCGCGAAGCGAGCCGGGACCCGCCCGGCGCCCGATGCCGGCGCCTCTCCGCGCGGGGCCCGGGCAGGGGGCGCCGACGACCCGGGGCGACCCCGCGCGGCCCCGCCGAGCCCGTCCGGGCGCCCCGCAACTCACCGGGACCGGGCGGGCCGCTGGGCATTATTCCATCGCGGGCTCGGCGCCGGCGGCAGCGCAGAAGCCCGCGCCCCGGCTCCCCTCGCCGGCCGATCGCGGCTCTCGGAGCGGAAAGCGGGCGGCGGCCGGAGCAGCCGGCGCGGCGGGAGGCGCGGGCCGGGGGCTGCCCGAGCGCAGAGTGCCCGCCCGCGGCGGCGGCGGCGGCGGCGGCGGCGGCGAGGCGCGGGAGCCGAGCGCGGCGCAGGAAGGGGCGGGCGACCATGTGCCGAGGGGAGGAGGCCGCAGCGACGCGCGCGGCTCGGACGATCCCGCTCGGCGGCGGAGGGCGCGGGCTTCAGGAAATCCAAACACTTCCACAGGAAATCGGAATCCTGACTAAGCATTCCCGACCCGGGGGCCGCCCCGCGCCGGGGGCTCCCGCCTCGCTTAACCCTTGGCCCGCCGGCACGCAGGCGGGGGGCGCGGCGGGCCGGACACCGGGAGGGGGCCAGGCGGGGTCTCGGTCACCCGACTGCGGCATGCGAGCTGGGCCGGGGTCGGGCATCCTACCCTTTCGGCCCACACCCCCTCTGGCCTGCCTCCTCCTCGCTCAGAGGTAGAAGCGGTGGGATTTGTCTCGATAAAACCTTGGCCTTGGGAGGTGCCTTTCTAAGACCCCGGACACCAGGAAAGGACCTCGGCCTCTCTCCCATCCTGCAGAGAATGCACTTGCAATCTCCTGGCCGTTTCCCCTATTTTTCATAGAATAAATGACCTTACCTTTTACTGCTCCCTTTCGCTGCCCCGCTTTGCTAATTTCCTCTTTTTTTTTTTTTTTTTTTTCCCAGTGCCGGGGGCAGGACCTTTCCTGGTAGGGATAGTATAAAAATAGTATGGACGGTAATGGTATAGACTTCGGACTCTGACCCGGGTTGGAATCTGGACTTAGCCTTTTTTTTAACTGTGTTACCTTGGGGAAGTCACTTCACTTCTCTGAGCCTCCTTCCCTCAGATATGAAATGAGATGGTCATACCGCCCTCATAGGTTTGATTTGGAAACCAAATATTTAGACAGGGACTGACACATTGTAAATGCTCACATAAAGGATAGCCATGATTGTCTTGATTACCATAGAAGATATCAGAGACAGGCAGCTTTTCACTAGTGAAGTGTGTGCTGTGCATCCATACCTACTTACTGAGCCTGGAAACTTCATTTCCCGCCTTATCACCCAGTGATTGTTTTTCTTTGCAGCATCTCAGAAACAGCTCTCTGCAGAGGAAAAGGTTGGTGGCTATGGCAGACCCCCTTCTGGTGAAATCTGAAACTCAGCAATCTCGCAAAATTTGCTATTTTACTCTTTACCTGAGAGTCAGGACACTGTGGGGGTTTGTTAAAAAGTCTGGAGAAAGTTTGAGAAAACCAAAGTAAATCTCCATCCAGTCAGGGCTGGACTAGGTGGCCAGTGGGAGTGATTCATTGTGGTTTCCCACGGAAATGCCACATTTGGGGGCTTTCTACCTGGAGGATGCAGCTTGGTGGTTTTGCTGTAAGTGATTCAAATTCCTCTGAAACCCAACCTGACTTTGAAGCGGGAACAACATACCCATGAGTGAAAACCAAACTTGAAATGAGCCTGCCAGGCACTGAAAGTTGCGTGTCAGCTCCTCAACTCTGAGTAAGGACCAGACATCAGTTTTAGACCCAGTGTGTCTCTTTTCTGCAACTCTTTTTCAGTGGCCAGAAGCAGTGGGACAAGCTCCTGGTTTGGCCCCGGGAGCCCAGGGTCCTGCCACAGGCCCTTTGCAGTGGCTGTTCCCTCTGCCTGGAAGAATCTCTGCTTGGCTATTCCTGGAACTCAGCTCACAGCTCAGAAAGTCAAGTCCTCAAAGGGGGCTTTCCCCAGCCATTGGATCTGCTTGTCTTTGACACCCACCCCTCCCACCCCCACATCGCCTGCACATCACATGCCCTGTTTCACTGCTTCGTAGTCCTTGTCATGGTTTAATTTATCTTGTTTATGTGGTTGCTTATTTATATCTGTCTCCCCCTGCATGGGTAAGCTGCGTTAGGGCAGGACTGCTACTTGTTTGGATCACTCCTGTATCTTGGTGCCAAGAACAGGGCTGGCCCATAGGAGACCCTCCCTCAATAAAGACATGTCCAATGAATGAAAGGGGTAAACAATGTTAGAGTAGCAGGTTCACTCTGTCCCTTAGCTCCCTGTATCTTCTGCTTTTAGGGGAGAGGCTTTAAAATGAGAAAGCCCAGGGACTTCCCTCATGGCGCAGTGGTTAAGAATCTGCCTGCCAATGCAGGGTGCATGGGTTCGATCCCTGGTCCGGGAAGATTCCACATGCTGAGGAGCAACTGAGCTTGTGCTGAGCCTGTATTCTAGAGCCCGTGAGCCACAACTACTGAGCCCATGTGCCACAACTACTGAAGCCCACTCACCTAGAGCCTCTGCTCCGCAACAAGAGAAACCACTGCAATGAGAAGACCACGCGAAGAGGGGCCCCCAGCTCATAGCAACTAGATAAAGTCCACCCAGCAAAAAAGACCCAATGCAGCCAATACATAAGTAAATTTATTTAAAAAATTAAAAAATAAAATAAAATGAGAAAACCGAGTGTAATGGAAGAAGCTCCAGAGGCTCTATTAATGGTTCTGGCAAGTTAAAACTGTAAGTAATTAAGACTGTCAGATGATGTAACTGCAGTCTCATTGGTACAGTCCTAGTTAATTGCTCCTCCTTTGTGCTCCCCCAGCACTTCTGTTCATTTGAAGAACAAATCAATCACTTTCTACACTTGATCGGTGTGTGCCCTCCTAAGTCAGATGGCAGACTCTTTGAGTTGGGAGGAAAGGAAAGGAGCCTGCACTTATTGACCACTTACCCTGAGTGGGGCCTGAGCAAGGTCAATTTGAATTCATTAAAAGTCATTGGTTAAGTTCTCAAAAGTCTTCTGGGCAACAGATTTGCAAAGATGAACTGTTCTTGCTCTCCGAGAAAGACAAGAAAGTACTATTTAGAAAGCAGAGAGATGATTACTCTTATACAGGTATACCCACAGTGTCATGGGGAAGTTTTCCTAAATCAGTAGGGGATAGGTATCTTAGTCAGTTCAGGCTGCTATAATAGAATACAGTAGATTGGTATTACATAAACAGCACACGTTTATTTCTCACAGTTCTGGAGGCTGGAAAGTCCGAGAGATGTGCTGACAGATTCAGTATCTGGGGAGAGCCCTCTTCCTGGTTCATAGCCGACAGTCTTCTTGCTATGTCACGTGGTGGAAGGGGCAAGGGTCTCTTTTATAAGAGCGCTAATCCCATTCATGAGGGCTCCACCCTTATGACCAAATCACCTCCTAAAAGCCCCACCTCCTGATATCACATTGGAGGTTAGGCTATCTCAACATATGAATTTTGGGGGGACACAAACATTCAGTCGATAGCAAGGGGTTAGAAACCACTTCCAAGAAGTGGGTGCTCTTTAAGTTCAAGGAAGAGGTGGGACTTATGTAGGTCGATGAGGGGGCACAGGCCCATGAGCCAGAGCAAAAAACAGATGATGCCCAGCTCTCTGTCCCCTGGATCCACCTCCAAGCTCACCTGCACCTGCAGTTTGATGCTATTGACCCTGAGCACGTGCCCCTCTCCTCCTCTCTGCCTGGGGGACTTTCTCCAAGGTTGCGGGCTCTTGCCCAGACTGGAAATACCTAACAGCCCTGGGGCAGCCTCCAACCAATCGTGGATGAACGTCCCAGCCTCCCATCCCTAAGGAGGGAGTCCAGGAAACTAAGGTACAAGAACACTGAGTAACTGGCCCAAGGTGAAACACTTAGTTCACAGGGGAATTTTGGAGTCCAGGCTCTTAACTACCACCCTATACTGGTGGTTAGAGCTATGGGTGCAGGCTGCAGATGAATTCACCCACGGGGAATGTGTAGAGTGAGAAGACACTGGGATCAAGATTGAACCCTGAGGGACACTGTAGGCAGCAGAGGCAGGGGTGCCCACAAAGCAGACTGGGGTGGGGGGTGGGGGTGGGGGGTTGGTCCAGGAAGGGAAGTGGAAGGAAAACCAGGGGTCAAGGGAAGAAATTGCTCCTAAAAGAAAGGAATGGCCAACACTCTCAAATGCCACAGAAAATCCAATCAGAGAAGGACTGGAAAGCAAGTGCCCATTTTCTTTGACAGTTAGAAGGCTGCTAACTTTTGCCAGAACAGCCTCAATGGAGTGGAGGGATTGGAAGCCAGATTGCAGTGGGTTGAAGAGTGAGTGGGAGACAGCAAGTGTAGACAACTCTTTTCAGAAACATGGCAGTCGAGCTGGTGGGCGGTAAGGGTGGAGGATCCTTTAAAGAGGGTGGGCGAGTGAGCATCTGTGCCTGATGAGAAGGTCTCAGGAGGGTGGGAGAGGTTGAAGAGGAAGGGCGGGGTCCCTAATGGAACAGGTCCTGAGGCTGAGAGGATACGGGATCTGGAGTGAGGTGGGAGGGGACAAGCCCTGGACCTGGAAGACCACCTCGTTCGCTGGAGTAGAGGGCCAGAGGGAAAGGAGCAGAAGGCTCAGATTCCATCAGGACCTTCTCCTGGATTCACAGGCTAGGAATTAGGTGGTTTCTTAAAGGTCCCGAGTTTAATTCCTCATGACATTCATGCTCTGGGCAAAATGAATTCATCCCAATGTAGATGAATAAAAAGTGACTTCCGCCTCATAACTGGAAAAGAAATAGCATAAGAAGCTATTTTGGCCCAAAGTAGGTTAGTGAAGATGGAAAGGAGAAGAAGAGCAGGAGAGGCTTTTGGGAGCCAGAAGAGACACAGCTTGGTGACTGATGGTTGGAGGGAGAGTGGGGGGGCGGTGGTGAGAACAGGTAAGGTGGGGACAATGGTGCTCACCTGTGAGGAGGAGGAGGAGGAGGGTGGTATTTTTAACCATGATAAAGAGCAGGGGCGGGGAAGATTTTGAGGAGGAAGATAATGAGTTCCTGTTTGTGATTTGTGCTGGGAAGGCAGTGTGGGTGGTGCTGAGAGTCTTTGGCTTGGCTGGGCTCGGACATGGGGGTGGTGGGCTTGAGGGTGGTGGGAAGCGGGGGAGGTGGAGGGCTCTGCACAGTTGGTGAGTGGGGGAGAAATCACCTAAAAAGCTAACACCCTCTATGAGCTTCTCCCCGTCTTGCTTCGTAGCCATAAAGCAGGATTTCTCATCCTTGGCACTATCGACACATTGGACCAAATAAGTCTTTGCTGTGGGGGCTTCTTGTGCATTGTAGGATGCTCACAGCATCCCTAGCCTCTACCCTCCGGATGCAGTAGCACCGTCCCAGCTATGACAACCGAAAATGCCTCCAGACATGGCTAAATGTCCCCTGGGGGGTGCAGAATCACCCCTGATTGAGAACCACTGCTCTGTCATCTTTTCCTCAGTTCGCTTAAAAATTGTTCTTTAAAAGGTGCAACTTTGGATGAATTTTTTTAGCAGAAGCACCTATTTCCAGTTGCGGAGTCACATTGTCTGGGTTCAATCCTGGTTCCACCACTCCACTGGTTTCATTGTTGTTTTATTTTTTCACGTTTTGTTTTTTCTCTGTAGAATGAGGGTTTTGAGAGGGTGAAAGGAAGTAATCCAGGTAAAGTGCTTGCCTTAGTATCGAGTACCCAGTTAGCAATCAGCCGTCAGTCACCCACTATTATTAGTAATACTGGTAGTGGGATGTAGGCACCGTTGAGACCTCTTGTGAGCATTTGGACATTTGGGCCTGGAGATATGGACAGCACACATGTGTCACAGGTAAGAGGGCACACTTGAAGTTGTGGACATCAACATGGCTTGGAGAGAGTGGATAGGGAGAGAAAGCAAGGTGTAAGCCAAAACCTCAGACAACACCTCCATTTACTGAGCAACTGGAGGAAGAGGAGTCTGCAATTGACATTTGGGCGGTCAGAAATGCAGACAGGGAAGCAGGTGTGAGTTTTTCATCTAGGCAATATTAAGCAGCTCCCCGACCCTCGGGTGGTGGGAGGCCTGGCAGCAGGTTGCCGTGTTGTGGGACGAAGATGATGACACTGATGTGGCCATTGAGTGCTGACCTGCATCAGGTGCGACACAGATGTTAAGGCTCATTTAATGCTCAGGAGGCTATGACTTAGGTACCATTTTCTACCCCCATTTTATAGATGACGAAACTGGTATATAGAGAGGGAGATGAAGGAAGATGAATTTGTCAGCAAGGTAGGGTGGGAGGAGAAAGAGCCTTTCATGTGCAGAGAACCACGTGAGCCAAAGCAGAGCCCAAGCACCCCGTGCATCCATCAGCATCAGGAAACAGAGTGTGAGGCAGACGCGAAGGGCTGGAGGGCAAGACACAGGGGCCTCCACGACGAGCAATGGTCACCAGTGCCGTGTCCAGCCACACTGGAGTCAAGGCAAGAGGGAAAAACTTCGGCCATACTGACCTTGCCTTTTACTTAACATTCTGAGATTTTGTTCATCTTGGAATTTTTATGTTAATTTTTCTTTTTAAAAGGATTGCATTAAAATATTTTTTATCTTGATTACTGAATGTGTTGGCACCTGCTCAGATGGATTGAACAGAATGCCAAAGTCTTCCAGGCTCCTTGACCTTGCTGCTTACAAGTCAAATTCCAGCCCACGTCACTCCCCTGTTCCTTAGTCAGGAGGAGGCAAGGATCCTGATTTCAGCCAATGTGGAAGAGGTAATTCCACGGGAAACTCAACGCTTTTTTTTTTTTCTAATTGGCTGCATTGGGTCTTTGTTGCTGCACACGTTGCTGCAACTTCTGTAGTTGCAATGAGGCAGGGGGGCCGGGGGCTACTCTCCATTGTGGTGCGCAGGCTCCTCATTGCGGTGGCTTCTTTTGTTGTGCAGCACAGGCTCTAGGTGCGGGGGCTTCAGTAGTTGCAGTACACAGGCTCAGTAGTTGTGGCTTACGGGCTCTAGAGCGCAGGCTCAATAGCTGTGGCACACAGGCTTAGTTTCTCCATGACATGTGGGGTCTTCCTGGACCAGGGAATGAACCTGTGTCCCCTGAATTGGCAGGCGAATTCTTAACCACCACACCACTGAGGAAGTCCAGAAGCTCAGTGCTTTTTGGAAGAGGAAATGCATAGTAGGCACCAACCCCTAACAAGTGTCTACTACAAGAGGTTCCCCTTGGGGCCACCTGGATATCCTTGGTGCAGAGAAGAAAACTTTCTGGGGGAGGGGAGAGAGGAGGTAAGGAAAAAATGAGAAATGGACACACCAAACCAAGTGGTTAAGAGCTACACTGTGGTCGGCAGCCTGGGTTTAAATTTTGGCTCACCTACTAGAAGTATGATTTTGCCTAGTAGCTTCAAGTGTGAAGCCTCAGTTTCCTGGCTATAAAACGGGGATAAAAAAAGGACCCTATCATAAAGTTGTTAGGAGGCTTAAATGAATTAAGCCACATCAAAGTGCTTGAACATAATAAATATCTAGTGTGTTTTTTTCTTTTTTTAATGTTGTGATATCAGCATTTTAAAAATTATTATTATTTTTCAAACTCTCGAGTAATGAAGGGGAGAGATGGAATAGTAACTCGAAGCTTAGAGGGATTCCGGGGAGGATTTTTGTTTCTTTCTTTGTTTTTTCAGTTGGGAGGACAAGAGAAGGAGCAGTGGAGAGGACAGACAGATGCGTGTGGTGAGCAGATTCCCCACCTGAGTTGGGAATACCTGTTAAATATTCTCAAGTTGAACTCACCAATTCACAGGAAGGTTAATGACTGCAGCACGGTTGCATCTGCCTGGGCAGCCTCGTCAGGGACAGAATCCATATTTCCTAATGCTCAGGGAGATGTTTCTCCCTATATCTAGTCATTGTCAATCTTGGAGCCACCCTGTGAACCCAGGTCACAAAAATGTGAGATGTGATAAGGTCTTTCTCATCACTCTGCTAACAAAACCCCTCTTTGCAAAAGCCGAAGCAGAAAGGGTCCTGTAAAATGAACACCCTATGACATTTCTTCCAGAGATGCTGAGCATCGGGGGACATGCTTTCCATCCTTAGCTTATTAGTTTCAAAAGCTTCATTTCCAGACTTAATGGAGCTTTGTGATAAAAGGGTCAAATAGGTCATCATGACAATCTCTTAAGGAAGGAGTGAAGGTCCTCTTCTGTTTTGCATGAAATTAATCAGGGCTTCACCCCCTACTCCACCTGGGAAGCCCAGGTCGCCCACAGCAAGCCTTCCCCGACCTTTCGGGAATGGGGTTGGCCCCTCTCTATGTTCCCATAGCATCTGGGGATCAATGTTGGTGGAGCCGTTACTGTAGTGACCCTCATCTCTTCCTTGTAGACCTAGGGCGGGGACTCTCTTATTCGCCTCTGTAGACCCAGTGTCATACACAGTGTGTGCTCAACCTCTGTCTCATGAATGAATGCTTGAATACTTTATGAAGAATCACTGCTCATCAGCTATGTGAGAAAACCCACTCACTTCCTGAGTAAGCAAAATTGGGCAAGGAGGATTTCCAAGCTGGCTTCTCAAACTGGTGCGTTGTCCTGGGTGAAAACAACTGTGTGTGTTAATAGGAGTATGGTGATGATAACAGCCAATAGTGGTTAAACTCAATAGTTAAAAATGTATTGCGTGCATACTTTATGCCTGGCACTATTCTTGTGCTTCTATTGGCACTTTCCAATGATTATCTCATTTAATCTCAAAATGAACTTATGCGGTAAGACTATTAATACGTACTTTTTACAGATGAAGGAACTGAGACTCAGAAAAGCTGCACCCAGAGGATCTGTCTTTGGAGCGATCCACAAATTAGACTTGTGCTCTCTTTCTGCAAACTGAGCTCCAGAGGACCAAAATAGGGCATGGAGTTTGCAGACTCCAAATCTATGGAGTTTATGGTGTATCTGAGCCATAGATTTTTACTGTAAAAGAACAGATCTCTCTGTTTCAGAAAAAGCGGAAAATCCTCCCACATTGGTTTTGTAAATAGTCCTTAATTGAACTCAGCATTGTTATCATTACCATCAAGTTCTGCGATTAACCAGCCTGGAGATTATTTGCTAGGTTGCAGCTACAGAGATATTTACATATCTGTGTTTTAACTCTAGGCAAGACTTTCAGCCTGTAAATTGTTTATCCAGCCACAATTGTAGCTGCTAGGAAACTGCCTGGGGCCATTTTGGGGGAATGAGAAAAAGCAAGAGGATTCCCCCAAAGCCAGCTGTTGCCAGCCCAGAATAATAACACTAACAATTAAGAAATAACATTTGTACAGTCTTTTAAAAATTACAACATTCTTATACAGTGACTTGCCTAGTTTTTCATTCCCAGGATAGTGGGAGGAGAAGAGTGGTGTAAGGGTTATTTTTTTTTAAAGAAGAACCCCCAAAAGCTTGTTTCCTCCAGGGCTATAACATACTCTTTCATTCCACAAATATTTAGTGAGTACCTAATATGTGCTAGGAACTGGACTAAGTGCTGAAATGTAATGGTGAACAAAACAGACACTGTCCCTGGGCTCATAAAGCTTATAGTCTAATAGGGGAGAGAGACCGTAATCAAATAATATACACAAATACATGTAAAATTACAGCTATTGCAGCGCTATTAGAGAGGCAAAAAGTGCAATGAAGGGATTTAACCTAATGAAGATCAGGGAAAACTTTCCCGAGCTGTGATGAATAGGAGTCAACCAGACAAAGAAAGAGGGAAGAGTGTTCTAAGCAGAGGGAACAGAATGTATACAGGCCCCAGGGCCAAGGAGAGTGTATCAGTTAGCTTCTGCTGCATAACAAGACACCCCAAAACTTAGTGGCTGGAACAAACATCACTTAGCCCATAATTCTGTGGGTTGGCAATTTGGCTGGAATCAGCTAGGCAGTTTTCCTCTGATCTCAGTTGGGTTCACTTATAACATGTGGGCATCTTCTAGGTCAGCTGAATGGCTTATGTCAGTTTTATGTGGTTGTTCATTCTCTAGCAGGTGAGTCCAGATTTGTTGACATAGCAGCAGGGTTCTGAGAGGAACAAGAGAGGAAGCTGCAAGGACGTTTATGGCTTACGTTTGGAACTCACACAGCTTTATTTCTGTCACATTCTGTTGGTCAAAGCACTTTTAAGTGTGATTAATAGGATATAGGATCTTAGAAAAGAAAGAGGTTTTTAGCAGAATCTAGTGCAGATAATAAAAAGATGTGTACCAGATATTATTTGGATGAATGCAGGGATGAACACACCACACGTGACATCATCAGCATCTCCAGTCCATGGAATATTGTACCTATGGTCTGGAACTAGTTTCTCTACCTTGAGTTTGTTTGTTTGTTGTTGTTG
The DNA here is from genome assembly GCF_030028045.1 of Hippopotamus amphibius kiboko. Lineage (NCBI taxonomy): Eukaryota > Metazoa > Chordata > Mammalia > Artiodactyla > Hippopotamidae > Hippopotamus > Hippopotamus amphibius. Next base: position 164,109,907 of record NC_080190.1, read on the forward strand.
TTGTTTAATCCTTTTTCCTGCCCCCTCCAGGGTGAGGTCAGAGAGGTTCATCTAAAATGCAACCCTGACCTAATAACTTCAAGGTTTCCCCAAGGCCTGCCAACACAATTGGTACATCAGATTTGCCAGGAAGGGCTGTTTACAAGAGACTCCAGGGACTTCCCTGGTGGGCTAGTGGTTAAGAATCTGCCTTCCAATGCAGGGGACCTGGGTTCGATCCCTGGTTGGGGACC